>NC_134401.1:55898975-56212332 GCF_050003625.1 Haematobia irritans
AAATATGGAGTATTCTGATAATTGTATTTCAGTAAATGTGTAGACCCAATAAAATTTTAACCCTTTCACTACCGATGTCCACTTAGAAGGACATTCGAAAAAACACCAAATTCTATTTTCCCACTTAGTTTCGATTTATTTCTCGATGTTATTTTAAAGTAGAGGCTTTAATCTAAATAAGCTATAAATAGTTTCCATATTGATGACCACTAAAATAAATTTTTATAAACTTCTTTAACAATAATCGAAAAATATGAAAATTTGAGACAATTTTTCTATTGTATGTTTCTAGTAAATGCAAATTTATACTAAAACTATTGCTGATACTTTTTCGGGTTCTTTTTTGTATTTTTTCTCATACTTTGAGAGATATTATAGGCCAAATAGCGCTTCTTTTCGTAATGCCATTTGGTCATAATTCAATAATCAAATTTTCAGAACAAGCTCACATAGCTATTGAAGTAATTGAGGTAGGATCTCAAAATAACAATTTTTATTTTACATGCTGTTAGTACTAGTAGAAACAGAAGAAAAATTAAATTTTTTTAACATTAGGTTTATTTCGGTAGTGAAAGGGTTAATATTAAAAGATTATAGAAATTTTGAAATTTCATAATTGCGACAAACTGGAACACCGGTATCAGTCCTGTGATACATCCATTAGCGACAATTTGCACCAATTTCCTGCAATTTCTGCGTTAATTATAGCCATCACAAGACTCTATGTTGCAATTGAAGCAAACGATCTTTGATCCTTTTTAGAAGCTGGAAACTCATCCGGCGATCATTCCAATTTGCCAGCTTCAAGAATTCCTTGTTCATTAATTTCCATGCCCATTCTAAGAATTGCTTAGCCGATAACGCGCCTGGATCGACTGTTCCTAATTTCTTTAGGATAAAGAATGCATTTCTGCGTTCTTTAAACCAATTTCTTAAGGGATTACCACCTTTTAGTGTCGAAAAGGTTCCCAAATATTGAGTCGCAGTCTGTCGACCCATCTATTGATCGAATAATAGGGTCTAAGTTTTGGTCATTGCCCAAATTTATAATTTTAGTCGAAACCCGTCCAATAGGCCCTGTTGTTGGCAGCCCAGTGGATGACGTTGACGTCGTAATAAGTACCAATTACGCTAAGTTGATCTAATCAGACTAAGAAAAACTCGTCCGTTCAGTTCGACGGAATAACTTAAGCAGCCTGCTACTTTTTTCCGAAACAATCAAGTGGGTTCTACAGACAAACCTATTCGGTTGGTTCCAACAGTAAAAAGTAGAAGTGCCTAAACGTAATAGGTATTTTTACCTATTACGGCCTGAATGGTCTAAGTGTGACTCTAATAAAGCGTCTTTAAGTGCCACTTAAAACAAAGATAACATAATTTTTGGGTTCTTGAAAAGTGATAAAATTATTAATACAGAAAACTCCTGCCCACTTTTTGTCGAGTCCTGCAAGTTGGTGGGAATATGTGTCACAAACTCAACTCAAACCTACACTAATTTTAACATCAATCATGTAATAGAATCATTAAAATATATACACTGAGTAAAACACAGATGAAATGCATAGTTCTCAATTCCAAAGAATGAAAAGAAATACAATTATAGAAATCAATTTCCTCTAAATGAATATTGATTTAGCCTGTCGTGCATTATGCGAACCATATGCAATCAATGTTCCTATTAAGAAGACGAAAAAAAAACAACAACAATCAGGACTATATTCACATATACGTCAGTGGCAGTCAACTAATAGCTCATCATTGAATGAAATACAAATGGAATGCTTAGATGATGTTGGCAATACTAGTCCATTTGTGCTAAGGCCAAAAAGAATTCAATTATTTTCCAACGTGCACACTTAATTGCCTATTAAGAATGAAGCTCCCAAGGAAGGTTACACCCACGGACAGGACCACGGCGTAGAGCTTATATCCCATGGGAGAGAATGATGGTTGTCTATAGAGGACTTGATATACTCTCGCACACACTCACTCACACATAATCACAAGGACCACGGGTTATTAGGTTAATATAACATTATTGTTGTTCCCTGTTGGTTGTTGTAGTTGTGGATATTTTGACGCCAACATCTTGGCAGACTCTCATAAAGCCAGTTGGTGGTCGCATTCTTCAGTTCCTGTTATTTCCTTTCCATTTTTCCACTCATGCCACTGTTTATTTAATGACAATAATTTTTGCATGAAATGACAGAAAATAAACGGAAAAGCATTAAAACCTCCAACTCTTAAAGCAACGCCACACCACTCTCACCATTCATGATGAAGTCCCACTTGAATCCAGGATAATATGCGTATTTGTACCTTGTAAGTGGATTATGAGACCATCATCATTTTGTCCCCACCCACTCCTGGGAACATGAGAGACCTTGTTTCCTAGATCCAAAAACTGTTTCCATCTTTTGCAAAAACTTCCGCTTGGTCACAGTAGGCGGTAGTCGTTCTTAGCTTTGGCTGCATCATAGCTTCGTCCTTTGGCTTGTTTCCCCCTCACTGAGAACTAAATATGTTTGCCAAATACTTAGCCTCTCTAGGTTTTAGTTTGCTTTTGCATGACGGGAACTTAGCCAAATATGTTTGACAATGATAAGCTACTCATTCCATGGAGTTAATTTGGAAAGATTATTTTATTTATTTTAAAATTTTCTTGATCTAATCTTTGGTGGATTACTAACAGGCGGTTATGAAGACTTGGGCACTGAGGGTATTGGAATTTGCTTGGACTCTTATGACGAGCATCTAATTTTTGTTGGAAATGGGATAATGTCTATGACAGTCTTGGGAATATTTAAATTAATTTGAAAACCAATATCCTTTTTAATAAAAAAAAATGTGGTGCAAAATTTAGCTTGCCTTCTTAGTATACAGAGTGTGATGGCTACAAACTTGGGTCTTAGCCTGTAAAAAAAAATTGCATCAGGAAGTTGTTGTCACGATGTGGTCATGTTTGCTCACTGCGGACAACATGTGCAACCGTGAGGTTAAATCAGAGCTCCGATAGCCCCGAAGCGCCATCAGAGGGAATTTCTTCGTAATTTCCTGTCAGAGGACGAAACAAGAATTAACGTATTATACTCGGAGATCAAAGTATAGACGAAACAATGCACCGATGTACGTGTTTAGAAGTAGGAGAAGTCCGACCCGTCGGCCACAAAAGTGAGATTCGGGAGCCATCGTTGTACAATGGTTAGTACCTTTCATACAAAGGGTCATCGGTTCAATCCCAGTTTCGACCAAACGCCAAATAGATTTTCAGTGGTGGCATATACCCTCTCAGTAATGCTGGTGACATTAACAGCTTCTCTAAGTGGTTCCACCGTAATGAGAACCGGTAAGAGAGAAAATCAGAATAGTCTAAGTGTGTCTAAGATAACGGGCTGCAACAGAGCTTAATCTAAACTAAAGTTTTTTGAAATTCTAAAACAGCCAACTTGTCGAGAAAATAAGTTCCTTTCCACCGTGACAACGCACCGGATCTCACCCTCCAGACGAGGTTCGGGTCAAACAATGTCACACATTTCTTGTCGATCCTGCTGACACCGTGAGACTGCTTTTTGTTTCCACATTTAAGAAAACAAATACTCACTTGCTGGTTACAAATGACTGTCGGATAAATAGGTCTTCGCCGATATGGAGACCCATTTGGCAGGCTTTCTGAAACCGAATTTATCAAGCGGATTAAAACTGTCAATTAATACTGTCGATCAAACTCGATGTTAATATTAGAGGTGTGCATATGTCATACTCGTGAGTCGTACAAGTGGCAACTGTGTGCACAGAAAAAAAAGTGTCTCGTAAATTTAAGAAGATTTTTACAATAATTTATTACAAGAATTTTCCAGAATTTTAGTTCATTTTTCGTATCTTCAACGAAAATTAACTACTCGAAAGGAAATTTTACAAATTCTAAGTAGCAATCGTTTAGTTCATGGCGTACAAAATACGATGGAAATTTCCTTAAAAAATTTCTTAACTGGTAGTTAAAAATTCGTTTGTCATGCTATGAAACTACTTGTAAAATGTAAAGTATTTTGTAAATAATAAGTGCAATTTACTATAAAATTTTTTTGCATGAGAAAATATTTTTTTACGAAAAATGAACTTGAAAGTGGATAGCAATTTCTTACTGACAATTCCTATAGTTACTAATTGTTGGTAGAAAATTACCCAATGAAATATTTTTAGTTCACATGTAATTAAATTTATAGGCATTTTCGTTAAAAAATGGTAGATAAAATTTCATGAAAATTTTGCAAATTTTAAGTTAAACGTTTCATCGTTCATAAACTGGTGTGCCTGTACGAATATTATTCTTAGAGTAAATTGTTAGCAGATGCGATGAACTAATGCATAGTACAGAGATCTTTGTCGGCATAGTGGAATGTGATTAATGTAAAGATGATGTTACTTGAGTTTTGTTGTGTATACATGAGCGTGGGGTTGTTTTTATACCCTCCACCATAGGATGGGGGTATATTAACTTTGTCATTCCGTTTGTAACACATCGAAATATTGCTCTAAGACCCCATAAAGTATATATATTCTGGGTCGTGGTGAAATTCTGAGTCGATCTAAGCATGTCCGTCCGTCCGTCCGTCTGTCCGTCTGTCCGTCCGTCCGTCTGCCCGGCTGTCCGTCCGTCTGTGGAAATCACGCTAACTTCCGAACGAAACAAGCTATCGACTTGAAACTTGGCACAAGTATTTGGTATTGATGTAGGTCGGATGGTATTGAAAATGGGCCATATCGGACCACGTTTACGTATAGCCCCCATATAAACCGATCCCCAAATTTGGCTTGGGGAGCCTCCCGGAGCAGCAAAATTAATCCGATCCGGTTGAAATTTGGTATGTGGTCTAAGTATACGGTCTCTAACAACCATGCAAAAATTGGTCCATATCGGTCCATAATTATATATAGCCCCCATATAAACCGATCCCCATATTTGACCTCCGGAGCCTCTTGGAGGGGCAAAATTCATCCGATCCGATTGAAATTTGGTACCTGATGTTAGTATATGGTCTCTAACAACCATGCAAAAATTGGTCCATATCGGTCCATAATTATATATAGCCCCCATATAAACCGATCCCCAGATTTGACCTCCGGAGACTTTTGGAGGGGCAAAATTCATCCAATCCGGTTGAAATTTGGTACCTGATGTTAGTATACGGCCTCTAACAACCATGCAAAAATTGGTTCATATCGGTCCATAATTATATATAGCTCCCATATAAACCGATCCCCAGATTTGACCACCGGAGCCTCTTGGAGGAGCAAAATTCATCCGATCCGGTTGAAATTTAGTACGTGGTCTTAGTATACGGTTTTTAACAACCATGCAAAAATTGGTCCATATCGGTCCATAATTATATATAGCCCCCATATAAACCGATCCCCAGATTTGACCTCCGGAGCCTCTTGGAGGGGCAAAATTCATCCTATCCGGTTGAAATTTGGTACCTGATGTTAGTTTACGGCCTCTAATAACCATGCAAAAATTGGTCCATATCGGTCCATAATTATATATAGCCCCCATATAAACCGATCCCCAGATTTGACCTCCGGAGCCTCTTGGAAGAGCAAAATTCATCCGATCCAGTTGAAATTTGGTACATGGTGTTAGTATATGGTCTCTAACAACCATGCAAAAATTGGTCCATATCGGTCCATAATTATATATAGTTCCCATATAAACCGTCCCCAGATTTGACGTCCGGAACCTCTTGGAGGAGCAAAAGTCATCCGATACGGTTGAAAATTGGTACATTTTGTCAATATATGGCCTCTAACAGCCATGTAAAAATTGGTCCATATCGGTCTTTAGTTATATATATCCGATGACTTATTACACAAAAATTGGTCCATATCGCCAAAAATAATCTACCAAAACTTTATTTCCATAGAAAATTTAGTCAAATTTTATTACTGTAGAAAGTTTTGTCAAAATTTCATTTCTATAGAAAGTTTTGTCAAAAGTTTATTTCTATACAAATCTTTGTCAAAATTTTATTTCCATAGAAAATTTTGTCAAAATTTTATTTCTATAGAAAATTTTGTAATCTACCAAAACTTTATTTCCATAGAAAATTTTGTAAAATTTTATTACTATAGAAAGTTTTGTTAAAATTTCATTTCTATAGAAAGTTTTGTCAAAAGTTTATTCTATATAAATGTTTGTCAAAATTTTATTTCTATAAAAAATTTTGTAAAAAAATTATTTCTGTAGAAAATTTTGTCAACATTTTATTTCTATACTAAGTTTTGTCAAAATTTCATTTCTATACAAAATTTTGTCAACATTTTATTTCAATAGAAATTTTTGTCAAAATTGAATTGCTATAGAAAATTTTGTCAACATTTTACTTCCATAGAAAATTTTGTCAACATTTTATTTCTATAGAAAATTTTGTCAAGTTTTTATTTCTATAGAAAATTTTGTCAAATTTTTATTTCTATAGAAAATTTTGTCAAAATTTTATTTCTATAGAAAATTTTGTCAAGGTTTCATTTCTATAGAAAATTTTGTCAAAATTTTATTTCTATAGAAAATTTCGTCAAACTAGATTATATACGTATTTAATCGGCCTTTTTTTTAATATATACCCCGTATGGGCTAACTTACAATTTAGAAGACAGTGTTAAAAAGTTTTACGATACCTTGCCATCGGCAAGTGTTATCGCAACCCAAGTAATTCGATTGTGGATGACAGCCTTTAGTAGAAGTTCCTACGCAATCCATGGTGGAGGGTACATAAGATTCGGCCTGGCCGAACTTACGGCCGTATATACTTGTTTTTTGTTAATTTAGTGGTTTGCGTCTGTGTTTGTTATTCGCGGATGGTTTATTTGGCTAGATGAGGTGTTGTTTTCAATAAAGGCACATGTGTTTTTGTTGTTGTAGGAATGTTTTGGCTTTGCTTGGTTTTGTTTGGCATGCTTCAGTTGTATAGTTGGCGTTGGCGTGGGCTGTTGCATCTTTTAAGAAGATATGCAACAAGGGAAAAGGGAATATAAAGGCATGGAATATTTTGGATTTTTGAGACATATATTGGTGTTTGTTTATTAAACCTTTTAAATGAAAGTTATTAATATTTTATCGGTAGTTTAGAAAAAAGTTATTAAGAATATTTAGGAAAATATGTTGAAATTGAAAGTGCATTGAAATTTTTATTATTCAATGTAAAAAATTAATATTCAATTCCAGATGAATTTGGACAATTTTTGTTATATCTCAGCGTATAGTTTATTTATAAATTGGTAAGTATTTTTTAATATGACTTTCTTTTGAAAATAATATTTTGTATGTATATTATTATTTGTTAATTAATTATTTTTTTTTTTGAAACCAGTTTAATGTTTTTCTTTGTTGTAAAAGCAATATTTAATTTCAGAACAACTCCAGATGGATTCGAACAAATTTAAGAAATAGAGAATTGGTAAGTTTTCTTTTAAAAATTGGCTTTATTTCAACTAGAATATTTACGTTTTTGTGACCTTCTTATCATCAAAATTACAGGTTTTTAATACCTTATTTTAGTATTTCTTTAACCAAATTTTTTGGAAACCAATGTAATAATTTTAATGTAAAAACTAATATGTAATTTCAAAATAACCCCTTAAAAATTTGGACAAATTTTTAGTACACATTTGCCTGTAATTTAATAGTGAATTGGTAAGGATTCTTTAACTTTCTTTTAACCCTGGACAGTCATCCTTATTTTTTGTACATTAACGTCATCTTTCGTCATTTTGACTACGGCTGATTTCATCGTGAGCGAAAAAATGAACCAAACTTGAATTTATTTTCTTATTCAATTTGGTTTTAAGTAGTATAAAACAACAATTCATAAAACGGTCGAATTAGTATAACTTATATTTACCATTTCGCAATAGACTAAAATGCATTTTAATTCGAAAATGAAATTACGGGTCGTCATTTTGACGAATGATGACTGTCTAGGGTTATCAAGAATATTTGGTTTTTTATGCATATTATTATTTTTTTCATTAGATTTTTTGAAAACCTATTTAATAATTTTATTTAATGTAAAAAATAAATATTTAATTTCAGAGTAACTCAAATAAATTTGGACAACTTTTTATATTCCCCTCAACGTACAATTAAATAGAGAATTGGTAAGTTTTATATTAAAACTTTGGTTTCTTTCAACTAGAATATGTATTTTATTATATCCTTCACATCGATAACAACACAGTTTTATGAGTTTATATAGAATACTTCATTATTTCTCTAATTGTTTCAGGTGTTGAAAGTTGAATTCCTTACACCATTTGATAAAATGCCCCCAAATATGGTAAGTTACAAGCTAAAATGAAGAATTAAAAATTATTCATTACATGGTGTTAATTTTTAACAATTTTCATTATTGTTTCCATTTTTTTCCAGCAAGATATGTGAAAAAATTACCTACGATGAATAAAAAAAGGATAAGTCAAAACGTCCAAACAGCGAGTTCAAATGAACTACTCTCTGTTCCACGTGGTTATAATTTTTATTCACAAAAAAACATTGTATTAAGAACTTTCATCATAAGTTTTTATAATAAAGTACTTTTGCTTAAAGAAAGTTTAATTTTAATGTATGAACATTTTCATAATAGTAAAACGGTTTGTTGTTCCTTTAATTATTTAATTTCTCTGTACTGTGGAATGATTGATTTAAAAATAGTTTAGTCGTCGATATTCTAAAGAGAAATAAGCAAAATAAGCACGTAAACCAAAATAATACTGACTTTTTAACTTGGTAGGGGTATATAAATCTTATGGTGTTGTAAAAATGAACTAAAATACAATGTTATAGATGAACTAAAATTTAAGAGAATTGTAAACTAGACAAGTTGAAAAAAATCTTAAGGGCTAAATCATGGCCAATATTACTACAGTTTAGTTCATTTTGCAATGGAAAAGGGTTCACTGTTTTTTCAGTGTGCGTGATTAACCAACAAAATGTCGTGATTGAACGAAAGTCACGGATACCGCAGCAGTAAAGTTCGGAAAATATAGGTTAGGTTAAAAGAAGGGGAATTTATGTTGGTAAAGGCAGGGCAGTGACAAAGGTAGTGTTCCTAGTTCTTTCCATCCACAAAACTCACCCAACATGCACCATCCTGTTCTGCTCCTATTCGGCGCGGATGAGCTCTCAATTCTAGGTGCAGGGTTATTAATCCCACGGCCCTCCTGTCTTTCGTCCTACACTCCTTGGGTAGTTATCCAGTCTAAGCGAACCGCAATGTCACATATTGCCCTCTGGCAATATGTGAAAATATTTACATTTTGTGGCCTCTTCTTGTCCCCGAGTCATTTAACACATTCTGTCATGGCACGCACTTCTGCCTGCAGGATTATGCTGTGGTCCAGTAATCGGAATAGAATCTCTATGTCTGATTCCACCACATATACGCCCGGTACCGTCCTCTCACCCATTTCCGATTCATGGGTGTAACACCTATTTCCCAAAAATTGTAAGCAAAACCATCATGTAAAGATTCTAATATCACTCACCATTTAGTCATGATTCAATCGGGCAAATTTTCATGGGTCGTGAAATTCTGCGTATGGTGATGGCACCATACTATGTTATTCACTATGTGATAGGTTTATATTTAACTGAAAAGCCACCAGTGGCTATCCTTAGAAACCCCCAGCATTGAAATGAGAACAAATCGTTAATTTCTCGTATATTGGTATTATTCGTTACCGTGCTACTAACAGTGTTCCATCGCGACTAAAAATTGACCCAAAAAACGGCAATAAAATTATATAGAAATTATTATTATAATTAGACTGGAATGAACCAACGAATGAAAATTTTTACAAAATTTTCTATAATTCAATTTCTTGTTGGTGCAAGCTAAAATCGTTAAAAGATTTAAAATTCGACACATTTACAATTCAAGGGATATTTATACACCCAAAATTCATTCATTTGAAGAAAAGACATGTTTTTCATACTAACCGCAAAAAATTGATCGAAAACTTCAAAAACTTCAAATGAAGGTTCTTCGCTTCATTTCTACCGCAAAATGGTTAGCAATATTTTCGAATCGCAATTCGTTGGTCCATCCGGTGCACTCTTAGAAAAATATGTTTTTCATATGTTCCGATATAAACAAAATGTGTTTCGGGCACAATTTTAAAACACAATATATTTAAGTGCAAACAAGGAATGTTCCTAAACTAACACTAAATGTTTGGGACATCTATGATAATATGTTAGAATATATTATGTTTGGGGCATGAATGTTTCATAAAAATCATATGTGTGAATGCAAACATATATAAATTTACAAATTTCGACTAAACATACATATGTTGTGATATTTTATTCAAAGCGACAGAGAGAGTATAGAGAAAGAAATTGAGATGGAAACCGGGAGAGTTGACGGGAGAGTCCACGTGGCAAACAAATGTATGTATCTGTTAAATAATGTTATGTTTGCATGGGCTCGTGGGCGCTGCAAACTATGCTATATAAGTGTAACTTATAACGATAATTATCTACTGGTGACTATAACAGCTACGTAGTCCAGTGGGCAGTTTGTTGGCTTACAAACTGTATAGTCCTCGGTTCGATTCTCCGTACAGGCGAAAGGTAAAATTTAAAAAATTTATAAAAGTGAATAATTTCTTCAACATTATTTGTATTACAGAAAAAGGTGCCAAGAACTAAAATATTTCGAGGTAGTGAAAATTACGAGTATGTTAGGCAATGAGCACAATCGTCTTTGGGAAAAATTCTTCCAAGCATATAATATTTTTGGGCTCAAAATGCTTCCAAACATATGATATGTTCACATAAAACAAACATATTAATGTTTCGGCAGTATCTAATAATATATGTGCTTCCTGCAAAATATGTTTGGAACATATGTTAAAGAAGCGATATTTTTTGAGGGTGTGTGTACTAGCTTTTTCGGCTCTTTTTAAGGCCACTCGTGCCAATAGTGGACAATTCGAACAAATCTGAACTGATTCTAAAATTTGTTGTTAAAGAAATTAAAAAATTTTGCAATTATACAATTTGCTTTGCACTTTGTTGTTACCCTTTAGTGTGGTAATTTAAAAAGTATTTGGCCGCAAATACAAAAAACTCCTTTAGACTGCACATACAAATATGTTAGAAGAGATTTATATGGATAATCTATAGAAAACACATTTTCAAAATCAAACTGTTGGGTTCTTCAAAGTTTGCTTCTGAAAATTTTAAATTCTGATACCAGCCTCTACTACATACATCGGTAATCGGCCCATATAACTAACTTAGAATGGCTCAAAACTCAACCAGCCTCCTTAAGACAGGACTCGCTAGGACTCAATGTCACAATATAAATTCACACGAAATATCACGATCTTGACAGAGAATTTCACGACGATTACGGGTTTATAGGTTGGGTAGGGTTAGGTTAGCTATATTTGGTGATCTGCTAAGTATTATAGGCCCACATAGGCTATCAAGTCTAGGTTTAGAAAGGCTCTCCATATTATAGCCGATTCCGAAGTGTGTGCCCGCTTATAATAGGAACTCGTGAACTTTGAAAGGGTTTCAATAAGGATAATTGATAATTCACTCATGATATTTGTTTGTTTTCTATCTAAAATTTTAAAATTCAAAAACTAGACCAACCGTTTCACTAACATCCCTTATTTCATTGAAAGGCATAAACTGGATATTCTAAAACGTTTTTGTACAAAACATTTCATTCACGAATTTCTAAGTAAATCAAATTAATGTATAAAAACACCCTTCTTCCCTATAAATTCAGCAAATAGAGGGGGAATATGCCATCATGAATATGTGGAAATCAATATCCGTCGTTTGTCCAACATCCTCAAAGTAAATCGCATTACAAAGCCACTGGGTAGCCGTTAGAGGAATAAACAGAGAAATTGAGGAATGGGGGCTTTTAGGACGCAGTAAGGGGAATTCAAAGGCATTTCCCATTAATTCCTCTAGAGTGCTGCTGCGTTTGTGATGTACATACTCTCTTATGCTTTGCGTTACTTACTTTTCATTCATATCCTGTCGCCAAACAGGCGACTTAATGCAATTTCAATGACGCATAATTGTTATACTGGCAGTACTATAACGACGGGAACGATAAACAATAAGTTCGACCCTAGTTCTATCAGAGAAAGCCTTGTTGCATATAGAGATGTCAATTTGGAATTTAAATTCATCACTTGTGAGAAAAGAGATTCTGTATTTGAAGAATGTTGGAAATGTTTTGGACATCGTCTTAGCCTTTCGTATCATCGTTACAAAAGTCGTTTACTTCATTTCCCTCTCACAAACGCACAAATATCGTTATAGTCATCAGAACACAAGTATAATGCACACACAAAGCGAATTTAAAGAAAACAAACAACTGCATCAGGGATGGAAAATGCAGTACTATAGTACTTTTTCAATATTTTCAGTACCGTAATATAGTACCTTTTGTGTAGACATTTTTGAGCCGATATCAGATTTATGGTACAATAGTTTTAACAAAATATTTTTTGAGCAAGCCTTCAAAAAACTTGATTGCTAATAGCCTTTTACAAATTTGGCAAAACAGACAAGTTCACGCCAGAAGAAAATCTCGATTTTGTAAAATTCAAATTTCAAGAAGGTTTTAGTCAAAAAAAGCATGTGATTCTATATCACGCTTCCACATGAGCACTTTCTAGATAAGTTATCGATCGCGTACTAAAATAATGCTAACAATAACGGTCGAAACATGAACCAATATAATCTACCAACATTTGGAGAAAATCTTACCAAAAAACAAGTAAGGATAGTCTAAAGTCGGGCGGGGCCGACTATATTGTACCCTGCACCACTTTGTAGATCTAAATTTTCGATACCATATCACATCCATCAAATGTGTTGGGGGCTATATATAAAGGTTTGTCCCAAATACATACATTTAAATATCACTCGATCTGGACAGAATTTGATAGACTTCTACAAAATCTATAGACTCAAAATTTAAGTCGGCTAATGCACTAGGGTGAAACACACTGTTATGTTACCCTGTTCCATAGTGTGGCGCAGGGTATAAATATGGGAAACAGTTTAATCTGAACCAATTTTGAGGCAACTTCGCCAAAGTGTATTTATGATTTATCGGTCGATAGATATGTATTAGAAATGAAGGAAAATTTGAGTCACTTTTACAAGTTTTCGACTTAGCAGTGGCGATTTTATAAGGAAAATGTGGATATTTTGGTAATTTTTGCCCAAATCGGAAAAGCTATTTATGGAAGCTATATAGAAATCTGAACCGATTTCAAACAAATTTGACACGCATACTTAGTAATTTAATTCTACTCCCTGTGCAAAATTTCACGTAAATCGGACTACAACTTTGAACTCTGTGGTAATATGACGGAAAATCGGGCGAAAGATATATGGGAGCTATATCTCAATCTGAACCGATTTCAATAAAATTTAGCACACCTGACTATAGTACTTATTGTTCTCCTGGTGCAAAAGTTCAAGCAAATCAGGCTAAAACTCTGGCTTCTGGGTCCATATATATGGGAGCTATATCTAAATCTGAACCGATTTCTTCCAAAATCAATAGGGTTCTATTCTGACTCAAAACAGGTACTTTTGCCAAGTTTGAAGGCGATTGGACTTAAACTGCGACCTAGACTTTGATCACAAAAATGTGTTCACAGACAGACGGACGGACGGACCGACGGACATGGCTAGATCGACTCAGGGACCCACACTGATCATTATTGCCAAAGACACCATGTGTCTATCTCGTCTCCTTCTGGGTGTTGCAAAAATATGCACTAACTTATAATACCCTGTTCCACAATGTGGTGCAGGGTATAAATATTACTTTGCAAACATTTATTTATTCAGAAAGTTTTGTCAACATTTTAATTCTATAGAAAATTTTGTCAATTTTTTTCTTTTGGAAAATTTTGTTAAAATTTTATTTCTATAGAAAATTTTATTTCTATGGAAAATTTTGTCAAAATTTTATTTCTATACAAAATTTTGTCAATATTTTATTTCTATAGAAAAAGTGCTGCGAATACAGGCAGGCTTATTAGCCTGATGTGTCACGCTTTAAAAATATTTTTAAGAATAATACATATGAGAATATACTCTAAATGTGAAAGTGCTATGGGAGAATCGCAATTCGGCTTCAAGGAAGGTATGGGTACCAGAGAAGCTTTGCTGTCAATTCAAGTGTTGGTACAAAAATGCAAAGATGCCCAAAAAGATGTGTATATATGTTTTATAGATTATGAAAAGGCATTCGATACAGTACACCATGATAAATTAATTGATATATTGAAAACTATTGGAATAGACGAAAAAGAAATTCGATGCATCCAAAATCTATACTGGAACCAAACTGTAAGAATTCAAATAAATGGTGAACTGACTGAGGAAATTTCAATATCTAAAGGAGTCAGACAAGGATGCATATTATCACCGCTCCTCTTTAATATTTACTCCCAAAAAATATTTCAGGAATCATTAGAGGGGGAAAGAATTGGCATAAAGGTTCAAGGCAAAATTATTAATAATATACGATATGCAGATGATACCACAATCATTGCTTGCAGTATATCTGGGCTACAAAAACTTCTAGACAAACTCACACACACAAGTGAATTACATGGCCTTAAAATAAATATCAAAAAGACAAAATACATGGTTATAAGTCGAAAACAGAATATAAATATAAATGAAACAACATTGAAAATTAAAGGTGAAATGGTCGAACGGGTCAAAACTTTAAATACCTTGGAGTTCTATTAAACGACCAATGGAACACAAGTGACGAAATTAAGCGCCGCGTGGAGATGGCTAGAGATGCATTTTGTAAATACAAAAAGACACTCACAAACAACGAACTAAATCTCACAACGAAAATACGATTTGTGAAATGTTATATTTGGTCTGTTGTACTATATGCAGCGGAAACTTGGACCATCAAAAGTGCAGACGAGAAAAAAATTGAGGCATTTGAAATGTGGATTTATCGACGAATCCTGAAGATATCCTACACTTCTCACACTACAAATCAAGAAGTTCGGAGACGAATGCATACCGACAGACAACTATTAAACACAGTCAAAAGAAGGAAAGTCGCATATTTGGGTCATCTAATGAGAAATGACAAATATAAATTTGTACAATCTATATTAAAATGTACTATTGAAGGACGCCGAAGCAGAGGCAGAAGAGAAATGTACTGGCTTAAAAACATTCAAGATTGGACAGGATACAGGGACGAAATAAATACAATATATGCTGCTAAAAATCGAGAACTAACACAATTAATATAAGAATATGAGAATTCAAAGAAAAAAAATATGTAATATTGTATGATCGCTTTATAATCGAATATCGGATACGCAAATAAAGAAGATAGAAAATTTTGTCAAAATTTTATTTCTTTAGAAAATTTTGTCAAAATTTTATTTCTTTAGAAAATTTTATCACAATGTTATTTCTATAGAAAAATTTTGTCAATATTTTATTTCTATAGAAGATTTTGTCAAAAAAAAAAATAATTTTAGAAAATTTTGTTAAAATGTTATTTCTATAGAATATTTTGTCAAACTTTTATTTCTGTTGAAAATTTTGTCAAAATTTTATTTCTATAGAAAATGTTGTCAAAGTTTTATTTCTGAGGAAAATTTTGTCAAAATTTTTTGTCTACTAGGTAGTCTTTGCAAGCGGATACAAAACTAAAAAAGTATTTAAAATTGAGGAGTTGACAAACAAAATTTTCTTTTCGTTAAGTTCAGTCGAAAGGAGCTCTTGACAATAATCTTCCTAGGGATTTTTTTTTTAATTTTGTGAAAAGTACTTTTTAGCTCAAAAAATACCTTTTTTGCACTTTCTTATAAATTGCATTTTCCATCCCTGATCTGCATACGTCTGATGCTCAGTTTCGTGCAAACGATACAACTTTTGGGTAGAACGAAAAGGGAAATAATATAATACTAGCCTTCCTGGCACTCGAAAATCGAGTGCATTGTAAGCCTTTAACGGTGGGATAGAGATCCTAGATGATACGGAACTCTAGCGAACACTATATCATTTATACACTTCTCTTTAGTTAGTTTTTAAAATAGTCCTCTTTGAATTCTGTAACTGATATTTTACATGGTTCTTCTATATTGTGTGCAAGTATAGTTAATCGGAGTATGATGTTAGTGGCGCACTATTTATACAAATGTAGCCACGCTTTTTTTGAAAGTTTTATAAAAAGTAGTGTTTTTTTGATGTTACTCATTTAAGGTGGGTATAAAGGTCGAGTTTATCCGCTAAAATTGAGAAAAAATCTAAAACAACAATAACAATTTATAACTTTTTTGAACAAATATCATAACTTGGTGGGGAATGGTCCAAAGCATACATTTAAAAAATTCAGTCCTCATTACTATCAGGCTAACATAAAAATAATTGTAATTTTTTTCTTTAAAATGAATTATTAAAGAAAACTAACAGTGAAAAAGGCTTTTTTTACGTCGATAATGTGAACATAATACCCATCTTTATCTAAAAATGATAAAAGAAAAACTATTGGCATACACTAATTTGAAAACCATTTCCTTACTTTTAAACCAACAGTCTTTAAATAAAACAACAAAATGTTTTTTAATGTGAAAAAAGGTTACTAAATAAAAGAGGCTCCTAAAGATACACACAGATTTTCTATGATGATTTTTATAATGTAATTTCCATATATTTTATCTTCGAAGCCAAATTTTTAGTTAAAATTTAAAAATTCAGGAGATTAGTATATATATTCAATATATTCAATATGGCTCGTATACAGAAAGCATACCCTATTATTTGTATGCTTCATCTTACCTAAACAAACTTCTTTAAAGTGGCGGTGAATATTATATTTCATTATTTCATAAACAGAAAAATAGGTTTTATACACATATCATATGATTTGCACTAATAGTGTCACATGCATTTTTATTTAGCTTTAAAACTGTCTTCTCTAAATTTTGAAATTGATATTGTAATTGATTAAATTAATGTGGAATAAGATATATGTGGCGCAGAGTTATACAATTCCCTTAGGACAATTTTGTAGAATGGATAATTTATAGCTATTCCCGACAGTTTTGCGCAATTTTTCCGTATTTATTAATCGACCCTCTTCAACTAAAATTAGTAAAAGTGCATTCGCATCAATAATTTATATTGGAATTCAGTAGAATTAGAAATAAATTTATAAAATATTTGGTAAGGGTGAAAAAAAATAGTATACGTGTGTTACAATAATTCATTCCTTCCTTTATTTTTGCCCAAATAGTAGTTACATCCAAAGTTTATATTAATGCAAAAATTATGACAGTCTCCTTCAATCTATTATTCGAATCGAAATCGCCATTAAACTTTAAAACCGATTCAAAATTTTGTATTTTAAAACCAAAAATTTATATTAACATTCTTACATTTTTTCCGTATTTATTAATCGACCCTCTTCAACTAAAATTAGTAAAAGTGCATTCGCATCAATAATTTATATTGGAATTCAGTAGAATTAGAAATAAATTTATAAAATATTTGGTAAGGGTGAAAAAAAATAGTATACGTGTGTTACAATAATTCATTCCTTCCTTTATTTTTGCCCAAATAGTAGTTACATCCAAAGTTTATATTAATGCAAAAATTATGACAGTCTCCTTCAATCTATTATTCGAATCGAAATCGCCATTAAACTTGAAAACCGATTCAAAATTTTGTATTTTAAAACCAAAAACTTATATTAACATTCTTACATTTCACTCCCACAACCACACTCCTCTCATCATAGTACTGTGAATAGTGTTTAGCTATATAACACCCAATCCTATTATTCCAATTTCTGTAACACGCTCACTTCTCTCTATTAATGCTCTGCCAATGACTCTGACACTGTATCAAAAAAGGGGCTTTCATACCAACTGAACTTTATTTTAGTTCATAAAGATTAGTTGATTTTAGTTAAATTTTGCCCAATGTGAGCAAGTGTTCCTTAAATCTATACTTTTTTGCTTACTTTATTGGCGTGTAATAAAAATAAGAAAAAAAGTTTTATGCAAATAAAGTACATAATTTTACTAAAAAATAAAATATTTCATATTTTCCTAAAATGGGAGAAGTTTGATTAAATTGTGTTCATAAGCCTGAGTAAATTTTACAAAACTTTTACATGCCTTGAATTTCGTACAGCGCTAAAGACATTTTAATAATTTTTGGATCCAATTTTTCCTTTCAACATATGATATTTTCTTAAACAACACAAAAAACATTATTACTACTAATACATTTTCTCAATTTGACTAAAAGAATTAGCTTATATTACAAATATGTTGCAATTAAAAAAAAATCGTTAAAATTTTCCAAAATAATAGCAACCATATATCCGTATATGGCATCCCTATAGAAGTAGACTTAAGTAAATTAAAATTGTTTAATGTATTGTTCTAAATATTATTTAACAAAATTAAATATAATATTACTTTCCAAAATTACTATTTCCAGCGCCTTTAGAAAATATACACGACTAACTGGTCACTTTACTACGTAAAACATTAAACCACCCACTCACCACCCACCTTATCTATTACCATCTTACAATCCTATTATTCTCATTGCTCCCAATCAACTCTCACATTATCACTCACAAACTTACTCTCCCCCATGCCAGCATAACAAAAGCCAACAGACAATGCACACACGCTACAATACACCAAACAACAACTCTCTCGCTCTCACTCTCAAAGTACAACACAACAACGACAACAACGTCAATAATTTTAGAAAAATGCAATTTTCTCCATGAAATATGCATCAATTTAAAAAATTAAAACGATTCGCCATATCTACAGAAAATTACCTTTCATTTGATACCAAATTTACCCCACAACACCACCTCCCGCGCCCACAATATGTACCCAAAAAAAAGTGTAGCGTATTAATATATATATATAAATTTCAATATATCTTAAAAAACATTCGTACAAGATCGAAATTTAGGACGTTTGCTATTGCACAGTACTGTATTGATTTTTTTCTACGAAAACAAGGAAAGATCGGAGCATTGAAATCGACTCTGGTTTTAGAAGGTTAGGTTAGATTAGGTTCAGTGGCAGCCCGATGTATCAGGCTCACTTAGACTATTCAGTCCATTGCGATACCACATTAGTGAACTTCTCTCTTATCACTGAATGCTGCCCGATTCTATGTTAAGCTCAATGACAGGGACCTCCTTTTTATAGCCGAGTCCGAACGGCGTTCCACATTGCAGTGAAACCACTTAGAGAAGCTTTGAAACCCTCAGAAATGTTACCAGCATTACTGAGGTGGGATAATCCACCGCTGAAAAACTTTTTGGTGTTCGGTCGAAGCAGGAATCGAACCCACGACCTTGTGTATGCAAGGCGCGCATGCTAACCATTGCACCACGGTGGCTCCCTGGTTTTAGAATAAAATAAAATAAAAGAAAAGAAAATATAATATAATAAAATAAAATAAAATAAAATAAAATAAAACTAAATATTTTTTATGATAATAGTTCGAACTTTTCAGAGAGATAAAATAACTTGTAACAAAAGTAAAATGTTTGCTACACCCGTTTTCAAAATGTTTTATTTATCACAATGGACTGAATAGTCTAAGTGAGCCTTAAATTTAATCGTGCTTCCACTTTAACCTAAAAACGTTTTATTACCTTTTTTTGGTGTAAATCAGAAGCAAATTTTGCTGCAATTTTCAAAGATAGTAAAAATTTAGCGTGGTTAATACAGCAATAATTTTTTCTTTATTATTAATAAAATTTTGAAAAATTTCTAAAATTTTAAATAGTCCGTGAAATCTTGTTTACAATCCTTGTGGCTTTTTTCTCCTTTTCGATATGCAATAATCCCATGATTGTCCTTAATTTCCTTACTGGCATCCCTAATTTGCAGCTCAACATTTTATATATAGCAAAATTTTGTTGCTTCAGCTTTTTGCTACTCTCTTTTATTGCACTAAACAGTAATAACAACAGCAACAACAACATCACCAATATCGAGAGTAAATTGAAAGAAAATTATGCGACAAAATTGTAACATCATAGCATGTGGTAAATTCTATGAGCCATCGGAAGAAATGGCAAAATTTATTTCTCCATTAGATTGCCCCGTTGTTGTCCTACAGCGAAGGAAATGGCCTGTCATAGATATCGAATGTAAATAGAGTGTGGACGTATGTCCACTTTATTGACTTTTAAACAAATTATGTTTGATGTAATTCATTGTATTTTTGTTTGGCTAATTTAAAGATTGGTACAGGGTAACGATACCCATGTGTCATATATTCATGTGTATTCTTGTAAATTCATTTGATTTTATTATATTGCAAATATGCATCCCCTTGTAATTTGCAACTTTTATTATTATTTTGACTAAAATTCCTAGTAGCGAGCAGTGTTACCACATCTTTTCGTAAGAGTTCAATGTAGAGGTGTGCGCGTGACACGAAATTCTCGTGACACGAGTGATTCAAGCGCGAATCACGTGAACAAAATCCAAAGCAACTCTTGTGAATGTGCGTGAATGGGACTAAAATAAATATGTCGAACGTAAGCGTGCGTGAGAAATAAAATCGGTTCGTGAATAAAATTTCTGCAAAATCACGCTCACGAAAAAAAATCAAGATTTAATTCATACTCGTATGTTAACTGAAATTATTTTAGCTCTAGAACTGTATTCTATGAATTTTGTTACCTCTGCTGATTTCCGTTTGGAAAATGTCGTGAGTTTCGTGAATTGTCGTGAATCGAGCATGAGAGTCTTTAAAAGTAGTCCATTTCGTGAGTTTGATTAGCTACCACACGTATAGTGCGCGAACGTGCGTGAATAAACATTTTGCTTCGTGAATCTGCGTGAGTGTGAGTGAAATTTCAGTCACGCACACACCTCTAGTTCAATTTACATTTTAAGAATGAGATATTATCATGGATTTATAATAATCTATACCGCTTTTCTGGTTTACGAATTCGCAAAATGTTGAATTGTCAATAACTCGTCAACCGTCAAATATTTTATCGTTCGGAAGAGCATTTGTAAAAATTTCGTATAATATATTGTAGTGGTTGGGAAACTAAAAATTGAGGAAAATTTGCGTTTTGCGAATTCGAGTCGTTTTCCCCATACAAAAAATTAAGTTTAAAACACAAGTTTTTCTTCAAAACACGTCAATTTTATAATGAAAACGACCCTAATTTGGAATATGCTCTGACTGAACATACTCTTTTCAAAATATATGTCAAATTATTAAAATAAATTTCATAGAAAAAACGGATAAACAAAGCCTTTGAAGAACATAGAGACTAGAAAATAAAATGTTTTCCCTTTGCGATTTATTTGAACAAACGGTGCGTATATTTGAAATTAGAGTAAATGGGAAAACTTTCCATGACAACCGTCAAACTAAAACATCTCAACTCGGTGTGAATGGTGAAATGTTTTGGAAAAACGAATGAGGAAAACGAGTCAGTGGGAACATAGCAGTACATTTTTGTCGAAAACTCAAATTAATCCGTAAATAATTTGTATACCCTGCTCCACACTGTGGAACAGGGTATTATAAGTTAGTGCATATGTTTGCAACACCCAGAAGGAGACGAGATAGACACATGGTGTCTTTGGCAAAAATGCTCAGGGTGGGCTCCTGAGTCGATATAGCAATGTCCGTCTGTCCGTGAACACATTTTTGTAATCAAAGTCTAGGTCGCAGTTTTAGTCCAATCGACTTCAAATTTGGCACAAGTATGTGTTTTGGCTCAGAATAGATCCCTATTGATTTTGGAAGAAATCGGTTCAGATTTAGATATAGCTCCCATATATATATTTCGCCCGATGTGGACTTATATGGCCCCAGAAGCCGGAGTTTTACCCTAATTTGCTTAAAATTTTGCACAAGAAGAACAATTAGTACTGTAGTCATGTGTGCCAAATTTTATTGAAATCGGTTCAGATTTAGATATAGCTCCCATATATAGCTTTCGCCCGACTTACACTCATATGACCACAGAGGCCAATTTTTACTCCGATTTAGTTGAAATTTTGCACAGGGAGTAGAATTAGCATTGTAGCTCTGCGTGCTAAATTTGGTTGAAATCGGTTCAGATTTAGATATATCTCCCATATATAGCTTTCGCCCGATTTACACTCATATGACCACAGAGGCCAATGTTTAACTCCGATTTAGTTGAAATTTTGCGCAGGGAGTAGAATTAGCATTGTTGCTATGCGTGCCAAATTTGGTATATATAGCTTTCGCCCGATTTACACTCATATGACCACAGAGGCCAATTTTTAACTCCGATTTAATTGAAATTTTGCACAGGGAGTAGAATTAGCATTGTTGCTATGAGTGCCAAAGTTGGTTGAAATCGGTTCCGATTTAGATATAGTTCCCATATATATGTTTTTCTGATTTCGACAAAAATGGTCAAAATATCAACATTTTCCTTGTAAAATCGCCACTGTTTAATCGAAAAGTTGTAAAAATGACTCTAATTTTCCTAAACTTCTAATACATATATATCGAGCGATAAATCATAAATAAACTTTTGCGAAGTTTCCTTAAAATTGCTTCAGATTTAAATGTTTCCCATATTTTTTTACTAACATAGTAAAATTCCATCCTAGTGCATTAGCCGACCTAAATTTTGAGTCTATAGATTTTGTAGAAGTCTATCAAATTCTGTCCAGATCGAGTGATATTTATATGTATGTATTTGGGACAAACCTTTATATAACCCCCAACACATTTAATGGATGTGATATGGTATCGAAAAGTTTGATCTACAAAGTGGTGCAGGGTATAATATAGTCGGCCCCGCCCGACTTTAGACTTTCCTTACTTGTTTTAAATCTATATAGCATGAAAACTAAATTAAAAACAAGTATATACGACCGTAAGATCGGCCAGGCCGAATCTTATGTACCCTCCACCATAGGTTAGGTTAGGTTCTTCTTAACAACGTCTTCTAAATTGTAAGTTAGTCCATACGGTGTATACATTAAACAAAAAAAAGACCGCTTAAATACGTATATAATTCAGTTTGACAAAATTTTCTATAGAAATAAAAATTTGACAAAATATTCTATAGTAATAAAATTTTGACAAAATTTTCTATAGTAATAAAATTTTGACAAAATTTTCTATAGTAATAAAATTTTGACAAAATTTTCTATAGGAAAAATTTTTGGAAGATTATTTTTGGGGATTTGCTATATATAACTATAGACCGATACGGACCAATTTTGGCATGGTTGTTAGCTAGCCCAATGTACCAAATTTCACCACGTACCAAATTTCAAACGGATCGGATGAATTTTGTTCCTCCAAGAGCTCCGGAGGTCAAATCTGGGGATCGGTTTAAATGGGGGTTATATAATTAAGACCGGTATGGACCAATTTTTGCATGGTTGTTAGAGACCCTATACTAACACCACGTACCAAATTTCAACCGGATCGGATGGACTTTGCTTTTCCAAGGGGCTCCGGAGGTTGAATCTGTGGATCGATTTATATGGGGGCTACATATAATTATGGACTGATATGGACCAATTTCTGCATGGTTGTTAGAGACCATATACTAATACCACGTACCAAATTTCAACCGAATTGGATGAATTTTGTTCCTCCATGAAGCTCCGGAGTTCAAATCTGGGGATCAGTTTATATGGGGGCTATATATAATTACGGACCGATATGGACCAATTTTTGCATGGTTGTTAGAGACCATATATTAACACCATGTACCAACTTTCAGACGGATCGGATGAATTTTTCTCCTCCAAGAGGCTCTGCAAGCCAAATCTGAGCGTCGGTTTATATGGGGGCTATACGTAAAAGGAGTCCGATATGGCCCATTTGCAATACCATCCGACCTACATCAATAACAACTAATTGTGCCAAGTTTCAAGTCGATAGCTTGTTTCGTTCGGAAGTTAGCGTGATTTCAAAAGACGGACGGACGGACATGCTTAGATCGACTCAGAATTTCAACACGACACGGAATATATATTCTTCATGGGGTCTTAGAGCAATATTACGATGTGTTACAAACGGAATGACAATGGGTCCATATGGCCCATTTGTAATACCATCCGACTTACATCAATAACAACAACTTATGCCAAGTTTTAAGCCAATAGCTGGTTTCGTTCGAAAGTTAGTGTGATTTAGCAGACACGAAATTCTCGTGACACACGTGAATCACGTGAGTCGTGAACAAAATCCAAAGCAACTCTCGTGAATGTGCGTGAATAAATGGGACTAAAATAAATATTTCGTGCGTGAGAAACAAAATCGGTTCGTGAATGTGCGTAAATAAAATTTCTGTAAAATCGCGCTCACGAAAATAATCAAGATTTAATTCACACTCGTTTGTTAACTGAAATTAATTTGGCTCTCGAACGATATTCAATTTTTGAATTTTGTTACCTTTGCTGATTTCCATTTGGAAAATATCGTGAGTCTTGTGAATTTGTCGTGAATCACGTGAATTGTCGTGAATCGTGCGTGAACGTGAGTCCTTAAAAGCAATTCGTGCGTGAGTACTGGTTTTCATTTCGTGAATGTGCGTGAGTGGGATTGGCTACCACACGTATCGTGCGTGAGCGTGTGTGAATAAATATTTTGCTTCGTGAATGTGCATGAGTGTGAGTGAAATTTACGTCACGCTCACACCTCTAGTCCAGAGGCTTCGAATTAATTAAATTGTCTTAATATGGAGTATCTAGAAGCTGCGTTTCCTTCTACGACTCTAAATAAAACATAAACAAACTAATTGTTACATACCGCTCTTTGAAGATATTCTTATATACGGAGATATTCTTATAAGTATTGCCCTGCTGAACTTTCGGTCACATACACTTCCTTATATATAGACCTTATGTATTTCTCCAGTATCCAGAGACTTAATTGCTTAATTGTTAAGAACTGGAATTATCATTTTGAACTCATTGAAAGGTCATTATCTAAATATTAATTTGAACTTTTGTCCAGATTATAGTTGCAACAGTCTAACTTCTCTAAGCATTTGGGATTTAAAAACAGTTTACAAATTTCTCCTAAATCTTGGCAACTCCATTCTGTTTTTGTTGTGGGGTTTATTTGTTTTGTCGCTTTGCTATAAAATCTCAATTAGATAATTGCTTATAGTACACCAAAAAGTGTTAAAGAAACCATAAAACTAGAAAAACACAGAGCTCCAGTGACCACCACTATCCATTCACGAAATGAATTCAGCGTAATTTTATGTTCCAAATTTTTGGCTCAAACTCTGTTATTCTATGGGGTGTCCTTAAGGTTTTTCTTTTGGGGGCACCCTAGCTATTACGAGTGAGTAATTAAATTAGAAGTTTTGTTAAGAAAATTAGTTTGAGAAAAAAAAAAACAAAAAAACAAAAAAAAAAAAATCATATGAAATGGAGAAGTTAAAATGTGGTGTGGTTATTAAAAGGACTTTGTTGGTCTCCTTGGTTATCATACATTTTTTGGTGTATGCTGAGGACATTTCAAGTTGCTATGAATTTTTAGTAGACATTGCTATTTAATACAGTTCCTCTCAATCTGTTTTAAATATCAAGTCCAATATAAGTCTACCAATGAAGCTTTTAACACTCCGAAGATCGGTTTACATACTACAGTAAATTTTATTTGTATATTTTTAGGCGTCACAATAGTGCTCTTGATAAATCATAATAAAGTAAAAGTTCTCAAAATCAGCGTTGCCAGATTTGTTTCACCAAAAGCTGGTAGTTTTCTCCAAAACAAAATTTAAAAAACTAGAAACACTCCAGATATTTTTGTTGTACCAAAAGTCACGACGGGAATTATCGTTAATGTTTGTATTGAACTTTGAAATAGATAAAAAGACCGTTTTTCCATATTTCAATAGAAACATGTACAATACAAAAACACGCTAAAATCTGCTATCAAAAAAGGCCTTGAAAATATTGTTTCCCCCTAA
This sequence comes from Haematobia irritans, assembly GCF_050003625.1. Taxonomy (NCBI): domain Eukaryota; kingdom Metazoa; phylum Arthropoda; class Insecta; order Diptera; family Muscidae; genus Haematobia; species Haematobia irritans. Next base: position 55,925,015 of record NC_134401.1, read on the forward strand.
ACGACTTTAATAAAAGCTAGCGGGAAAAATCCAAATGGGAAGCATTAGGAATTAATTAATAAGTGGCACAAGTATATACGTCGGTAGGTTCGGCCAGGCCGAATCTTATGTACCCTCCACCATGGATTGCGTAGTAACTTCTACCAAAGACTGTCACCCACAATCGAATTACTTGCGTTGTGGTATCTTAAAACTTTTTAACACCGTTTTCTAAATTGTGAGTTAGTCCATACGTGGTATATATTAGACAAAAAAGTTATGTATAGGTAAGTCTACAAATAATTACGAATCGATATGGACTTTTACACGGTACGTGGAGAGCCAGAATTGAAATATGGGGGTCGCTTATATGGGGGCTACAATTATGAACTTGATATGGACCAATTTTTGTGTGATTGGGATCGATTTATCTGAGGGCTATATATAACTATAGATCGATATGGACCTAGTTAGGCATGAATGTTAACGGCCATATACTAGCACAATGTACCAAATTTCAACTCACTCGGATGAAATTTGCTCCTCCAAAAGGCTCCAAAACCAAATCTCGGGATCGGTTTATATGGAGGCTATATATGATTATGGACCGATATGGACCACTTTTGGCATGGTTGTTAAATATCACCACGTACCAAATTTCAACCAGATCGGATGAATTTTGCTTCTCAAAGAGGCTCCAAAACCAAATCTCGGGATGGGTTTATATGGGGCTATATATAATTATGGACTGATATGTACCAATTCCTGCATGGTTGTTGGATACCATATACTAACATCACGTTCCAAATTTCAACCGAATCGGATGAATTTTGCTTTGAAATTTGTTTCTCTTAGAGGCTCCGCAAGCCAAAACTGGGGATCGGTTTATATGGGGGCTATGTATAATTATGGACCGATGTGGACCAATTTTTCAGCCGGATCGGATGAAATTTGCTTCTCTTAGAGGATTCGCAAGCCAAATCTTGGGATCGGTTTATATGGGGGCTATATATAATTATGGACTGATATTGACCAATTTTTGCATGATTGTTAAAGATCATATGGTAACACCATGTACCAAATTTCCGCCGGATCGGATGAAATTTGCTTCTCTTAGAGGATTCGCAAGCCAAATCTGGGGGTCCGTTTATATGGGGGCTATACGTAAAAGTGGACCGATATGGACCACGCTCGTATTCATCGATCGTGGGATCGAAATAAATGCCGAATATTATCGGGACAATGTCCAGAATAAATAGAAATGGCCGCCGCAGACCATGGACATTCCAACAGGACTCAGGACCGTTGCACGCGTCAACATTAGCTCCATTTCTAACGCACAAAGGACATAAAAATCTCTATACGTTGATCTTTTGCGGCTGGGGCATTTTGGAGAGTAAGGATGGCACTAAAAAATACGAAATTGTCGATCATGTCAAGACGGTGTTTCGCCGGGAATGGTCCACAATTATTGAATTAAACACATTTTTTATGGTAAAACTAATGAAAGTTTTTTTGGAGTCAGTTAAATTTTGAATTGAATATATCAGTAAAATTTTAATTGAATAATTGAAGAAATGTCGGTGTACAAAACTGCTAATTTATTAATTGAATATAAATGAAATCGGCATTTGGTTAGGAAAATTATTGTATCTAATAGCTTCGTGATTGAACCCAAACATGAGTGCATGGAAAAAAATATTAACTTAAGATGAATGATTATGAAACCTAAATTTTAAGACACGTAATTTGCACAATAAGGATATTGTTTTTTTTAAGTAAAGAGATTTTTGGGGATTTTGTAATTGTAAGTATAACATAGCAAACAGAAAGCGAACGTAAAAAAAAGGTTATAAACTTTGTTTTATAAAATTTTCCCATTAACTTTAGGACGCGAATCTTTTGAAATTTGCGTCCCTTCATTTTCCTCAAATAACGAAAAACATTTTAGATTTAACGAAATAATCTTTAATTTAACTGAGTTATTAAATCTTTGGATTACAGCTAACAAAGTTTAAAATAAAAGGTTAATGCTTTTTTTGAGTATTTTACATCTTCGATTTAGAGACTTTTTGGAATTAAAAAAAAATAATCTTTTAACACTCATTTATTTTTACTCGGATAGTTTTTTTAATATATAGTAAAAAGACAATAAAAAATTCAATGAAAGAGATCTGTATCGTAACTTACATTTTATATAGCCTGGGTTTAAAGCTACACGCTCACAAAAAATCGCTTCTGTAACTTATACTCCCAAACATATTTTGCTTCAAGCATATACATTTTTAGGTATTGCGCAAACATTTATATGTTTGATCTCTTCCAATATATAATATGTTTGAAAGCATATTGGTCTAAACAATATATGTTTGGGTAGTCTAAGTTCCAAACATTTTGTATTTTTGCATCCAAATTCAATAATGTCTTCTAAAAAACAATATGTTATTATGTGAACATATAATATGTTTGGAAGCATTTTGCACCCAAAAATATTATATGCTTAAAAAAATTCTCCCAAAAAATATTGTGCTCAAAATTTTATTTATTTATTTATATATTTACAATCATAATGAATTATGAAAATAAACAGGTAATATTGGTGCTAACAACATAGGTTTTCGACCTGAATGCTCAAAATTTTGTTTCTGCATAATTGTATATTCCCCCACATCTTTCTCACTTCCACGAGATTTTTAAGTTCTTAGCACCTTTTTCTGTAATACAAACATTGTAGAAGAAACTATTCAATTTTATGATTTTTATTTTATTTTAATTTTACCTTTTGCCGGACGGGGATTCGAACAGCGGGCCACACAGTTTGTAAGGATCAAAGAAGTAGCTAATCAATTGCCCAAGGAAAAATAAAATGTTAATTTTGTAATAACAAGCAACAACCACCAACTTAATTCAATATCGCTCCCTGTTAAATAGCGCTCCCTGTTAAATAGCGCTCCAAGCTACTAAACACATATATGTTTATAGGCTATTTCTAAATTAATATATGTTTGCATCCAAGCATATTATATTTACAAACATTTTATGTCCCAAACATAATATGTTCTAACATATTAACATATATGTCCCAAACATGTTATGCTAGTTTATGAACATTATATGCTTGCACTCAAAAATATTGTGTTTAAAAATTTGTGTTCCAAACATATAATGTTTATAGCCAAACATATGAAAAACAGTCTTTTTCATCCGTGTATATAGCTTCACAAAAAAAGACTTTATTTTAATGAAGCCATATCTTTGACTCAAACCCAATGACGAAAAATACAAGTAGTTATGCAAGGGCAAACACCATATTACTCCATCATAACTAAACGAAGCATGAAAATTATACTCAAGCATATTTTTATTCCGTAAATGACGTACTATTCGTAGTATAGCAGAAATCTGTGCAAAATAACGAATATCATAATTATTTTGTTTACAATCAACAAGGGGACTCTGAAAACTACACAGGACATCATTATGCATTTCGCCCTCAAAAGAATTCTCATTGTTCAAGCCATAGAAATGAGATTCACCCCCCAAAAATGTAGAAAGTGCAAAAAGTGGACACCACTTCTCCATTTGCGTGTTGTATGTTTGCATGCTTAATTATGCAATTTGCATAAAATACTAATTTGAAACTCGTAAGACTAAATTCGATACCTCCCAACCCAATGAAGACAGACAGACAGCAGCAAATTGTCCTTACAGTTCGGCTTCATGTAAATAAGAAAAGGATGTGGGGGGCAACCTGATGGACACAGATGAAATTACTCTTTCGTTTGGCGTTACAAAACATAAAATTCAATTTTGCGCAAAATGTTTAATGAACTTCGAAACATAAATGCCAGCATGGACATTGGATCAGTAGTCGCCATTATTTTCCTAACAAAAAAAATATAAGAATAAAAAAATATGCAAAAATCGTAGCAGATGCATGGCAAGTTGTTTTGAATAAATAATAAATTTGTAGACTAGAGAGGATACAATAAGAATGCAGTGTGGTCGATTATCAGAATTCAAATTCGCCCAAAATTTCGTATGTTCGGCAGGAATTCAGAAAACATTTTACGAATGCCCGAATGAACATTTGCATTTACTTATTTGTCACGTTTTTGAATACATTTCGTATAAACATATAATTTTTAGAAATGTCAAAGAAAGAGAGAGGGTCAAAGAGCCAAGTCTGGTTGATCTGGGACCTAGGATCTATTCTAAGTCCGTTTCATTTTGTGAGGGTATCCATTTTTTAAGGTTATCTCCCGAGGTTTCGATTGCAAATTCACAAAACGATAAATTTTATATTGCTAAAAATTTTTAAACCACTCCATACTTATTTTTAAATTCTTTTTCTAATTGTATTGATTGTTCTCTCAGAATATAAACATAACAAATTATAAGTCTTTAAATTTGAAATTATAATGAGGCACATGAACCAAAACAGGGTGATATATAATTAATAACTCAGTTCTATTTATAAAGAGGTTAGGAAAATTTTTATATTTCCATCACCATTTTTGATTTTAACCGCACTGGACAGTTGTGGTAAATACTACCAAAACAGTTTATGAAGTTTAGTCGAAACTAGGATACAAAAGAGTTCTATTGAAAAGTGTATGGTCTGCGGCCGAAATTTTTATCTGTCATGGGCTTCCACACTGTCTTTAGGATATTTTACCGATAATATTCGCCATTTATTTTGACCCCACGGTCGATGAATACGAATGAAGAGTGACCATCGGTCATTTCTCCGGCCCACAGTGTTGTCAGTATTGGAGATTTCTCCCAAATTGGGGATATTTTTTCGTGAATGGGGACAAAATTTTTGAGTTGGGAATTTGGTGGGGAATTTCCATAAATTTTGGGGATTTTTTTGACATCCGTTTAGCATAATACATTTTTTTTTTTCATTTTCATTTCATTTTATTGAGTACCTACACAACAAGATTAAAATCTTATAATTACAGTGCAGGATTATAAATGTTAAAACATCTCCGATTAATAATAAGTACAATAATTAAATTTAAAGATAAAAAGGAAATAAATTAAAATTAGAATAAATAAAAATTGTATTAATAATAATAGGAAAAAAATATATATATATATATATAGAAATTACTTTTAATATTCAATTGCATTGTATTATTGATGATTGAAATTGAAATTGTGATACTATATTATATATACAAGCAAATTTTTAATGATAAATATTCTAATTTTGAAATAAATTTTGAATACTTTTCTTAAAAGATGATGCGTTGCTGATGCGTTGCTGATGCGGGTGGTAGAGTGTTCTAGAGACGTATTGTGCCAATAAAGAACTGCCATTCGGATACAAGACTTGTCCTTACAAAGGGTATTATATTCCTATTTCTATCAGATCTGGTAAACCGAATTTTATCATAGAGATAGCTGGGTTTCCGTTTGTAAATCAATTTATGTAGAAATACTAACTTGACATTAAGCAGGGTATTAAAACTAAAGCCAAAGAGGGAGTTTGTAACATGCGAAACATGATCGGTCCTGCGTAACCCATACACATAACGAACTATACTATTGAATGCCACGTTAAGTCTATTTTTGCTCACGGATTCACAATTCACGAAGAGTTCAGATCCGTAAATTAAAAAGACTTTTCGCCAGGAGAAGTCGAATATTGACTGGTGTGTAGGAATGAGTAACCCATAAAGCACGTAGTTTTGCATATGTTTGTCCAACGGCTGTGTTTACATGACTTGACCAACTCAATGTGCTATTGAATACTACTCCAAGATTCTTAGCACTAGTGACTACATCGATTTTTTGAACATTCAACATAATGTCAGCATTGGACAAAGAGAACCTTCTATTCTTGTGCATAATCAAACATTTAGACTTTTGTGGATTTAGTAGCAGACCATTTGCTGTTGCCCATCGAAACACACGATCAAGGTCGTGGTTAAGTTTCCCCAAACACTCACTAGTATCACCTACCGGACTACTTAAAAAGATTTCTTTGTCGTCTGCATACATAAGTATCTGACTATGGACTATTTCAAGAGGGAGGTCATTTGCGTACATGCAAAATAATAGAGGTCCAATTATAGAATCCTATGGAACCCCTTTCGTAACTGATAATGGCAATGAATAAGTATCTCTGGTGTAAACCGTCTGTAACCGATTGTTAAGATAGGAAGTTATGAGAGAGGTAGCAGTAGGTGAGAAATTGAAAAATCTTTGAAGTTTTAGACATAACATTTTGTGATCAACAGTATCGAAAGCCTTTGAGTGATCTAAGAGTACAAGAAAAAAAAAAACTAACATGGTTCTCATCAATATTTCTCCTAATTGACTCCGATACTTCGATCAGTGCACTCACACAACTATGATCTCTGCGGAAACCAGACTGCCTTTCAGATAACAAGTTACCGCGAAGAAGATAATCATATCTGCTTATGTAAAATCTTTTCGAACACTTTAGAAACATAACACAAAATAGCAATGGGTCGTGACTCTGAATTAGATTTCGGTATAGGAATAATCTTTGCATGCTTCCATATCGTGGGATAAGTACTGGAGGTCAGAATTGTGTTAAATAAGTAGTTGAAAAGAGGTATAAATTGAGGGAGCAGTATTCGTATAAACCTGGGGTCCATTTCATCCAGGCCAATAGCATTCGACTTAACCATGAAAAAACTCTCTATGACCTCATCTTGGGTAACGCACCTGAACTCGAAATCGTTCCTCTCAGATAAGATTCCTCCTATGCCGTCATCCGTGTCATAGAAGGATGTGTCCGTCGGAGGGGCAGGGATATTAGTAAACATCTCGTTCAAGTAATTTGGATCACCTTGATAACCGCCCGATGACCTAGACTTCCCAACGCCAATATCATGTATAATTCTCCATTTTTCCCTGGAATCTAAAGCAGAATTGAAACGCATAGAGTAATATTCAGTCTTCGCCGCATTGATATTTCTGTTCGCTATTCTCCGCGCCGATCGATACTCCTCTAGAAGATGTGGTAATCTAAAGCGCTTCCATCGTGAGTATGCAATCTCCCTTTAACTAATAGCAGTCTTAATCGTGTCGTTAAACCATGGTTTAGTACCTGATTTCACTTTGATCCTCTTAACATCAAATTTCTACATTTTTACAAAAGAAGTTCAAGTGATTCGTCAACACTTCAATAGGAAAACTATGCTGCTCTTTATTCCAGGGCATACGAAAGGGTACTAATGGAGCATTTGAACTAAAAACCGCCCCAGGATTTTATTTCGGGCGTCCAAGCTCTTTTTATACCCTCTACCATAGGATACGGGTATGTTAACTTTGTCATTCCGTTTGTAACACATCGAAATATTGCTCTAAGACCCCATAAAGTATATATATTCTAGGTCGTGGTGAAATCACGCTAACTTCCGAACAAAACAAGCTATCGACTTGAAACTTGGCACAAGCAGTTGTTATTGATGTAGGTCAGATGGTACTGCAACGGGGCCATATCGGTCCACTTTTACGTATAGCCCCCATATAAACGGACCCCAAATTTGGCTTGCGATTGCTCAAAGAGAAGCAAATTTCATCCGATCCGGCTGAAACATGGTATATGGTATTAGTATATGGTCTTTAAAAACCATGCAAAAATTGGTCCATATCGGTCCACAATTACATATAGCCCCCATATAAACCGATCCCCCGATTTGGCTTGCGGAGCCTCTAATTGAGTAATGAAATTTGGTACATGGTGTTAGTATATGCAACCACGCAAAAATTGGTCCACATCGGTCTATAATTATATATAGCCCCCATATAAACCGATCCCCCAACGTGGTGTTAGTATAAGGCCGCTAATAACCATGCCAATATTGGTCCATATCGGCCTATAGTCATATATAGCCGATCCCCAATCACACAAAAATTGGTCCATATCGGTTCATAATCATGGTTGCCACTCGAGCCAAAAATAATCTACCAAAATTTTATTTTTATAGAAAACATTGTCAAAATGTTATTTCTATAGAAAATTTTGTCAAAATTTTATTTCTATAGAAAATTTTGTCAAAATTGTATTTCTATAGAAAATGTTGTCAAAATTTTATTTCTATAGAAAATTTTGTCAAAATTTTATTTCTATAGAAAATTTTGTCAAAATTTTATTTCTGTAGAAAATTTTTTTCCAAATTTTATTTCTATAGAATTTTTTTTTCCAAATTTTATTTCTATAGAAAATTTTTTCCAAATTTTACTTCTATAGAAAATGTTTTATTTTGTCAAAAATTTATTTCTATAGAAACTTTAAACATAATTATATACGTATTTAATCAGCGTTTTTTAGTTTAATATATACCACGTATGGGCTATGTGGTATATATTACAGTGTTAGGAAGTTTTAAGATACCTTGACATCGGCAAGTGTTACCACAACCCATGTAATTCAATTGTGGTGTTGGAGTTCGAAATCGTGATTTTATTGCAGCTTGTAAGCTCGTTTGACAAAATTTATATTATTTTTTATTTTTTTTTAATTACTACTGATTTTCTACAGCAGAGCCATTTTCTTTTTCTTTATTTTTGTTTTTTAATTATTAAAAATGTATTGGGATTTTTTGTGAGGAATTTAAATTTGAAATGGGGATTTTTGGGGATGAAAGCATCATAATTTGGGGACAAGAGCCAGAAAAATACTGGCAACACTGCCCACAATTGGCGACGCCTTAGGTCTGGTGGCCAATCGAAGATGTATATTTTCAGCTGACGTCTTGGGCAAGTAAACCAGATTAGTTTGTTTGTTCACAAACTACTCAATTTGGATTGGCGGTTCATAGGAAAAACCCAAAATCGACAATTGACCATTTTCGTGCAAGCGAAGCAACTCCATGTCTCTCTCCAGTCTAACCTTTTTTGTGCATCGGTGATCTCTTGTACGTTTTGGAACTTCAACGACACTAGTCCAATATGTTGTGCATTTTTTCTTGAGATATGTTCCCAAGGAAAGATGCACAACATAGTAGATTTCGAACAAATGTGGTCTTCACTTTTACGATCAGTATCACGTTAAAGTGTTTCCAGCAGTTCATGTCTCTAGTCCCGAGATTCGGACTCTTTCGTCCCCAAAAATCCCCAATAACTTTTTGAAACATTTTTATGAAAAAAAAAATAAATAAATGAATAGGCTTTGCTTTGAAAATCCGTAATAATAAAAACTACAAAATTTTTGTTATGTCTGTTGCGAGTTAGTTCATTCTTCCTACTTGTATAAAACAGTTTACTGTTTTCGGTATATTCGTCATATCTATTTTAACGAATAGTTGTCCAAAGAATGATGTACACAGAGGTGGGGACAATTTGATTACACATTAGAGGATTCGCGATAGTTCTTTGAGCCCTATTCAAAGAATGTAGAAAACAGAATTTCATTTATACCATTATTCTAAACGTGATTTATGTACCGAATAGATTTCGAAAAATCCTAAAATTTCTGGAAGTTTTCCACCAAGTCCCGAAGTCCCCATCCACGAAAAAGTATTCCCAATTTGAGAGAAACTACCAAATACAAGCAACACTGATAGCGAAAAGTGGTATGAGAAGTAAAATATTTATGCACTTTTAAATGTTGGAGGGTTCTAATGATGGCCACTTGTAGTTTCCAATCACATATAAAGCAATCACTTATGACATATGAATTCCATCACGAATAACTTTATTTCTGAATGCAAAATGCTTTTGTAAGCATGTAAACAATAAAATGAAGTCTCACTTGAATTAATTTGACAGCTATCCGACGAGCGGTTTAGAAATGGTATTAACCTGAAGTTGGTTGCAATATAAATCAGCCGCCCGTTCTATTTAAATGAAAGCGCCTAAAGGTATGCTATAGTTATTAGATCGTTATTGGCAATAAACTAATTGGAAGAGTGATGCTACATTCACATCATTTACTTAATGTTAAAGTAGCTTATTTCTTTCCTAGAAGATATGAAAAAATAACCGCGAAAATAAAGAGTTTTTCAACTGGAAAAGCGAACATAATATCGGACTTTAGACGGGTCTATGAATGACATTAAAGGACTGTTCAATAATTCTAATTCCAACTGAATAAAAAGGAAATAATTTGGTAAATGAGATATGTATCCTAATTTTAATAAAAATGTCTGCATTTTAGAGAAGCTGTATCTTGGACTCGGAATAAATTCCCAAATCCTTAAGAGAAGGTCAAAATCTTTGAATCTATGTAAACTTTTCTTCTTAATTGTACACTGCCTCGAATAGCTAGAGTTGTATTGATAACCTTGACAACACTGACAGCTTCTGTAGGGAAAGTAGAAAAAGCAAAAAAAAACTTTTTTCCTCACTTGCGACAATAGTTTCGGAAGCATTGCAATCATGTTTCAAAGACAGCATGCATAAGCAAATAAGTGAAAGAGGGGAAACTTGCATCTTTGAATGTCATACAGGACAAATGATATTGGCAACATACACCAACTATTCCTCTCCACTAACAAAAATTCTTCAGTATCTGCCACTCACACACTCCCCCTTCCCCTCTCGACAACTATTATTATTATTTCTTAGCATAGTTTTCACCCTTAATGGTTTCACGTTTCGTGGATCATGTCACCCCTGTTGATAGTTCAATTCTAGGAACTCATTAACATGTTTTCCATCCATCCATCCGTCCATCCATCCATATTTACCCTAACTATTCTATGATCCATCCATCCGCTGTGATGGAAATTAATTCAGATTTTTATAAAACTGTGCAATAAAAATTACAATTAACACGTTACGCTCCGTTTGACATTTGAATTAATTGAAAATATTGTAAATTGTGAACGATGCAAGTGGCAATAACGGACAGCAACAATGGTTATAAGGAACCATAAAAAGACAAAAAAAACTGGAAAAGAAGTAACAAAAAAAGTGATATACATAACAGGATATTCGATGTAGTTCTTGAGATTTTTGTTGTTCTTGTTTGCATATCCTCCTCCGTATTAAGTTCCTTTAGCAAAGTGAGTAAGGATGACGATGATGATAGCACGCTTCACTTCATATCAATTTTTCTTGAGAAAGAATACTACAGTCAACTACTTTTCATATATCCAGCATAACTACATAAGAACATAAAGGAGTAAGGAACTGCATTAAATATCATTAAAAATTTCTAGGCGAAATGATTTCGCCATTGATTTTAATGAATGGAAAAATCTCTTATTCCACCAGTAATCATTTAAATAATGGGGTAATGGAAATTCAGTTTTTCATTTTCTGTTTGTTCTTTTTCATATTCTCCAAAATCATGTGTTTGGGGAAAGATGGAGGATTTGTCATTTTGATTGTAATACGTGAAAATACAGAGTTTTCCAATAACAGGAGTTATTTTGAGCATTTAAGGCCGAAACACAATGAAAAAAGCAGGCGTTTCAAGTAGCGGCTTTCAAGTAGAAACTACGTAATTAGTAATAACATAATAAAACGACACTAAAATTATTAAAATTCACTACAAAATAGTGAAAGTAAGATTGCCGTGACAGTTAACGGAATTCCATCGAAAAATCTTTTGCACCAATAAGGCTCATTTCCATGTTTGGCACGCCAACAAGCAAAATTTTTGCACCTGGAGCTCAGAAGTTAAATTTGGAATTTTTTGATTACTTTCTAAAGGGAGTCTTAAATTTCTGTATACACTGAAAAAACAGTGAAGCCAGCAGTAAGAAAAATTTTGCTTAATTTTAGAAAATTTTAATTATTTTTGTAAAATTTTAACTTACCAGTATTACAAGCGCTGATATCACGCCGATATCATAAAAATAAGTATATATTTTTTGTAAAATTCAAGAAAACTTATTAGACATAATTAATTTTTTTTTCACTTGTTAAACCAAATTTTGTAGTATCTTCATACTACAAAAAATTGAAGTTGAAAACTGCAAGAATGTCCTTAGTTCCATACGAAGTTCAAGGTGGTCGCATTTGTAGTAAAATTTACAAAATTAAGGAAATAATGAATTAATTTGTTAGAATAACGAATTTAGTAAATCTTTATGCTCCATTTGTTTATAAAATTATAAACCCGTTTTTTAGTTCATTTAACTAACGAACACAAAAATTTCTCCAAACATAATAATTCTATGATAAAATAAAGCTAAATTAGCTTTTTCATTAAATTTAGAGCACAAATTTTGGAAATTTGTGTCACTCCGTTAAAGCGAAGGAACCCGTTTTTAATTTAAAGAAATCATCCTTAAATTAATTGAAAAATTGAATTTTTAGATTTAAGATAAAACGCTTTAAATATAGGCTATGTTAAGATTTATTGGAATGATTCAACATATTTGATTTAAAGATTTTTTTTTTGAATTAGGAAAACATATTTTACTTTTTAAGTATCCGGTATAATTTGGAATTTTAAATTGCCATTTGTTTGCATGAGAATTAATATACCGCGAAAAGGGAACGAAAATTCGGTAAATGAAATCTTTATCCTAATTTCTAATTTTATTGATCCTATATTTAAATCCAGAGAGGATCATAAAAAATGTCTTTATTTTAAAGAAGCCGCATGTTGGCTGGGATTCACTAAACAGAAAAAAAAACTTCACGAAAAAATTTCCAATTAAAATGAAAAATTTAAATGAATCAACAAATTTTTTAATTGAAACAAAAATTGATCACAAAAATTAATAGTATCAATTAATTTTTTAATTGGATCAATTAATTTTTAATTGACCTTCAATTTATTTTTTAACTCATACTATCATTTCTCTGATTGAAGACATTCCAATTAAAAAATTAATTGGATCAGAAAAAAATGTGTGTGTGTGTAACAAAAACCTTAAGGGATGGTCAAAGTCTATGATATTGATTCCGAGCCAAAGAGGTGGAGAATTGAAGTGAGTATACTTTTAAGACACAATTTTCTTTTAAATTGGAATTTTGCATACTTGATTCTAGGAAACAAATTTTAATTAATCGTTTTTCAGTGTTTTCTTTATGTGCTATCAAAGTTCTGTAAAAAACTTAAATTTCGACAACTTAAATTTCCAAATTAAGGGTCGAATTCTAGTAGAAATTATCCTATGTTTCAAGTTCAAAGCGTTTTTTAACTAAAGTATTGAAATATGTAGTCAAATTTAAAGACGATTTTTTTTAATTTCACAATTATTAAAGTCAAGTTGACCTCAGTAAAATAATTTTTGTAATGTATAGTATGTAAAGTCGAGTCTCTCAAATGACTTCATTGAAAATATTATCGACTTTTCGACAAGGAAAAAACTTTATATTATAGTAATGCCCCTTCTATCCCAGCAAAAAAAGTAGCGCAAAATTGGTGCAGAAGCGATGAAGTGTGATCCTTGAAGTGTAATTTGAATTCCGTTTTTTGGATGTGAATTAAAAAATGTTGTAATGTTTTGCCAAATGAATAATTTTTATAATTTTCTATGATTTTTAATGCATTCTACCAATTGTCTGAATTTTCACAAATTCACAGTTTTTCTGAAATGGATTTAGGATTTTTTTCTACAAAATTTAAATAATTTATACCAATTTATTAATTCTTACTCTGTTTTTAACGTATTTGTACCCATTCAAAATATGAAACAAGTATATACAGCACTAAGTTCGGCCGGGCCGAATCTTAAATACCCACCACCATGAACCAAATATTAGGGTTTCCTTTGAAATTTTAGGAGGGCTTGAGGACTTGAGGATATTCCCGAAGATAAATTTAAAGATTTCACCTACGAGGACTATATCAGATTCTGGATTTATAAGAACCATTTTTGTTTGAGTTTTAAAGGAATCGTTAACATCTCTTGTAAGTGTGCAAGAAAATTATAAAATAACGTCTTAATTTGAAATCTTAAATCTATGGAAGTAAAATCTGGAAATTTTACATTGAGTTTTAAGCAATTTTCATGATCAGTGCGCCTTCTACACCATCAAGAAGTGAATTCGGTCTATATGGAGGCATTATCAAATGGACCGATAAAAACTTAATCCGATACACGTTTTTGTGAGCCTAAAATATCAGAATATTTACAAATTCAGGCAAATCAGATAAAAACTACGGTTTCTAGAAACCCAAGGAGTTAAATCGGGAGATCGTTCTTATGGGGGCTATACTAAAATATGGACCGATAATCACCGTTTTCGGCACACCTCTTTATGACCCGAAAATACCTCTAGATTTCCAATTTCAGGCAAATAGGATAAAAACTTCGGATTCTAGAAGCCCAAGAAGTAAAATCGGGAAATCGGTTTATATGGGGGCTATACCAAAATATGCACCGATACTCACCATTTTCGGCACACCTCTTATGGTCCTAAAATACCTCTAGATATCCAATTTCAGACAAATTGGATAGAAACTAGAGGTGTGCACGTGACACGAAATTGTCGTGACGGCTGCGGCGTGATTAGCCAATCAAATGTCATGCGTGAGCGTGAGTCACGAAAATAATATCTTCGTGAGTGTGCGTGAGTAACGAATTTCGGAAAAACACGCTCACGAAAATAGTCTCGCTTACGAACATAAAATGCCTACGAGTTGAATTCATTTATAATTTTATTGACATCCTAGGTGTTAACCAGTTTTATAACGCTCTCGATTTTAATTATACTCATGTTTTTAGTCAAGTTCTATAGGTAAATTACTCATAAAATTATTCGTGAGTCACGACATTTTTCGTGAGTCACCATGTTTTTCGTGAGTCACGACATTTAAAAGATTTTCGTGCGTGAGTGTGCGTGAGTACAAATTTTCTTTTCGTGAACGTGCGTGAACGTGAGTCCTACCAAAAAATATCGTGCGTGAGTGTGCGTGAATAAGATTTCTCCATCGTGAGTGTGCGTGAGCAAAATATTACTCACGTGCACACCTCTATTAGAAACTACGGTTTCTATAAGCCCAAGACCCAAAATCGGGAGGTCGTTTTATATGGGGGCTATACCAAAACATGGACTGATACTCACAATTTTTGGCACACGTATTTGTGGTCCTACAATACCTCTAGATTTCCAATTTCAGGTAAATTGAATAAAAACTGCGGTTTCTATAAGCCAAAGAAGTAAAATCGGGAGATAGGTCTATATGGGGGCTTTACCAAAATATGGACCGATACTCACAATTTTTGGCACACCTCTTTATGGTCATAAAATACCTCTAGATTTCAAATTTCAGGCAAATTGGATAAAAACTACGATTTCTATAAGCCCAAGACCCCAAATCGCGAGGTCGTTTTATATGGGGACCATACCAAAACATGGGCCGATACTCACAATTTTTGGCACACGTATTTGTGGTCCTACAATACCTCTCGATTTCCAATTTCAAGTAAATTGAATAAAAACTGCGGTTTCTATAAGCCCAAGAAGTAAAATCGGGAGATCGGTCTATATGGGGGCTATACCAAAACATGGACCGATACTCACCATTTTTGGCACACCTCTTTATGGTCATAAAATACCTCTAGATTTCAAATTTCAGGCAAATTGGATAAAAACTACGATTTCTATAAGCCCAAGACCCCAAATCGGGAGGTCGGTTTATATGGGGACTATATAAAAACCTGGACCGATATAGCCCATCTTCGAACTTGACCTGCCTGCAGACAAAAGACGAGTTTGTGCAAAATTTCAGCACGATTGCTTCATTATTGAAGACTGTAGCGTGATTACAACAGACAGACAGACAGACAGACGGACAGACGGACATCGTTATATCGTCTTAGAATTTCTCCCTGATCAAGAATATATATACTTTATATAGTCGGAAATCGATATTTCGATGTGTTACAAACGGAATGACAAACTTATACCCCCATCACCATTCTATGGTGGTGGGTATAAAAACGGGTTTTAAAAAATTGAATTATCCCTTAAATGCACAAGATCACCGATTCCTCCGATAATATTCAAAAAATTCATACATTTTGGTTGTATCTTAAAAACTACAATGAACCAATGTGGACCAATTTTTGCATGTTAGTTAAAGACCATTACCAAATTTCAGCCGGATCGGAGGAAATTTGCTACTCTTAGAGGCTCCGCAAGCCAAATCTGGGGATCGGTTCGGTTTATATGGGGGCTATATATAATTTTGAACCGATTTGGACCAATTTTTGCATGGTTGTGAGAGACCATATACTACACCACGTATCAAATATCAACCCGATCGGATGAATTTTGCTGCTCCAAGAGGCTCCGCAAGCCAAATCTGAGCGTCGGTTTATATGGGGGCTATACGTAAAAGTGTTTCGATATGGTGCATTTTCAATATCATCCGACCAATAGCAATACCAACTACTTGTGGCAAGTTTCAAGTCCATAGCTTGTTTCGTTCGCAAGTTAGCGTGATTTCAACAGACGGACGGACGGACATGCTTAGATAGACTCAGCATTTCACCACGACCCAGAATATGTACTTCATAGGGTCTTAGAGCAATATTTCGATGTGTTACAAAAGGAATGACAAAGTTAATATACCCCCATCCTATGGTGGAGGGTATAAAAACATCTCTGGACCTAGTGTATGGAGATAAAAAGGACTAACTTGAAGGGATTCGCCTATTAGACCTGTACTGCCATATATATCATAAAGATAAAGTTATATCGACACAAAATTTCAATTTGTATGGGGCATGAATTTCTCTCGCTGCTTCCTAGTGCTATCAACTTATTGCCCTGTATCTTAATACATGAATATAAATGAATAGTTTGAAATACTTACCTCCATGTTAAATCGGTTTTATCCCATTTAGGGCCCTGCAGCACATACCGCTTCATACGGCCATGATGTAGATTATCCGGTGAAAAGGATAATGTTTGGTTGCTATCACCCACACCACAACGTGGTCGTTTGATAAGCTTTTTCGTTTCACTATCGAGTTCACCGGTCACTGGAATGTTGCCAAAACGCTACAAAATAAGAAAATGCCAGGTCACACCATCCATCCATTTCCAACAAAGGTGATCTAGTAGGTGGTTAGTAGTGCATCAGCATACGTTACCTGTAAGTTTCTTATCGCATCCTTGAATTGTTCCTCAGTCCTTAAAGCTCCCGTTTCGAAATCTGACTTTGGTAGATAATCAAACTCCATCAAGTAATTATACTGCAAATAAAATGGAAACAACAACAACAAAAACGAAACATTAGTTGTGGCTTTTAATAAAAGAGAGGACGTTTTGGGGTTATTAGCATAACATTTTAATGGGCATTAAGCCAATCTACATCAACAAAGCAACGCAACAACTGAGTGGCTAGGCAACCAAGACGGGACGACAAAGGACAAAACTGACTGGCAGCAATATCGAAGATAAAGCAAAAACAAACAAAAAAAAAAAAACAAAAACTTCCAACTAATGCATATTTATGGCATTGTTGCTGGTCATGTTCTGTTCTAGTTGCCAGTTGCTTGGTTCTTTTTTGGCCACTAAGATTTGAATGTGTTTTTGTGTTTCTTGCATTTTAGTAAGTGGTGTTGTTGGTGTTAGGGCCACTGATGATGATGATGATGCTGCTGCTGCTGTTGTAAGGAAGCCAACAACCAAAACAAGCCCAAATGGTGGGTGTAGTGTTTAGCATAAAATAGCTTCGCAAAGTTCTAAACAAACAATACTTAAATGGTTAAAGGAAACTCTTAGTAACACCCTCAATTGGTTGCCACGACTTTGCCAAATTATCCATGAGTTTGTTGCCAGCTTAGTTATAATATTGCCATAGGATCTTACCAAAACTCTAATAAAATGGGGCTAACCTGCAAAGGTTTTGTACAGAAAGGCCTGTTATATGTCAAATAGGGAAATATTATAACTTTCACTTGAAATGTCTAAATCTTATTATGAAACTCATATTCCATCATTATATGATGATGGGGGGTATAATAACCCAGCAAAAAAAGCGTCCCCAAAAAGTAATGAAAATGACCTTTTTGGATCCGGGAGTGGTGCAAAATTGACGCAGAAGCGATGAATTTAACATGGGCTTGTCATAGGACGGAAGTCCTCCATTTCAACATCCGGTGCACTGAATTTGCATCACTTCTTTATGCGTGATCCGAGTTCAATGTTTTGTATGTAAATTAAAAAAATCTGTGATATTTTGTTAAATAAATAATTTTTATAATTTTTTATAATTTCAAAATGCAAAATTTTTTCAGATTGGATTTAGCATTTTTTTCGACAAAATTTCAATAATGTTTTTAAACTGTTTGTAACCAATTTGGAACAAAAAAAAGTTTAAATTACCTATTAAAAATATGAAAAATGCATGTTATAAAAATTGAATGAAAATAAC
This sequence comes from Haematobia irritans, assembly GCF_050003625.1. NCBI lineage: Eukaryota > Metazoa > Arthropoda > Insecta > Diptera > Muscidae > Haematobia > Haematobia irritans. Next base: position 55,943,274 of record NC_134401.1, read on the forward strand.
TTCCTGTGTAATTAAAATAAAATATTCTATTCTAAGCATATGATTTTTTAGGACCCAAGTAGTTAATTCCAATTTCGAATCATTTCAGCAATCTGCACTTTTATTGTCTAGGTTGCTGAACTTTATAGTTATTGAATAGCTGAAGTGAGAACTGTTCCATAAATTGAAGAGACGTCAACCTGTGGACATTCAAAAAAGGGGTTTTTAAGACTACATCCTTTGTTACTCATTCGACACTTTCATAAGATTTTCTTGAACGTTTGGAGGGAAATTTAAGATTCCTTCTAGAAAATAAACAAAAATGTTCCTAGAAATCTGAAATCTAATACTACGCATTTTAATTCTATATTAAAATGCGATAAATTTCAAAAATTGGATCAATTCGATTATTGAGTCAAAAACGAAACGTTTCTTCGTCACGGTATACGTATGTTGCCAGAGAGTTGGAAAAATTAGTGGCTTTCGATTGAGCAGTAGGCTACAAATTTTTGTTGTTTTTGGAATTAATTTTCAAAGATTTAAAAATATCCCGAATTTTCAATTGATTCCACACTCAAAAAAATAAGTGAATCCTATATGGCAATAAAGCCAATTTAATTCTTTTTTAGTTCATGGAATTATTATATTTAGAGGAAGTTTTTTGACATTAATAATTTTTTCTATACGTTAGTTAAATAAACGAAAAAGGGGGAAATTATATCAAAATGAAGCATAAAGATTTCCTAAATTCTTGTCTCCTACAAAATAGTTCAGAATTTCTTAAAATTTTACCAATAATGCGTTTATTATATTGATTTATTTATATGGTACTAAATACAATTTTACAATTTAGAACTCCAATTTTTTTCCCTCTTCGAAATTTTTATTTAACAAGTGAAAAAAAAAAAATAATTATGAATTTGAATTTGTTAACAAATATTTATTTGTTTTTGTGAAATCGTCGTGACATCTGCAATTTGGTACACAATGTAATTAAAATTTTCTAAAGCGAATCCAACTTTTCTAAATTTAAACAAAATTTTCCTTTCTGGTGGTTTCACTATGTTTTGCATTTAATTTTGTTCGACAAATAAAAAAATCAGATTTATGATTTCACCAAAGGCCTTTTATAAGGACAGTTTACAGCACACTTAAACCATAAGGGATGTAATATTTTTAAGCCCAAATGTGTAAGAGTATATGTAACAATGTTTGGTAGTTATTGTGGCCAATCTATAATGCTCTTTTGGCCATTTATTCCACTCGTTGCTATCAGTGTTGCTATTTTATATAATACCAAAATCTATGACATGATTTCTTAATCATAAAAAAAAACGTTCACTATATAATGGTAAGCATGTTGCATTAGGCCGAAGCTTCGAATTTAATCAATCAAGGGAAAAGTCTGAAGACTAGATTTTGATACCACTATAACCTTCAAAAATGACTCTGTCACTGTCTTGGTTTTATAAGAAACAGATCTTGTAATTTGAGATGTGAACAATTTGAAAAATTCATAAAAACTATGAGTTAATATTGTCCCTTTATTTGTGCCAATAAATGAGTACAAAACTTGGAATTTTGGGAGTATTTATTGAAAAATGCTAATTCAAGATGTTCAGAACATTAACTGTATATGAAGTCATACAGACCGATCTTGTTAAACTTATTCCCAATATGACCGGAATCTTGCAAACAACAAATACATGGACGGTCAGACGGAGAGGCACTAAGGGTTAGATCGACTAAACCACTATGTGGTTTAGGGGGCGCTGAATATGGAGCCCATGAAAATTAACCCCGAAACCTAAATGAATAAGGACCCAAAAAATTATATGGAGAACAACAACATCAGTTTCTTATGTTTAACTTAAATTTATTTATGACGTTCATTTGCATAATGAAAATAAACCCCAACTTCATTGTAGGGATTGTGGATCGTTTTTATAAGGGACCTATTTTCGCATTATGATGATTTGGCCTAGCAGGGATGGCCTTCGCCCTGGATTTAAGACTTTCTCCTATGGACAGAATCCAAAGTCGGCTAGCGCGATTCCCAAGAGATTCATATTGAGTAACACTTATTAATTTGTTTTCTTAATACTTCATATTTATTAATTAGTTAGGGTTCATTTTCAAATGGTCTTTTAAATCAAAGGTGACAATTAGTCAAAATTTTATTTTTGGATCGATTTTTATGCTTCAGTTGCACTTCGTTGGACCTTATATTCATTATGAAACGTCGCCCATCATTTGTCGCTCTGTTTCATTTGAGTTGTAGGGCTCATTTTCACACCACCGGCATAGAGTATAATAATCCGAAATATTTAAAATTAACCCCTTACGTTTTCAAGTGGGGCCTATTTCACTTTATCACAAGTTTTTGGGATTTAACCCGTAATCCTCCGTATACAAGATAGATCTGCTAACATTTACTCTATTATGACACCCTCCTTATTCGACGTTACGAAATTGGGCCCCTTGAAAATTAGCCCAAAAAACCTCCACAAATTTATATTACTTTATTTATATTACAACTTTTTTAATTTCATTGAAATATTGCAATTGAAAATGAACTCGAAATGCCTTGTTTGCTATTATTTTGCTTTTTCAGGTGGGACGTATTCTCGGTTTCTGGCATTTGTCAATGAAGGCGACTCTACAGAATTTTGTTGTCCTGAATAGCATTCTATTGCATCAATTTACGTACGTTATTATTTGGCGGGTCCCGGGCACGTATGCCACTCGAGCCAAAAATGAAAAAAAAATGACCAAAAAATGCCGAACAAATATTTTGCAAAATTTTATTTATACGGAAAAATTTCTCAAAATTTTATTTAAAAAAATCTCGAGATTGTATTTCTATTGAAAATTTTCTAAATATTTTATTTCTATAGAAATTTTTTTCAAAATTTTATTTTTACAGAAAATTTTTTCAAAATTTTATTTCTATAGAAAATTTTCTCAAAATTTTATTTCTGTAGATCTTTTTTACATTTTATTTCTGTAGAAAATTTTGTCAAAATTTTATTTCTATGGAAAATTTTTTAAAATATTATTTTTACAAAAAATTTATTTCTATAGAAAATTTTCTCAAAATTTTATTTCTGTAGATTTTTTTTTAAATTTTATTTCTATAGAAAATTTTGTCAAAATTTTGTTTCTATAGACAGTATTGTCAAAATTTTATTTCTATAGAAAATTTTCTCAAAAATTTACTTCTATAGAAAATTTTCTAAGAATTTTATTTCTACAGATTTTTGTTTTTTCAAAATTTTATTTCTTTACAAATTTTCTTTTTAAATTTTATTTCTATAGAAAATTTTCTGAAAAATTTATTTCTATAGAAAATTTTCTCAAAAATTTATTTCTATAGAATGTTTTATCAAAATTTTATTTCTATAGAAAATTTTGTCAACATTTTATTTCTATAGTTTTTTTACATTTTATTTCTGTAGAAAATTTTGTCAAAATTTTATTTCTATAGAAAATTTTCTCAAAATTTTACATCTATAGAAAATTGTCTCAAAATTTTAATTCTATAGAAAATTTTCTTAGAATTTTATTTCTATAGATTTTTGTTTTTTTCAAAATTTTATTTTTTTACAACTTTTCTTTTTAAATTTTTTTTTCTGTAGAAAATTTTTTAAAATTTTATTTCTATGGAAAGTTTTGTCAAAATTTTATTTCCGTAGATTTTTTTACATTTTATTTCTGTAGAAAATTTTGTCAAAAATTTCATTTCTGTACATTTTTTTACATTTTATTTCTGTAGAAAATTTTGTCAAAATTTTATTTCTATAGAAAATTTTCTCAAAATTTTACTTCTATAGAAAATTGTCTCAAAATTTTATTTCTATAGAAAATTTTCTTAGAATTTTATTTCTATAGATTTTTGTTTTTTCAAAATTTTATTTTTTTGCAACTTTTCTTTTTAAATTTTATTTCTGTAGAAAAGTTTTTAAAATTTTATTTCTATGGAAAGTTTTGTCAAAATTTTATTTCTATAGAAAAATTTGTCAACATTTTATTTCTAGTAAAAATGTTGTCAAAATTTTATTTCTAGTGAAAATTGTCTCAAAATGTTATTTCTATTGGAAAAACTCTCAAAATTTTATTTCTATAAAAAATTGTAAAGTACCTCTTAAGAATATTTTGCAAAATCTACCAAAACATAAAGAACTCTACCAAATAATAAAAAATCTACAATTTTTGGTAGAATTCTACCAATTGTGGCTATCGTGGCCCCGAGTCCTGAGAAATGGGCCTCTAGATCTAAATTTTATTGTAAGCTTTCATTTATAAGCTAAACTTACGGAGGATTTTACCGAAGTAGGATAACACGATTCTAATCTGATAAATATGGTCAGGAGGTGGCTGTGAGACGTTGATAGATTCAAAGTGGGCTAAGGCCCATAGCAGGCTATAGCAAAGCCAAAGTTATATAAGTGAAATGCCTTCGGCCGGGGCGTGAGATTTTTTCCTATAGACAGAGTCCAAAGAGAGTTCATTGTCACATGGTGTTTTATATCAAAAGTGAAAATAAACCACAATTTTTTTACCAACCCAACCTAAAATCTCGTAGATTAATAGGGCATCTATGTTCCGACCGTATCTGCCCAATTTTATAAAAATCCAAAAATTTACAAACACCTGGCATCATAAGAAACTACGATAAGAACCTACTCCATGCATACAGAAAGAACGACATTGAGTAGATACATGCAAATGTATTCTACGCTTTGAAATTACTTCCGGTTTGTCAAGGATGCATATTAAAATGTCCATAAGAATATGAGAGTATTTAAATGGCAAGACCATAAGCTGAATATCCTTTCATGATAACAATGCCTCCACAAAAAAAAAAGAAATATGAAAATATCTACAGGAAAGAAATCAGCAGAAGAATGCCAGAGTTTTATGCTCATTTTACGATTTCATGCTTTTTGGTTATTTTGTGAATTTTGATTTTTGGCATAGACTACAAAAGATGCATTAGCTTAACAGACTTTTTTATGACACACTTTCCGTGTATATTTTATTAAACTCTATGGTAATGCTTAAGTATTAGGATTAATGGAACCATAATAAATTTTTTTTAAAGATATATATTCGATAGTAAAACTAAATTTAGAAAATCTTAGAAATGTGGGTGCCTAAATGAAAAAATAAACAAGTATATACGGCCGTAAGTTCGGCCAGGCCGAAGCTTAGGTACCCTCCATCATGGATTGCGTAGAAAATTCATCTAAACACTGCCATCCACAATCGAATTACTTAAGTTGCGGTAACGCTTGCCGATGGCAAGGTATCTTAAAACCTCCTAACACCATCTTCTAAATTGTATGTAAGTCCATACGTGGTATATATTAAATCATAAACGATCGATCCAATACGTATATAATTCAGTTTGACAAAGTAGACATAAAATTTTGACAAAATTTTCTACAGAAATAAAATTTTGACAAAATTTGCTATAGAAAGAAAATTTTAACAAAAATTTCTACAGAAATAAAATTGTAACAAAATTTTCTATAGAAATAAACTTTTGACAAAATTTTCTATAGAAATAAAATCTTGGTAGATTATTTTTGGCTCGAGTGGCAACCATGATTATGAACCGAATAAAATTTGAACAAAATTTTCTATAGAAATAAAATTTTGACAATGATGAAAATTTTATTATGAACCGAATAAAATTTTAGCAAAATTTTATCTAGAAATAAAATTTTGACAAATTTTTCTTTAGAAATAAAATTTTGGTAGATTATTTTTGGCTCTAGTGGCAACCATGATTATGAACCGATATGGACCAATTTTTGTGTGATTGGACCAATTTTGGTATGGTTGTTAGAGACCATATACTAACACCACTTCCTAATTTGAACCGGATCGGATGAATTTTGCTCCTCCAGGAGGCTCCGGAGGTCAAATCTGGAGAACGTTTTATATGGGGGATATATATAATTAAGGACCGATATGGACCAATTCTGGCACGGTTGTTAAAGATCATATATGGGGGCTATATATAATTATGGACCGATATGGACCAATTTTTTCATGGTATACCAATACCATGTACCAAATTTCAGCCGGATCGGATGAAATTTGCTTCTCTTAGAGGCTCCGCAACCCAAATCTGGGGATCGGTTTATATGTGTGCTATATATAATTATGGACCGATGTGGACCAATTTTTGCACGGTTGCTAGAGACCATATACCAATACCATGTACCAAATTTCAGCCGGATCGGATGCAATTTGCTTCTCTTTGAGGCATTGGCGTAGCTAGGGGGGTGCTGGGGGGGTGCTGGGGGGGGGGGGGCTATGCCCCCCCAGAATAGTTCTTGCCCCCCCAGAATAATCAAAGCTACAGTTGATTTATATTTTAATTCAAGCTTTGCGATGTGTTTAATCCAATTAAGATTGTGGCAGAGAGAGTATGTTAAGCATATTTTTTAGTATTGATATTTACATTACAACTAAAAACACGTAATAAAAACACTAAAAGGAAACTTGAGACGCACATTTTCAAAAATAGTCAATTTATAACTACGTTGATTAAAATCATAAATTGTCACATGCCCAATTTACCATCTAAAATCGTCAAAATCACGAAAAATCCACAGAGTTGGCACCGCTGCTCTCGACAGTTGCTTCGTTGTATTCTGTTCTCAGAGAATTTTTAAAAACTAATCGAAGATAGATGTTTTATAATATTCAATTTCTTTTTTGCCTTTTATTTAATTTTTTATTCTTAGTATTTTTTATACACGATGAATATATTAAGTTTATGTTTTGCTTTATGATTTCTAGTCCTGTTTTAAAACACACATTTTAAATAAAATTTAAAAATCATATGTTTGTTGTCTTGAATTAAAAATAAATTACAAACAATATTTTTCAAACACATACTTAAAGCAATGCTTTTATTTTTTGTTATATTAAATAATGGTAAGTTGCTATTTGATTATTTATAGCGGTGTCGTGGAACCGGCTCCCACACACAATAAAATATTTTTTGTCTTCAACCATGAAATTAATTGATCTAATTAATTATACCCTTCACCACTACTGTGGTACAGGGTATAATAAGTTTGTGCATTTGTATATAACGCCAAGAAATAGTGGTCATAGACCCATCTTTTAGTATACCGATCGGGTAAGAATTAAAATCTGAGTCGATTTAGCGATGTCCGTCTGTCTGTCTGTCTGTCCGTCCGTCTGTCTGTATATGTAATTTTGTGCACAAAGTACAGCTCGCAATTTAAGTCCGATCGTCCTCAAATTTGGCATAGGGCCGTTTCTTGAGACAGAGACAATTGCTATTGGTTTTGGAAAAAATCGGTTCAGATTTAGATATAGCTGCCATATATAATTATCTACGATGTGGTCATAGTTAGCGTGTTTATCAACCAATTTTCTTGAAATACCGTACATCCAAATATTTAATGAATCTCGCAAATCTTGCAAAATATCAGCCAAATCGGTTCAGATTTAGATATAGCTCCCATATATATCTTTCATCCGATTTAGACTCATATGACCACAGAGCCCAAAATTTACTACCGATCTTCATGAAATTTTGCACAGAGGGTAGAATTGGCATTCTACCAATGCTTGGTACACTTGATTGAAATCGGTTCAAATTTAGATATAGCTCCCATATATATCTTTCGTCCGATTTGAACTTATATGGCCACAAAAGCCAGAGATTTGCCGTGATTTGCTTCAAATTTTGCTCAAGGGGTACGTTTAATAGTATCGTTAAGCGTGTCAAATTTTGTTAAAATCGGTTCAGATTTAGATATAGCTCCCATATATATCTTTCGTCCGATTGAACTTATATGGCCTCAAAATCCAGGGTTTTGCCGTGATTTGCTTCAAATTTCGCACAAGGAGTACGTTTAGTAGTATAGGTAATTGTGCCAAATTTGGTTGAAATCGATTCAGATTTAGATATGGCTCCCATATATATCTCCCGTCCGATTTGCACTCATATGACCAGGGGGGCCAAAGTTATACTCCCATTTACGTGAAATTTCGCATAGATAGCAGAATTATTGTTCTAACTATACATGTCAAATTTATTCAAAATCGGTTCAGATTGTATATAGCTCCCATATATACGTACACCAGAGTTGGGGAAATATGGTCGACTGTTTCATATTTTAGACCCATTTTCAATGGGATTTTCCTCCAATTGACTGGATAGTTTCCACAGAGAATACAAATATGGCCAAAATTCTCACAGTTTACACAAAATTCTGTGATGATTTCCCCATATCCTACACACTGCAATGCCAAAATTTCCACAGAACGGATGAGTTTTAAATAAGGCTCCAAGTCGCCCTACACATATCTTGGCGAGATCTAACCAATATCCTTGTAAAATCGCCACTGCTGAGTAGCAAAAATTTTAAATATTACTCTAATTGTCCTATATCTCGAATACATATGTATCGCCTGAAAAATTAAAAATCTCTTTTGTACAATTGCATTAAAATTTCTCTCGCTTCATATTTCCCATATTTTTTACTAACATTGTGTATCATCCCAGGGCGTTAGCCGATTTAAATTTTAATTCTAGAGTTTTTGTAGAAGTACAAAAAATTGTTTCCATTAAAAGTATTTGTATCTGGAAATGCAAACCTTTATATAGCTCCCAGCAAATTTTAAGTAGTTGAGATGGTAACACAAATGTTTGTCTACATAGTGGTGAAGGGTATAATATAGTCGGCTCCGCCCGACTTTAGATTTTACTTACTTGTTTTAAATTGAAATGTATTCAATCAAAAAAAAATGATAGTATCAATCATCAAAGCCAATTAAAAAATTAATTGATACAACTAATTTTTGTGATTGAGTTTTTTTTTGTTTTTGATTGATTTTGCTGCATATTGCCTTTAACACCACAATAAAATTGAGGATGTATAGTTTTATCAATAGGGGTAATTTATCGCTTCGGAAATTTCGACAAAATTTTGAAGGATGTCTGGGGGGGGGCATAGCCCCCCCCAGAGAAAATTTCTAGCTCCGCCAATGCTTTGAGGCTTCGCAAGCCAAATCTGGAGATCGGTTTATATGGGGGCTATATATAATTATGGACCGATGTGGACCAATTTTTGCATGATTGTTAGAGACCATATACCAACACCATGTACCAAATTTCAGCCGGATCGGATGAAATATGCTTCTCTTAGAGGCTCCACAAGCCAAATCTGGGGATCGGTTTATATGGGGACTATATATAATTAAGGACCGATATGGACCAATTTTTGCATGGTAGTTAGAGACCATATACCAACATCATGTACCAAATTTCAGCCGGATCGGATGAAATTTGCTTCTCTTTGAGGCTCCGCAAGCCAAATCTGGGGATCGGTTTATATGGGGGCTATATATAATTATGGACCGATGTCGACCAATTTTTGCATGATAGTTAGAGACCATATACTAACACCATGTACCAAATTTCAGCCGGATCGGACTAAATTTGCTTCTCTTAGAGGCTCCACAAGCCAAATCTGGGGATCGGTTTATATGGGGGCTATATATAATTATGGACCGATATGGACCAATTTTTGCATGGTTGTTAGAGACCATATACCAACACCATGTACCAAATTTCAGCCGGATCGGATGAAATATGCTTCTGTTAGGGGCTCTACAAGCCAAATCTGAGGGTCCCTTTATATGGGGGCTATACGTAAAAGTGGACCGATATGGCCCATTTTCAATACCATCCGACCTACATCGACAACAACTACTTGTGCCAAGTTTCAAGTCGATAGCTTGTTTCGTTCGGAAGTTAGCGTGATTTCAACAGACGGACGGACGGACGGACGGACGGACGGACATGCTTAGATCGACTCAGAATTTCACCACGACCCAGAATATATATACTTTATGGGGTCTTAGAGCAATATTTCGATGTGTTACAAACGGAATGACAAAGTTAATATACCCCCATCCTATGATGGAGGGTATAATAAATAAATAAATAAAAACAAACGGTTTGGGAAGTGGAGATTAGAGAATATCATACTTTATTTTATTCGAGAACAACAATTGATGTTATGTTACTAAGTCAAAAAAAGTGATTATTATACTCATAACCTTTTGGATACAATACCGATATGCTTATATAATTGCTAAGACATATCTAAGCATATCTCAACTTTCTTTATGTAGCAGTGCAGAAACCTTACTAGCCATTTTCGTTTTTAATTTAAAAGACCGTGTGAAAATGAACCCTAACTGATGGAGAAATATGAAAATTTTATAATTGCTACACAGTGCGAATCTCTTAGAAACTTTGTGCCACTTTAGACACTTTGTTCATAGATACAGTCTTACACTCCGACTGAAAGCCGTCCAGGCAACAACCAAATTTGATACGATACAATGCTATTCAGAACAACAATAGTTGCTTAGAATACGAAAATAGGCCCCACTTGAAAAACGAAAAAAGGGAATTGGGGTTTATTTTCATTCGAAATTTTGGGGTTTATTTTCATAATGCAAACGGTGCTCAAAAATAAAATTAAGTTACTTCAAAAAACATAAACAAATTGGGTTTGACGTTTTCCATATAATTTTTTTGGGGTCCTAGTTCATTTAGATTTTGGGGCTAATTTTCATGTGGCTCATATTTATAGCGGTGGTAAAAGGGTCTAGAAATAAATCTTGCAAAGACGGAACTTCCAATATTCTATTGGGGACACATGTCGTCAAGCACATTTTCTACACCCACACACAGAGAAAGAAAGAAACTTTAAACATCTCCAATATATGTTTTTTGACAACGCAAATTTGGTAAAAAAAATTATTTGAGTTGCATACACGGTTGCCACTCGACCCAAAAGTAATCTACCAAAATTTGGAAAAAATTTTACCAAAAAATCTTTTAGCAAAAAATCTTATTTTGCAAAATTTTATTTCTATAGAAAATTTTGTCAAAATTTCTTTTCTATACAAAAAATTTTTCAAAATTTAATTTCTGTAAACAATTTTGTTAACATTTTATTTCTATAGAACATTTTGTCAAAATTGTATTTCTATCGTTGTCAAATTTTTATTTAGTTTTTGTTATCGTTAGTTTATTATTTATTTATTCTTTCATTATAGTTGTTTTGATTTCAGCTTAAAACTATCCGTTGACTAAACCACAAGGAAAAGTATACAACAATATAAAAATGTTATTTCTATAGAAAATGTCAAAATGGTATTTCCAAAGAAATTTTTTTTTATTTTATGGAAATATTTTGCAAAATCTACCAAACAGTAAAAAATCTACGACTTTTGGTAGAATTCTACCAACTGTGGTAACTGTGGTGGCACACCTGTTTGTGGACTTTAACGCGGTTTTCAATATGATATCAAATGGATTATGACAAGCAAATTTAAACGTTGATTTTCTATAGTGAAGCGTGGTGTTCAAAGTCTTGTGGGAATAAAAAATATATTCATTTAAATCCAGATGATACATCGAAATTTCTTTGTGAACGCAGAAAAACTGGAACTAAATACCTTAGTATTGTCGTTTCATTTTTATACCCTCCACCATAACTTTGTCATTCCGTTTGTAAAACATCGAAATATTGCTCTAAGACCCCATAAAATATATATATACTGGGTCGTGGTGAAATTCTGAGTCGATCTGAGCATGTCCGTCGTCTGTTGAAATCACGCTAACTTCCGAACGAAACAAGCTATCGACTTGAAACTTGGCACAACTAGTTGTTATTGATGTAGGTCGAATGGTATTGCAAATGGGCCATATCGGTCCACTTTTACGTATAGCCCCCATATAAACGGACCGCAAATTTGGCTTGCGATTGCTCTAAGAGAAGCAAATTTCATCCGATCAGGCTGAAATTTGGTACATGGTGTCAGTATATGGTCTCTAACAACCATGCAAAAATTGGTCCATATCGGTCCATAATTACATATAGCCCCCATATAAACCCATCCCCCGATTTGGTTTGCGGAGCCTCTAAGAGAACCAAATTGCATCCGATCCAGCTGAAATTTGGTACATGGTATTGGTATATGTTCTCTAATGACCATGCAAAAATTGGTCCACATCGGTCCATAATTATATATATATATCCCCCATATAAACCGATCCCCTGATTTGGCTTGCGGAGCCTCTAAGAAACGAAAATTTCATCCGATCCGGCTGAAATTTAGTACATGGTATTGGTATATGTTCTCTAATGACCATGCAAAAATTGGTCCACATCGGTCCATAATTATATATAGCCCCCATATAAACCGATCCCCCGATTTGGCTTGCGGAGCCTCTAAGAAACGAAAATTTCACCCGATCCGGCTGAAATTTGGTACATGGTGTAAGTATATGGTCTCTAACAACAATGCAAAATGGTCCACATCGGTCCATAATTATATATAGCCCCCATATAAACCGATCCCCCGATTTGGCTTGCGGAGCCTCTAAGAGAAGCAAATTTCTCCGATCCGGCTGAAATTTGGTACATGGTGTTGGTATATGTTCTCTAATGACCATGCAAAAATTGGTCCATATCGGTCCATAATTATATATAGCTCCCATATAAATCGATTCCCAGATTTGTCTTCCGGAGCCTCTTGGAGGAGCAAAATTCATCCGATCCGGTTGAAATTTGAAACGTGGTGTTAGTATGTGGTCTCTGACAAACACGCAATAAGTGGTCCATATCGGCGCATAATTATATATAGACCCCATATAAATCGATCCATAGATTTGATCATCCCATCCGGTTGAAATTTGCAACGTGGTGTTAGAATGTGGTCTCCAACAAACACGCAAAAATGGTCCATATCGGTCCATAATTTATATAGCCACCATGTAAACCGTTCCCCAGATTTGATCTCCGGAGCCTCTTGGAGGAGCAAAATTCATCCGATCCGGTTGAAATTTGCAACGTGGTGTTAGTATAAGGCCGCTAATATACATGCCAAAATTGGTCCATATCGGTCTATAGTTATATATAGCCGATCCCTAATCACACAAAAATTGGTCCATATCGGTTCATATTCATGGTTGCCACTCGAGCCAAAAATAATCTACCAAAATTTTATTTTTATAGAAAACATTGTCAAAATGTCATTTCTGTAGAAAATTTTGTCAAAATTTTATTTCTATAGAAAATTTTGTCAAAATTTTATTTCTATAGAAAATGTTTTCCAAATTTTATTTCTATAGAAAATTTTTTCCAGATTTTACTTTTATAAAATTTTTTCCAGATTTTACTTTTTTGTTGTCAAAATTTTATTTTGTCAAAATTTTATTTCTATAGAAACTTTAAACTTAATTATATACGTATTTAATCGGCCTTTTTTAATTTAATATATACCACGTATGGACTATGTGGTATATATTACGGTGTTAGGAAGTTTTAAGATACCTTGCCATCGGTAAGTGTTACCGCAACCCAAGGAATTCGATTGTGGATGACAATCTTCAGTAGAAGTTTCTACGCAATCCATGGTGGAGGGTACACAAGCTTCGGCCTGGCCGAACTTAGGGCCGTATATACTTGTTATTTATTTATGTACTTATTTTTTTTTTTTTTTTTTGTTAATATTACAAATAAAATTGCCTGAGGGGTAATGCCTTAACAACTGTTGATTTAAATATCTACTGAGATCGCGGAACTATAATAAATTGCCTGGACTGCATTGCTCAACTCGTGAACCATAGACTACAACAAATCTCTCATTAAGATGCCCTAGCAGTTCAACGTTCACCTAACGATAGTTCACCTAATCAAAATTTTTGAACTTAGTTAAATTGTCACAACCAATAGGTTAGTCATATTTATTTAATTTATCCTAATATTTAAATTCAATTATGTGGTTATGTACATGATTGGTTTTTAATACAACCCAAAATATTAGCTGTGGATACCAACTTAACGCTATCTCATAAAGAATCAAGGGCCATCAAGTTTGATGGTCGAAATGTTGAACTGAAAATTTTAGGATTTTGATACGCGAATTATGAAAATACAAACATGCATTTAATAGAAATGTTATAAAATATGTGCAGATATATAGGAAATGTATAAATTAATAGGGTGTAGCGAAGGTAGATATGCATCTAATAGAGATGTTATAAAATATGTGCAGATATATACGAAATGTATAGATTAATAGGGTGAAATATAATATATGTGTTGTTCCAATTGTATCTAAGCAAACAAATGAAAATTCTCCCAATTCTTAGGAAGAAGGATATAAATACTTCGAATAATAATAATTCCCGATCATATTTTATCGCATATAAATTCCAAGACAATATTGTGGTATCCGTGCACGCTCAGAAAACACATGTTTGGACATGGTTGTCGCATCCATTTAATGCTTACATAGAGCATGTGTCGCGAAAACCATGTATTTTGTGTCTCTTCATGGTCGTATAGATGATACTCTAAGAAAAACGACCGAAGCATTACAAAGTTATAAGTAATAGAGTTAACAAATCCAATGTCAAATCATGCAAATATGAGCAACTCACCCACACAAAAATGTCACTCGGCCACACAGAACTACATAGCTTACGATATTTTTATCAAATTGTAGATTTACTTTTATCGATACTAATCTTACAAACCTACTACGAACTAATTGTTGAAGAGTGGATTTCTTTGTCGGTTTTATAAGTGATAAAATGCCTACGATATTTTTGTTGAATAGCGGATTTTTTTATCAGTTCAAAATAGAAAATATTTTCGATAAAACACCTACCACTATGGATTTTGAATCTTTGAACAAGTTTATCGCAGAAAAATTGACTAATATTTCACTTGGATTTTTGTATTTTTTGATCAAATAAAGTTATTTTTTCGTTCTGTGTCTTCAACAATTGAGATAATGGACTGGAATTTGCCGTAGATTTTTCTCCACATGTAAGTCAAATTCGATTAGAAGGACATCGATCAAATTATTAGGGGTTTCCAACAACAGAGTGCCAAAATCTATGTACTAATAACACCTCTTAAATGCGCCAAAAATCAACAATTCAGTAATGGTCTTTGCTACATTTACATCCATCCATCACTAATGAATTTCGGTACACGCCAGTGCAATTTCATACACTGGGATTACAGTGTGTGGGGAATACTCAGAGTTGAGATCACGCTTCATACGCAAATATATTGGAAATGGAAAGCTTCCATGTGTTTGTGTAAACAAACACTTGAACAATTAGAACGAAACATAAAATTAGGAAATAGAGTGTGGTGTGGTTGCATGGCTGTACACAAATATGCACAAACTGAATACATATTGTAAAAAAGGGTTATCACATATGATTAACTCTAATATTTGGGGGCAATGGTTTGTTGTAAATCAAGAATCAACAATGTTTAAACCAATAATAGTCAGTGTTACAGTTGAGAATTTCCGAAAAGTGTTACTCAAAAGTGACACACAATTTTTAAAATGATTTTTTTGAATTTTTTTTTATTAAGTTCGAGTTTAGCACGATTACTTTTCTTTAGTAATTCATTTTAATGAATACGAGCTTTGTGAAAATTTGCTTTGGGCTATTGCCAACCAAGTTATAAAGAAATCTGCAACAAATATGTAAAATTTTATGCATTTTTTACTGATTTAGTTTTCACTTTAGTGAAAAAATGACGATTTTAGCGGCTATACTTGAACTTAATACTCACCTTTAGCCGCTAAAATCAAAGAAGCAAGATAAAATTACAATCATTTTTGGCAAGTCTTATTATAACTTGATGGGGGAATAATTGAAAGCAAACATTCAAAAAATGTAGTTTCTTTAAAGTTAATTATATAAGAAAAGTAACAGTGTAAAAACTTACTATTTTCGTTGGATAATTCGAACTTAAAACCGGCCTTAAGGAACCGATTTTGAATGATTTGGAAACACAATGTACAAAAAGTAAAGGGTGATACGGTCAAAATTTGGTCAATATAAACTTGACGTATTTCTATCAATTTTGCATTTAAAAAACCTGAACACCCCTCATTTTGAAGGTGCGTGCGTGTAGAATGTTGCTCCTATTTTGATTTTGGAATTCACTCTTCAGTTGTCAAAATTCCGTCCAAGCAAGAAGAGCAGCGTATCAAAATTTTGCTCGCGCATCGCGAAAATCCGAGCTACTCGCACGCAAAGCTGGCAAAATCGCTAAAAGTTGCCAAATCAACCGTTACAAATGTAATTAAAGTGTTTGGGGAACGTATGTCGACAGCCAGGAAGTCTGGATCGCGGGGAAATCGAAAACCGGAAGCCGCTGAGACGACAAAGAGAGTTGCCGGTAGTTTTAAGCGAAACCCTAACCTCTCTCTCCGAGATGCCGCAAATAAGCTGGGTGTATCGTCTACAACCGTGCATCGAGCCAAAAAACGAGCCGGACTATCGACTTACAAGAAGGTAGTGACTCCAAATCGCGATGATAAACAAAATACGACGGCCAAAGCGCGATCCCGGAGTCTGTACACGACGATGCTGACGAAGTTTGACTGCGTGGTAATGGACGACGAAACCTACGTCAAAGCCGACTACAAGCAGCTTCCGGGACAGGAGTTTTATACGGCAAAAGGAAGGGGAAAGGTAGCAGATATTTTCAAGCACATAAAACTGTCAAAGTTCGCAAAGAAATATCTGGTTTGGCAAGCCATCTGTACCTGTGGCTTGAAAAGCAGCATTTTCATAGCTTCCGGGACTGTCAACCAAGAAATTTACGTGAAAGAGTGTTTGAATAAACGTCTGCTGCCTTTCCTGAAGAAACACGGTTGTTCCGTACCGCTTTGACCGGATTTGGCATCTTGCCATTACGGTAAAAAGGAAAAGCGAAAGCCTAACTGAATATTTTTCCTGAATTTTATACTAATTGAACTTGAAAAAGAAATTTAATTTGATTTTTAAATAAACGATTCCACCGATTTACACGCGTTTTCCCTTGACCAAATTTTGACCGTATCACCCTTTATTGCACTAAAAATGGCATTAATCAAATTAGTGGAACGTTTTTTTTTTTTTTTTGAATTTATTATTTATTAAATTTAAAACTTTTATTACCAAAAAATGTTTTTGTTAGAAAATTTTCATTTTTGCAATAAAAAAAATAATGTTTGATCCAAAAGCACAGTCCATTACATTTATATCAAACAATGTTTCTTTTATGTATTTAATAAGACACATTTTGAATTTTCATAGTAAAAATTTAATATAGTAGTATGTAATGTCGAACATGTAAAAAAAAATATTTCTTGTTTGGTCGAAGTAGGGAATAAACCCACGACCCTTTGTATGCGAGGCAGGCATGCTAACAATTTATATACTGTGGCCAACTAAATGAATTTTTCTGTCAAATAAAGTTTTTATACCCTCCACCATAGGATGGGGGTATATTAACTTTGTCATTCCGTTTGTAACACATCAAAATATTGCACTAAGACCCCATAAAGTATATATATTCTGGGTCGTGGTGAAATTCTGAGTCGATCTGAGCATGTCCGTCCGTCCGTCCGTCTGTTGAAATCACGCTAACTTCCGAACGAAACAAGCTATCGACTTGAAACTTGGCACAAATAGTTGTTATTGCTGTAGGTCAAATGGTATTGCAAATGGGCCATATCGGTCCAATTTTACGTATAGCCCCCATATAAACGGACCCCCAAATTTGGCTTGCGGGGACTTTAAGAGAAGCAAATTTCATCCAATCCGGCTGAAATTTGGTACATGGTGTCAGCATATGAATCTAACAACCAAGCAAAAATTGGACCCCATCGGTCCATAATTATATATAGCCCCCATATAAACCGATTCCCCGATTTGGCTTGCGGAGCCTCTAAGAGAAGCAAATTTAACCCGATCCGGCTGAAATTTGGTACATGGTGTAAGTATATGGTCTCTAACAACTATGCAAAAATTGGTCCACATCGGTCAATAATTATATATAGCCCCCATATAAACCGATCACCAGATTTGACCTCCGGAGCCTCTAAGAGAAGCTAATTTTATCCGATCTGACTGAAATTTGGTGTTAGTATATGGTCTCTAATGACCATGCAAAAAATTGTCCACATCGGTCCATAATTCTATATAGCCCCCATATAAACCGATCACCAGATTTGATCTCTTTGATCACCAGATTTGATCTCTTTGATTCATTTGAAATTTGGTACGTGGTGTTAATATATGGCCGCAAACACCCATGCAAAAATTGGTCGAAATCGGTCCATAATTATATATAGCCCCCATATAAACCGATCCCCAGATTTGACCTCCGGAGCCCCTTGGAAGAGCAAAATTCATCCGATTCGGTTGAAATATGGTACGTCATGTTAGTATATGTTATCCAACAACCATGCAGGAATTGGTTCATATCAGTCCATAATTATATAGCCCCCATATAAACCGATCTCCAGATTTGACCTCCGGTGCCTTTGGTGGTAGCATATGATATTTAATAGCCATGCCAAAAGTGGTCCATATCAATCCATAATCATATATAGCCCCCATATGAACCGATCCCGAGATTTGGGTTTGGAGCCTCTTGAGGGGAGCAAATTTCATCCGAGTCAGTTGAAATTTGGTACATTGTGCTATTATATGGCCGTTAACAACCATGCCTAACTAGGTCCATATCGGTCTATAGTTATAAATTGGTCCATATCAACTTCATAATTGTATATAGCCCCCATATAAGCGACCCCCATATTTCAATTCTGGCTCTCTATGTTACCACGTATGGACTAACTCACAATTTAGTTTTAAGATACCACAACCCAAGTAATTCGATTGTGGATGACAGTCTTTCGTAGAAGTTTCTACGCAATCCATGGTGGAGGGTACATAAGATTCGGCCTGGCCGAATTTACGGCCGTATATACTTGTTTCTACTTCGGTTCGTGGGCGCCGAAAACTATGCTTTATAAATATAACTGATTGACTGTTTGTGTTGCTTGTGCGTTGAGGGCTATAGTGATCCTTGTATGTTGATGAGAATAACAGCTACGTAGCTCACTGGATAGTGTGTTGGCTTACAAACTGTATGGTCCACGGTTCGATTCTTCGTCCAGGCGAAAGGTAAACGTAAAAGAAATTATAAAATCGAATAATTTCTTCTGCGTTGTTTGTATTACAGAAAAAGGTGCTATGAACTTAAAAACCTAGTGGGGGTGAGAAATATATGATTTTTTGTTAGTCTGTATGAAATTGGTTTTATATCCTATAAAATTATCAACGTTTATCACAAAAAGTATATACTTTTCTCCTTGTAGCGAAAATCATATGGGAAACGATATTTGTTTGTCTAAAATTTCGTTTGTGGGGAAAGAGTTATTTTTTTTTCGTGTATGATACTAAAGACATTTTTACAATTTGAACTCCAATTCTTTTCTTCAAAGATGAAGTTTCCTTTAACAAGTGAAAAAAAATAATTACATCTAAGAAATATTCTTGAATTTGTAGAAAATTTTTATTTTACTGAAATTGTGGCATCTGCGTCTGTAATACGTGGCATCTGCGTCTGTAATACAGTTTATTAAAAATTTTCCAAACCTAACCTAAATTTTCAAAAATTAACCAAAATTATCCTTCCTGGTGAGTGTGTTGTTCTTTCCATAGTATTCCTAAAATGAAGAGACTGTTTTCTTTTATGAAAAATACTCGTATAAAAAAACAAATGATTGTAAATGTTATAATTTGTCTATCTACAGTGAAACCTCTCAAACATGGACAGTGTGAAAAGCGGGCACCTCTCCAACATTAAAATTAACATTCCAAAATGTGGACAAACTTTAGGCTACCGTAATTAGTTCTACGGTTAAAACAGGTACCAAACTTCCTAATACCTGGCCGGAAAGAGTCACCTCCCCCTTGCCCGACTTCTTTAAAATACGAAGTAAACTGTAATTTTACGATTTACTTGAAATTTTCAGAGGACATGGGCGGAGGCTTTGAAATTAATATGAAGTACCAGATTTTTTAATATTTCGACGCAGACAGGGGTCTACTCCTTGTCCCACATTTTGAAACTTGAAAAAAAGTTTCCGGATTTCTTGCAATTTTCAGGGAATGGCGAGGGTGGTATCCACTTCTTTATTTATCGATATTTGATCTGGGAAGGAGACGTCTCTTAAAAAAAGTAGAAAAAAATCTAAACTTCTCTGATTTACTCTAAATTTAGAACGTGTGAGAGTGATTAAAATTGAAAATAGTGAAAAATCTATATTTCGTTGATTTACTTAGAATTTATAGAGAACGTGAGGGAAGATTATGAAATGAATACCTTATTATTCGATATCTTGTCGGGGAGGGGCGAAGAAGAAGATTTTCTTGAAATTTACAGGCAAGGTAGAGAGTTGTCCCAAAACTTAAAAAAATTCCAACTTCAACTTCAAATAAAAATTATGTCATGTTTCAAGGAAAAGGCGTCTTTAAAGACGTTTGTTAAATTTGTTACGAATTTTCCACAAAGCCAAGTTAATATCAATTCATAATAATTTTTTCGACCATTGTAAACTCAATGTCTTCTATGCTATGCAAAAATTTCATTCATATTTCAAAAAAACAAAAAAACCTTTTTAGTTAGGACACTCGATTTTGACACATATGGCCATATTAAATATTTGATATTAGTTCTACGTTCCCCATTCTTCAGGTCTCATTCCAGAAGCCTTTCTTTATCGTGGTAAACAGCCTGTGCATGGAATTGGCACAAGATGAGAGTAAGAAAATCATTAAAATTTGAAAAACATAAGTTTCCACTTTATGCCAATTTCAATTATGTCACTTACACTCCCATGCATACGTACGCACACCCAACTGAAGAAAGGCAAACTGATAAATGAAATTGCCTTTGCCTCCTTCGCCCACACACACACACACACCCACACACACCTATTCATTTTTGCATCAACACACTTAAATAATTGCAAATACCCAAATATGCACATGGATGCATAAGGACCTGTGGGCGCCACACACAAAATTTTAAAGAAATTTAGCACCCGGTTAGCACTAAAAATGCATACGTGTACTTCCATTTACCACGGACATTCAAAGCGCGATAGCGTTTCATTTTCCTAAGAGAAAAGAAAAGTTGGAGGATTTGTCTGTCTACCTTTTGCCTTCCAGGAAGTTTATTTGGTTCATTATGCATGCATATGTCCTGTGCATACAAAAGCTAAGCAGATGTTTTGGAAATTCATGGACAATAAAATTTACGTTGAACTTTGCGTTGATTGCGCGTTATTGCTTTCATAAATTTGTAGGCGTTTTCTATTGAAATCGTGAGGGGTGCAAAGGAAAATTTTAACAAATTGTGTTTGCCACAATTAAATCAGGGCTTCTGAGAGAAACTTATTTAGTTAATTCCAAATGTGAGGAACCAAGTTTTTTGCCAAGCAAAAATTCCGCAATAGTCCTTAAATTTCCCATTTTCAACAAGATCTTCCTCTGTAGTTAAGTGTGTATTCAATGCTTCACTTTTTAACATACATCTCTCCCCACCAAAAAAATTGGAAGTTTTTCTAAAGCCACAACTGTAAAAGAACTTCCAACATTTTATTTTAAATACTCAGGAAGTTAAATTTTTTATAGCTCCCATTTTTCAAATTTTTAATTGGAAACAGAGTAAGAATTAATAAAATGATACAAATTATTACAATTTTGTCGAAAAAAGTGCAATATCCATTCTAGAAAAATTGCGAATTTTTGAAGTCATACGTGCCAGAAAATCTTTAGTGTTAAAAAAAAAATTATATAAATTATTTAGTTAGCAAACCATAACAATATTTTTTAATTCACATCCAAAACACTGAATTCGGATTACGCCTTAAGAAGTGATGCAAATTCAGTGCAACGGCTGGTGGACATCCGTCCTATGACAAGCCCATTTTAAATTCATCGCTTCTGCACCAATTTTGCACAACTTACAGATCCAAAACGAACATTTTCATTACTATTTTGGTGACGCTTTTTTTGCTGGGTCGTTGGGTTTTATTCAAATAGCAAAATTTTTCAACTTAAGTGAAAAATTTATTTTTATTCGTAAAAAAATTTGTGGTAAATACATTTACGAATAAAAAACCCACAAAAAAATTAAATTAACATTATGGCATTTAAACATACATGGTAGCTTTTTTTATTCCAGCAACAAATAATATTTATTATATTTTAATTAAATTGAGCATCCGTTGGGGGGAGCATTCAAGTGACAATCATGAAATCAAATAAATTCTCTTGTGATATTTTCAAACATTTCGGAGAGGGTAGAGAAGGGCGAATAAAAAATCAGAGATAAATTCATTTACATTCATCCAGCCGTCCAAGCATTCCGACTACCATTATATTCCAAGCAGCCACACATTCATCTATCCTGGCATACTCGTCGTATATCCATATAAATATTGAATGATTTTACTCAAATTGTGCATAAAGCATCAAAACGAGATATATTGGACAGACCAGGAGAATGTGACTGAAAGTTAAGGGAGTGAGGATGAGTTAGGTGGATTCTTCATTGCTACACGTAAAGAAATTTTGTTTTATTTTTCATTAAAATGAAATGGGGAAAGGCAAATAAAATTTCGCTTAGGAAAGGACTTGCCGCACGCAAAAAAAAATAATTCTTTCCTCCCAATCGAAATTTTAGACAAACAAAGTTCGTTTCTCATTTGCTTTTCGCTGTAAGGAATTTTATTTCGAAGAAAAGTATATTCTTTTTGTGATAAACGTTTATTCTTTTCCAGGATGTAAAAACAATTTCATAAAGACTAACTCAAAAAAAAACAATATTTTCCCGCTAATTGCATTTTCCTTTACATCTTTCCCATTTTCACGAAATTTTTTAGTTCTTAGCACCATTTTCTGTAATACAAACAATGTAGAAGAAATTATTCGAAATTATATTTTTTTTTTAATTTTACTTTTCGCCTGGACGGAGAATCGATCTGCGGACCATGCAATTTGTAAGCCAACACACTATCCACTGAGCTATGTTGCTGAGCGGGAGCCACTGTAGTGCAATGGTTAGCATGCCCGCCTTGCATACACAAGGTCGTGGGTTCGATTCCTACTTCGACCGAACACCAAAAAGTTTTTCAGCGGTGGATTATCCCACCTCAGTAATGCTGGTGAAATTTCTGAGGGTTTTAAAGCTTCTCGAAGTGGTTTCACTGCAATGTGGAACGCAGTTCGGACTCGGCTATAAAAAGGAGGTCCCTTGTCATTGAGCTTAACATGGAATCGGGCAGCACTCAGTGATAGGAGAGAAGTTCACCAATGTGGTATCACAATGGACTGAATAGTCTAAGGGAGCCTGACACATCGGTCTGCCACCTAACCTAACCTATGTTGCTGTTATTTTCATCAATAGACAATTATCCATATAAGTTATATTTATATAGCATAGCTTGCGGCGCCCACGACCCGATTAAACAAACTTTATTTAACAGAAACATATATTTAGTTGGGCACCGCGGAGCAGTGGTAGCTACGTCCGCCTTGCATGCCAAGGGTCGTGGGTTCGATCCCTGCTTCGATTGAACACCAAAAAAAAAATTTTTACATATATTCCAGATATGTTCGGAAGATTCCGAAAAGATGGTTAACATTACGTACTACTATATTAAATATTTACTATGAACTGTAAAGTGTGTCTTATTAATGACTTAATGTCAGAAAATAACTGTGTTTAATATAAACGAAATGGACTGTGTTGTTGGTTCAAAAATATTTTTTTTATTGGAAAAATAAAAATTTTGTAACAGACGAATTTTTTTGGTGATAAAATTTCAAAATTTTCGAAGCAATTCAAAAATCTCTAACAAAAGAAAAACGTTTTCGGTACACGCTTTCCAAACGTTTTTTATACCCTCTACCATAGGATGGGGGTATATTAACTTTGCCATTCCGTTTGTAACACATCGAAATATTGCTCTAAGACCCCATAAAGTATATATATATATATATATATATATATATATATATATATATATATATATATATATATATATATATATATATATATATATATATATATATATATATATATATATATATATATATATATATATATATATATATATATATATATATATATATATTCTGGGTCGTGGTGAAATTCTAAGTCGATCTAAGCATGTCCGTCCGTCCGTCTGTTGAAATCACGCTAACTTCCGAACGAAATAAGCTATCGACTTGAAACTTGGCACAAGTAGTTTTTATTGATGTAGGTCGGATGGTATTGCAAATGGAACATATCGGACCACTTTTACGTATAGCCCCCATATAAACCGATCGCCAGATTTGGCTTGCGGAACCTTTAAGAGAAGCATATTTCATCCGATCTGGCTGAAATTTGGTACATGGTGTAAGTATATGGTCTCTAACAACCATGGAAAAATTGGTCCACATCGGTCAATAATTATATATAGCCCCCATAAAAACCGATCCCCAGATTTGATATCTGGAGCCTCGTGGAAGAGCAAAATTCATCCGATTCGGTTGAAATTTGGTACATGATTTTAATATATGGCCTCAACACCCATGCAAAAATTGGTCGCAATCGGTACATAATTATATATAGCCCCCATATAAACCGATCCCAATATTTGACCTCCGGAGCCCCTTGGAAGAGCAGAATTCATACGATTCTGTTGAAATTTGGTACGTCATGTTAGTATATAGTCTCTAACAACCATGCAGGAATTGGTCCATATCGGTCCATAATTATATGTAGCTCCCATATAAACCGATCCCCAGATTCGACTTCCGGAGCCTCTTGGAAGAGAAAAATTTATCTGATTCAGTTGAAATTTGGTACGTGATTTTAATATATGGCCTCAAATACCCATGCAAAATTTGGTCGAAATCGGTACATAATTATATATAGCCCCCATATAAACCGATCCCAAGATTTAACCTCCGGAGCCCCTTGGAAGAGCAGAATTCATCCGATTCTGTTGAAATTTAGTACGTGATGTTAGTATATGGTCTCTAATAACCATGCAGGAATTGGTCCATATCGGTGCATAATTATATATAGCCCCGATATAAACAGATCCCCAGATATGACCTCCGGTGCCTTTTGGAGAAGCAAAATTCATCCGATCTGGTTGAAATTTGGTACGTGGTGTTAGTATATGATATTTAACAACCATGTGCAAAATGGTCCATATCGCTCCATAAGCATATATATCCCCCATATAAACCGATCCCGTGATTTGGCTTTGGAGCCTCTTGGTAGAGCAAATTTCATCCGGGTCAGTTGAAATTTGGTACATTGTGCTAGTATATGGCCGTTAACAACCATGCCCAACTAAGTCCATATCGGTCTATAGTTATATATAGCCCTCAGATAAATCGATCCCCAATGACACAAAAATTGGTCCATATCAAGTTCATAATTGTATATAGCCCCCATATAAGCGACCCCCTTATTTCAATTTTGGTTCTCTACACACAAAGAAAATTTCATTAAAACTCAGCCAACGAAAAATGTTCATTGATGTAACGAGACATTTTCGTTAATACAATGAAAATATTCGTTAATAGTACGAAACGTTGCGTTGATTGACAGAAAATTCGTTATAATAACGAATAATTTCGTTGTATTAAAGAATTTGTTTCATTGGCTGACTTTTAACGACACATTTCGTTAATATAACGAAACTTTTTCTATTAGTGTAAGTACCGTGCAAAAGTCCATATCGATTCGCAATTTTTTGTAGACTTGCCTATTATACATTTTTTACTAATATATACCACGTATGGGCTAACTTCCAACTTAGAAGACGATGTTAAGAAGTTTTAAGATGCCTTACCATCGGTAAGTATTACCACAACCCAAGTAATTCGATTGTGGATGACAGTCTTTTGTAGAAGTTTCTACGCAATCCACGGTGGAGGGTACATAAGATTCGGCCTGACCGAACTTACGGCCGTATATACTTGTTTTTCTGTGCGTTAAGGAAATGGATGGCATATTACGAATATAACATAAATGAGATGAAACAAGGTAACAAATTAAAAAGATGAATTTAAGTTGAATACAAATGAAATTCAAAACAAGATGAAATAACACAAAATTAAAGTATAAAGTGAACATTTCGCGAGTAAACTGGAAAATTTTTCGTACTTTTAATGAAATTTAATGAAGAATAGTTAATAGAAAATGTTTCGTACAAATAACGAAGATAATTCCCACGGTGTACTGATGATATTCCTGTAATGGTGTCAGATAAGATCTCTGATGTAATGAGTGAGGTCTTACAGAGCTGGGCAATGAACTGTGGTCTAAATCAGGGATCCGGAGCGGAGCGGAGCGGAGCGTGGAGCGGAGCGGAGCAAGCCCTTTTTTTGCCGGAGCGGGAGCGGAGCGGGAGCGGTATTTTTAAAATTCGGAGCGGAGCGGGAGCGGAGCGGTTTCCAAATGAAAAACCGCTCCGCTCCGAATAAAATATTACTTGAATGAAATGTGTAACTTTGAAATTACACTGTGTAGGTAATTTCAAATTTAGCTAGTACTTAGCGTAGTGTGAGTAAACGTTTAAAATGTACGATATGTATTTTTGTACGTACGTACATTGGGGAAAACACAACGTGTTTTTTAGTAATTGTTTTCAAAAACGGCAAATGTCAAAATATATCTCTAGTATGTGTTGTAAAAGTAACAACAGTACTTTCGATCAATTTCATCCCGTATTACTACAAAGATGTTTGTAATGAACGTCAAATAAATGCAATTAAACGATCTTATTTATATTTAATTTTTTAGTTTTCTACACTGAAAAAAATATTGTCGTGAAGTCAAAGATTCCATGTCCTTAGAATAAGAATGCAAATTTTGCTTAACATGGAAGACGCATTTCTCTAAAATAAAGTTTTTTTTTCTTGTCCAAAAGGCAATAAACTTTTGAATGAAGTTGTAATGTCCTTATAATTAAGTGATTTTACTTAAAAATGTGTATCATAACATGAAAGATACAATTTTTGAGGTAAGGTCAACGTGACTTTAATAATTAAGAAAAATTCTTTAAAATTAATAAAATTGTCTTTAAATTTGTTTCCTTTTTGCATCTTGCCTACAAAGCAAAAAATCGTTAAAAAATAAGACATGTTTTTCAACACTTTATTTTAAAGACGCTTTTTACTTGAAACATAGCATAATTTCTACTGGAAGTCAAGTCTTAATATGGAAAAAAAAAAATAACTCGTTAACTCGTTTTTAAAGGATTTTGATAACAACTGACGAAAAAAATCTAAAAAAATGAAAAATTAACATTTGCTTCCTAGAAGCAAGTACATAACCCCCAAATTTAAAAGAGAATTACGTCTTTAAAGTATCCTTACTTGTATTCTCCGCTTCTTTGGCTCGGAATTAATACCCAAACTGTTAAAGTAAAGACAAAATCTTTGGAACCGGGCATGCTTTTTTTCATTCACATTTGCGTTACTATTGTACTATACCTAGCATTCTCTTATTTCTGATATTAGTTCTCGAAAATTTAATTAAAATTATGGATAGTTTCAATTTTGGTTGAAAAATGTGCGCATATACATTTATTATACAATAAAGGGGAAAAAAGCGAAATTAGGTAACACTAGATCTGAGTAAGAATATTCGTAGGTATACCACGGACTGATGTCGATGGAGGTTGTTGCAAACATAAACATACACACACACACACACATTACAAATATAACAAAACCTCTTCTCTACACAGAAAAAAAATTCACGAAAATTTTTCCAATTAAAATCTTAATTGAGTTTTAAAAAATATTCAATTAAAAATTTAATTGAATCAACAAATTTTTTAATTGAAATAAAAATCAATCACACAAATTAATAGTATCAATTAAATTTTTAATTGAATCAATTAATTTTTTAATTGAATGCCAATTAATTTTTCAATTGATACTTTCATTTCTGTGATTGAAGACACTTCAATTAAAAAATTAATTGGATCAATTAATTTCGTGATTGAATCAGAAAAATTTTTTTTGTGTGTATGTGATATTTTCTCTTGCCCAGCTAAACCTACACGAATCACCAACAGATCGCTTTGGACACATCCCACCTTAGTCACAGAGTTTCTAGATCTGGATACAAGCCTAAGTACCAAAGTGCATAGCATAAAATGGATGAGATCACAATAAATTTTTGAAATAGTAATTTTTGAAATGGAAAGGTCAGTCAAAATGTTTGTCAAGTAATTTAAATGCCGTTTTTTTCTTTTATAATGGAGTCGTCTCTACACAGAAAAAAATATCACCAAAATATTTCCAATTAAAAAGTTAATTGAAGTTGAAATTTTTTTCAATTAATAAATTAATTGGTACAATTAACTTTTTAATCAAGAGAGAAACATTAAGTTAATTTAGTCAATGATTGAAAATTTAAAAATTTTTAATTAAAAATTTAATTGATACAATTAACTTTTATTCAAATTCGGAAGACTAAGTCAGTTAAAAAAGTGATGAACATTTTTTTTAATTTTTAATTAAATTTGTTTTTTTCAAACAATCAATTGTTAATCCAAATAAAAATTCTGAGCCAATTCAGAATGTAATTGAAAATAGTTACCTTTTTTAATTACAAAATTAATTTAGTTTTGCAATCAACATCAATTAAATTTTTAATTGAATCAATTAAAAAATTAATTGAAATTTGGTAATGAAATCAATTAACTTTTTAATCAAGAATTTTTTCTATGCCCAATTAAAACTGTGATTGATACTATCATTTTCGTGATTGAAGACATTTCAATTAAAAAATTAATTGGATCAATTAATTTCGTGATTGAATCAGAAAAAATTTTTTTGTGTGTACGTCTGTTGCAAAACAAAAAAAACTTTCGGAGAGTAGTTACTTATACTCTGTGTATAGACTTTCAATTCCAATCAGCGTTGCCGTTTTGGTCCGATCGGACCAAAATTGGTCCAAAAGATTTCTAATTTTTAAATTTAGTCCGATGGTCAGACCAAACAGAATTTGGTCCATTTTGGTCCATTTTCATAAATTTGGTTTCTATCACATATTAAATAGTAGATGGTGCACCGCAAAGAATATTGTCGGGAGGCCAAATATTTCACATACTTAAAATACGAATACGAAGTTTGCTTATAATAGAAGACGTATTTCTCTGAAAAAAAGTTTTTCCTTGTCTAAAAGTCTCTAAACTTTTCAATGAAGTCTGTTTGTCCTTATAGCTAAGTGATTCGACATAAAAATGTGTATCCTAACATGAATGCAAATTTCGTTTTAATGAAGTCAAAATGGATTTAATATTTCTGAAAAAATATTCAAAATTAATAAAATATTTCAACACATTGTTTTAAAGTCATTATACCCTAAACCACATAGTGGTTAGGGTATAATAAGTTTGATCTGCCAAAAAATGTGCCTACAAGAAATATTGATTTTAGACCCTATAAAACATATACCGATCGACTCAGAATCACCTCCTGAGTCGATCTAGCGCTCGGCGTCCGTCCGTCTGTCCATGTATTTGTTGTTCACAGGATTTCGGTCGCAATTATTAACCGATTTTGATGAAATTTGGTACAGGGAGTTTTTTTGGGCACAAGGACGAACGTTATTGAATTTGGAAGAAATCGGATCAAATTTAGATATAGCCTCCATATATATGTATTGCCCGATTTCGACAAATGGGGTCACGTTGCATTTTTTTACTAACCGATCGTCGTCAAATTTAGCACAAAATAATCTTCTGTATCACCCGTTAAGTCTGAAAATTTCATCGAAATCGGTTCAGATTTAAATATAGGTCCCATATATATGTATCGCCCGATTTTGTCAAATTAGGTCATAAAACCCTTATTTATCAACCGATCTTACTCAAAGTTGGCGAAATGTAATCTTCTATAGCACTAACTATATGTGCAAAAAATCATCGAAATCGGTTCAGATTTAGCTATAGCTCCCATATATGTACCGCCCGATTTTTCTAAATAAAATAAAACTCAATTGAACAAATAATACAATGTTTGTACTATAATTTTCTCGAAGAGGAGCGGAGCGGAGCGTGGAGCGGAGCGGAGCGATTTTTTTTTCTCGGAGCGGAGCGAGGAGCGGAGCGGTTTTTTTTTCTCCGGAGCGGGAGCGGAGCGAAAAAAATGGACCGCTCCGGATCCCTGGTCTAAATATTAACTGGGTGAAAACTGAGTTAGTTCTCTTCGCTAGAAGAAGGAAACCCATCGGGTATAAGGACCCAAACTTCCAGGGGACTGGGAGCCATCGTTGTACAATGGCTGTTACGTCCGCCTTGCATATACTGAGGATTATAGGTTTAATTCCAATTTCGACCAAACACCAAATATATTTTCTTAGGGTTATTATCCTCTCTCAGTAATGCTTGTGATACCAAATGGAGGTCCCTTGTACATGACAACCCAGCAAAAACTAGGTAACCATAACTCATTACAATTTGCATTACCAGAAGTAAAACTCTCATTACACGTTGCATTATATTGCGATGAGTTATAATGACTAACTTATAATGACAATAATAACTACTTCTCAGTAATTTGTGATGATTATTCTCAAAAAGTAATGCAGTTGATCGATAATGGCTTAATAAAATATTGAGCTTTTACATAAAAAATTAAAATCAATATTTAATCTAACGTCTAAAATGTTTTCCAAGTATTTCATAATAATGGTGCTTTAAATGAATATAGGTATATTATAAAGCAATTCACGAATTTAACTCACTGTAGTAAGTTTTCTAGTTTAATCTTGGAATTAATTTGCGTTTAATTCATTCTAGGGTATATGCACATCTAAATTTACATCTCCCCAAATTTCGTGGACCAAATTTCGTTATAAACCGCACATGCATTGTATTTTTTATTATTTTGTATTGTTTTATAAACTGAAAGAAAATATTGTTAGGCCAAAGTTTTTGTTGAGAGTTTTGCTTAGCATAAAAGACGCACAACATTTTTTGCCTTGTCCAAAGTAGATAAACTTTTTAATAAAGTTGTTTTATCCTTACAGTTAGGTGATTTGACTTAAAATGTGTATTTATACATGAAAAACAATTTTGTTGTACTAAGATCAACTTGGCTTTAATAATTCTAAAAAACTCTTCAAAATTAATGAAATTGTATTTAAATTTGTTGACTTTTAGCTAAACAGGATTAAAGAATAGGAGATGTTTGCTAATACTTTATCTTAAAGTCATTTTTACTTGAGACATAGCATTTGAGTTATCATTAAAAGGTTTCGAAAGGACTCTGATGGCACATGAAAAAAAAAAAAATTTTAAAAAATCGAATAAGTTCAAATTCGTCTCCTAATATCTCTTCAATTCCCGGTTTCTTTGTCTCGGAATCAGTACCAACATAATTAATGTAAAGACAAAATCTTTAGAACCGGACAAGCTTTTTTTCTGCGAAAAGAACTACGTTTTATATTAGTAAAAAACATAAGAAGTATTTATTTTCGAGATTAAATGATTACATATTAGGTGATCATATGCTCTTTATACACTACTTATTTCATGGCCGAAGGTATGCCTGGGGTGAAGTACTTTCCTCCTAGGACATGCGTATGTAAATGTAATCCGGAGCGATGCCAATTAATAAGTAGTTATTACTTTTTAAATAGGCTTACCTACAAGATTACCGGGTAATGAGAGTTTTTGCTGGGAAGTTATAATTGAGCTAAACACCGATAATTCCAAATCGTTAGTTCACCAGAAAAATACCGTAAGAAAAAGCAGAATTTTCTTTGCCTAAAGAAAATCAATAATTTTTCTATGTGTATGATATAAAGTAAATTCTATTACATTATAAATGAATACAATCAAATAGAAATCCATATGACACGAAATCTCCAATCAATTTGTCATATCACTCAATCGTCTCAATTCGAGTAGAATAAATGAATTCATTTCGTAGATGCTATGGATGGGTAAGAGAGCTATGCAAAAGGTATCAGAATCAATATCTGAGAATAATAATGGGGTTACCTACGCATCGATCTTTCTTGTATTTAGATAATATTTTACACAATATACAATATCGTAGGAGCTTTTCAGGCATATGCATGAAAGGGTATAGTGGTATGGTTCAGTTTCCATGGTTAAAAGTACCATGGTTATATTCGTATGGGAAACAAAAATGTTAGTTCTTAACATTAGGTTGAGAACGATGAGTACTTTTGTGCCTGAGTAAGGTTGGCCCAAAATATGCCATAGTGTCGATCATTACAAGATTGGACTAAAGGTAATATCAAATTTGTCATTTCGTTTGTAGCACAGACCTCCTATATAGAGACCCCGTCACAATATGAGCAGATACCAACAATTTTTAGCATATCTAAGTATTTATAAAAAGAAAGAATACAAATAATTCGCCTTCAACAAGTTTAAGAAATAAAATCCTGGTATGGGTATATATGGGTTTTACATAACAAATTAGCCGATATCAACAATAAACCACTAATTTTATTTTGTGGCCCCAAAACAAACCTACGATCCAAATGTTAGTCAAATCGAATGAATGTAGGGACTTCTATGCGCTCATGAAACGGCTGACAAAAATGCAAGACTGTTTGGCAAAACCATACTAACGTCACCTAAGTGCTCAAGAAGCCAAATCGAAAGATCGGCTGATATGTGAGTTCTATGTTACAAAATTGTCCGGAGTGACCTATCGTTGAGCATGAATTCAACCGACATACATATAGACTTAAATAGACTTAAAAAAATGAAAAAAAAAAACACTAGTATATACGGCCGTAAGTTCGGCCAGGCCGAATCTTATGTACCCACCACCATGGATTGCGTAGAAACTTCTACTGAAGACTGTCATCCACAATCGATTTACTTGGGTTGCGGTAACACTTGCCGACGTCAAAGTATCTTAAAACTTCCTAATACCGTCTTCTAAATTGTGAGTTAATCCATACAGGGTATATATTAAATAATCAAAAGGTCGATTAAATAAGTATATAATTCAGTTTGACAAAATTTTCCATATAAATAAAATTTTCTACCTAAATAAAATTTTGACAAAATTTTCTATAGAAATAAAATGTTGACGAAATTTTCTATAAAATAAAATAAAAAATTTTCTATAGAAATAAAACTTTGGCGATATTGACCAAGTTTTGTGTGATTGGGGATCGGCTATATATAACTATATACCGATATTGACCAATTTTGGCATGGTTGTTAGCGACCATATATTAGGGCAATGTACCAAATTTCAAGCGAATCTGATGAATTTTACTGCTCCAAGAGGTTCCGGAGGTCAAATCTGGGGATCGGTTTTTATGGGGGCTACATATAATTATGGGCCGATATGGACCAATTTTTGCATGGTTGTTAGATACTATATACCAACATCATGTACCAAATTACAGCCGGATCGGATGAAATTTGGTTCTCTTTGAGGCTCCGCAAGCCAAATCTGGGGATCGGTTTATATGGGAGCTATATATAATTATGTACCGATATGGACCAATTTTTTATGGTTGTTAGAGACCATATACTAACACCACGTACCAAATTTCAACCAGAACGGATGAATTTTGCTCCTCACAGATGCTCCGGAGGTCAAATCTGGGGATCGGTTTATATGGGAGCTATATATAATTATGGACCGATAATTTTTGCATGGTTATGAGAGACCATATACTAACATCACTTACCAAATTTCAAAAGTACCGGATGAATTTTGCTCCTCCAAGAGGCTCAGGAAGTCAAATCTGGGGATCGGTTTATATGGGGGCTATATATATTTATAGACCGATATGGACCAACTTTTGGTTTATATGGAGGATATACGTAAAAGTAGTCCGATATGGCCCATTTGCAATATCATCCGACCTACATCAATAAAAACTACTTGTGCCAAGTTTCAAGTCGATAACTTATTTCGTTCGGAAGTTAGAGTTTATACCCTCCACCATCCTCAAAACAAGTCTTAGCCTATATTTGAAGCGTTTTTATACCCTTCACCACTACTGTGGTACAGGGTATAATAAGTTTGTGCATTTGTTTGTAACGCCGAGAAGGAAAAGTCTGAGACCCATCGTTTAGTATACCGATCGTCTTAGAATTAAATTCTGAGTCGATTTAGCGATGTCCGTCTGTCTGTCTGTCTGTCTGTCCGTCTGTCTGTCTGTTGGTGTATTTTTGTGTGCAAAGTACAGCTCGCATTTTTATTCCGATTGTCCTAAAATTTGGTATAGGGTCCTGTTTCGGCTCAACGACGATCCCTATTGATTTTGGAAAAAATCGGTTCAGATTTAGATATAGCTGCCATATATATTTTTCACCGATCTGGTCATAATTGACGTGTATATCCTCAAATTCCGTACATCCGAATATTTTATGATATATATATATAGATATAGCTCCCATATATAGCTTTCGCCCGATTTACACTCAAATGACCACAGAGGCCAATTTTTAACTCCGATTTAGTTGAAATTTTGCACAGGGAGTAGAATTATCATTGTAGCTATGCGTGTCAAATTTGGTTGAAATCGGTTCAGATTTAGATATAGCTCCCATATATAGCCTTCGCCCGATTTACACTCATTTGCCCACAGAGGCCAATTTTTTGCTCCGATTTAGTTGAAATTTTGCACAGGGAGTAGAATTAGCATTGTAGCTATGCGTGTCAAATTTGGTTGAAATCGGTTCAGATTTAGATATAGCTCCCATATATAGCTTTCGCCCGATTTACACTCATATGACAACAGAGGCCAATTTTTAACTCCGATTTAGTTGAAATTTTGCACAGGGAGTAGAATTAGCATTGTTGCTATGCGTGCCAAATTTGGTTGAAATCGGTTCAGATTTAGATATAGCTCCCATATATATGTTTTTCTGATTTCGACAAAAATTGTCAAAATACCAACATTTTCCTTGTAAAATCGCCACTGCTTAGTCGAAAAGTTGTAAAAATGGCTCTAATTTTTCTAAACTTCTAATACATATATACCGAGCGATAAATCATAAATAAACTTTTGCGAAGCTTCCTTAAAATTGCTTCAGATTTAAATATTTTTTTACTAACATTGTGTTCCGCCCTAGTGCATTAGCCGACTTAAATTTTGAGTCTATAGATTTTGTAGAAGTCTATCAAATTCTGTCCAAATCGAGTGACATTTAAATGTATGTATTTGGGACAAACCTTTATATATAGCACCCAACACATTTGACGGATGTGATATGGTATCGAAAATTTAGATCTACAAAGTGGTGAAAGGTATAATATAGTCGGCCCCGCCCGACTTTAGACTTTCCTTGCTTGTTTTTTTCTTTTGAAATATAAAATTCAATATTTCAGTTAATTTAAGAAGGATTTCTTTATTAGCCTTAGCTTAAAGATATACGACTTTAACGGAGGGACGGAAATTCCAAACATTGTGCGCTAAATTTAATAAAAACAAAATTTTTGAAGCAAATATTATAAACTTTATTTTAATTAAAATTCCATTATTTCAAAGAAATTTGTCCTTAATATTTTGTAAATTGCGCATTCTAAAATTTGGAATATCACGTAAATATTGTTTTCAGTGTACAGCCGTATATATATAAAATTTAAAAAAATGAAGCGCTTTACTGTGTTGCATTACATATTAGCCACCCTGTAGATGTCAGAGCAATACATGAGATGGCTCCAACAATGTAATATTTTATATCGTAATGATCATAGAAAAAGAAATACGTTAGAATATTTGAAAATTGTTCGTGTTTTTCAATAAAATTTTCATACAGATGTACATGCATATGTATCCACTTGTTCATATCTCGTAAGTTATAAGATTACAAAATTACAACTGTGTAATGTGTATGTGAGAGTTTATTTTAGAAGAATAATAGTTACATAGAGATGTGTGTGTGTGTGTTTGTGATTTGAGTAGATAATATTTACTTGCATTGGGACATAAATGTCAAAAGCCCATTAGATAAAATGCAATTGTGATTTTAAAAATTTTGACAGGTATTTTATGCTAGTTGTCAAAATTAAAATCATGTTATTCGAAGGCACTCACCTACATATTTGTGCTCTTAAGGTTTTATTGCATAAGGACATAGTACGAGTACAAGTCTTGTACACATCCTTCAAGAATCATTTACATTTTATTTATGTCATTTTATTTTACTTTATGTTCTTCTTATTAATTATTATTGTTGAATAATGACAGGGTTTCCAGAAAGAAATTTTAATGGCAAATGATATTTTTGGGAATTGGACATGGGGAATATTTAGAGATGTTTGTATTGCTGCCATATAAATCGAGTTCAGGAATTCATTTCTCAAATGACCATCTTGTATAATGAAAATATGACTCGATATTAATTTTTCTCGCAAAGTAATTTTCTTAAGAGCCAAATTTTAAGGCCAATGTTGAATCTACACTGAAAAAAAGCATGTGCGGTTCCAAAGATTTTGTCTTTACACTAATGATTTTGTTATCGATTCCAAGCCAAAGAAGCTGAGAATTGAAGTAAGGACAAATATAAAACAAAATTCTCTTTTAAATTTAAGTTTTGCGTACTTGATTCTAGGAAGCAAAGTTTAATTTGATCGTTTATTTCACCTTTATTCTTCATGTGCTATCAATGTCCTTTAATTCGGTTTCGTATTTTAAGGACATGAAATCTTTGGCATCACGAAAATATGTTTTTCAATGTACATCAACAAGGAACTTTTCTCCTTATAGCATAAAAAGAAATTGAGACGGGCTATGTATAAAGGCCGGTACTCTGTTCGGTTTTCGCGTTGAAACTCCATACAAAACCAAAAAATGCGAAAAATTTGCGAAATTTTTTCCATTTGTGATACTTTGTTTTTTCGTGTTGAAAAACTGACGTTTATAGCACGGCGCCATTTGCAATGTGAATTAAGAAATAATTTATTTATTAAAAACTATTTGTGCGGGTTTATAAATCACACACGGACCATATTTTTGTTCCGAAACTATACAAAGGATCAAATGAATAGCAGATCAATTGCCCAAGGAAAAATAAAATGTTATTTTGTAAAAACAAGCAACACCCACCAACTTAATCCAATATCGCTCCCTGTAAAATAGCGCTCCAAGCTACCTAAAAAAACGCCGCTTTCTATGTGCGAAATAATGGTTTCCATAAAAATTTTTCGCAAGAATGAACATAGTACCGGCCTTAAGTCGACATTTTCTTACAAAGAATACAAAGATGATAATAGCGAAACATTTTTAAAAATTTTAAAATAAATTAAGTACATTGAAAAACAGAAAAAACTCGTCCGGTTTCAAAACTTTTGTCTTTACACTAATGATTTTAGTATTGATTCCGAGCTAAAGAAGGGGAGAATTAAAGGAAGGATATCTTATAGAAACAATTCTATTTTAAAGTTGAGTTTTAATTTTCATATGGCGAATATATTTGTACATAGGATGACGCTTTTTTTCGATTTATGGGACACTTTTCAAAAACTACACCATACTTAAGAATATGGAAATTTACTACATATTACTACATACATATATTTTTATTTGTAGTCAAACCCAATAATATTTGGAACATGTTAACGCAAGTGTACAAACACTGACAAAAATATTGTCGTGAGGCCAAAGATTTCATGGCATTTAAATACGAACGCGAATTTTACCTAGCATAGAAGAAGCATTTCTCTGATATAAAGTTTTTTACCTAGTCCAAAAGTCGATAAACTTTTCAATGAAGTCGTTTTATCTTTACTCGTATAGTACCGTGATTCCATTTAAAAATGGATATCATAACATGAAAGAAATTTTTTTTTTGACTAAGGTCAACTTGACTTTAATAATTCAGAAAAATTCTTTGAAATTAATGAAATTATCTTTAAATTTGTTGTCCTATTGCATCTTGACTACAAAGCAAAAAAGTGTTCGAATATAGGACATATTTTGGAACACTTTATTAAAAAAAAAAAATTTACTTGAAACATATCATAATTTCTAGGGGAATTTGTCGTCGTTACGTTTTTAAAAGACTTTGACAGCATATGAAGAGAAAAAGCTGAAAAACTGAACAATTAAAGTTTGATCCAGTACACAAAACTCAAATTTAAAATAGAATTGTGTCTTTAAGTTGTCCTTACTTGAATTCTGCGTTCCTTTGGCTCGGAATTAATACCAAAATCATTAGTGTAAAGACAAAATCTTTGGAACAGAGCATGCTTTTTTTCAGTGAAATATAAAATGTAAAATATAAAATGTTTACATGATACAACAATACTGTTTGTTTGAACTAATTCTGGATATAAATATTCTCGATATGTAATTTGTTCGAATTGTCTACCCTTATCAAAAGGCCGACAAAGCAATCGCACGGTGCAAGACAGTTGCTATGCGGTATTTTGGCACATTCCTGGCATAGCACCATCTTGAGATGATCGACACTATGATATTTTTTAGTGCCAAACTTACTCTCCAAAATGGCGCAGTCGCAAGAACCCAAACGGATAGAGATCCGGAGATTTTAGTGACAACACGATAAGGTAGAAATGAAGCGAGGAACTTCCTTTTTAAGTGATTCTTGGTTGACGCGTTGTATATTTTAGAGAAGCTATTTTTTTGTTTGTTTTGAGGTTGCAAAGTGGAATGGTAATATTGGAACCTCAGTCTAACATATAAGCAGAATTGCTGCTTTTAGACTGCACTGAAAAAACTATTGTTATGAGGCCAAAGATTTCAAGTCCTTAAAATACGTATGTGAATTTTCCTTGGCATAGAAGACACATTTTTATCATAAATAGATTTTTTCCTTGTCCAAAAGGCAATAAACTTTTCAATGAAGTCGTTTGGTCCTTATAGTTAAGTGATTCGACTCAAAAAAAGATATGTTTATATGAAAGATATCCTAAAGTCAATTTAGCTTTAATAATTCTTCAAAATAAATGAAATCGTCTTTAAATTTGTCGACTTTTGTTATAAAAATTTAAAAAATGTTGAAAAATAGGAAGATTTAATTTGTCGTTAACATGTTTTTGACTTTGATGGAACATGAATAAAAAAGGAGCAAAACGAAAATTTGTGTCCTAGAAGCAAGTACGCAAAACTTAAATTTAAAAGATAATTGTTACTTCAATATATACTTACTTCAATTCTCCGATTCTTTGAGTCGGAATCAATGCTAAAATCATTAAGGCCGATAGGAAACAATAATGGATTAGACAATTCGGTACACCCAGAAAAAGTGCCTTCAAAACTAAAGGAAAAAATGTTAATCAATTTATGGCGTTTTCGATTCGCAAAAAATATGTTGCCTTGGTGTTACCCTACTTTTTCCCTCATTGCATTTTCCCCCCAATAACAGTGCCATTCCAAAGTTATTGTTAATTCATAATATTGTGCGGGATACAGGATCCAAAGTCTATGGCAGTGTCCTTCATATTTTCCATTCAATTTCGAGAATGTTGCATCTTTTTCCCCAATCGAAATCGCCATTAGTTTAGCCATTTTGTTTACATTAAGTAAAATTGTTGTGTGAAATAATAAAATTTACTTGTAAAAAAACGCTAAGTAAAAAAATATAAACTGAAAGAAGTTAGGAATAGTTCATTAACTAGAATAAGACATGTAATTTTACTAATACTGATTTCTTCGCGGGGTATAAGACTTTACTACTGAACAAGAAAAATTTTATTCACTGATAACAAAGCATTCGTAAAAATAAACAAAAACCGAACGTAAACCAAGTTTCCTCAAATTTAGTAAAGTTTCTTTTAAAATGATAATTCGGACTTTCTTTATTATAGAAAGCTTATCATACATACGAATAAGACTTAACATAGAAAAATATTTTAGTTCACACGTATTAAGAATTATTCAAGCCTTTCAAAACTTAAGGAAACACACTTGTTAGGAAATTTTCCTATATTTATTTTATCTACCTGGAATCGATACCTGTCATCGGGGTAAACGATATATTTGCGCGTGGGTTGTTTTTTGCACCATACAAAATATTATCGGATCTTGAAGAATAACAAAGATTTTTTTATGTTTGTTATTCTTGAAGTTGTGTTCCAAAAACAAGATCTATAAACTATTCATCTTTATATTATAATGCATTGCATATACATGCAATTTAAAAAAATTTTCAATATCATATGATATTAAAATCTGGAACAATTTAAAAGAAATCGACTGTTAATTTGCATATTGATAACTTGTTAGTGCACAAAACAAGAATGAAATTGCTATATTTATTTTTTGTACGGAAAATGGCAAATGTTTTAAAATTCGCTATAACTCGAATCAGTCACAAGAAATAAGAGTCGACTATATGATACCCTAAACCAACCCTACTGAATAAGTACTACTATAAAAGTAAGCTGAATAGCCCCCGCCCCAAGGAAGAGAAAATATTCAAAAATTGTACTAAGATGAGTAAAGGCAAAATCCTTTTTGAAACTCGCGACAGAGGCACAATAGTTTCCCATAAAGGTGAGTACAAAGCTCGAGTTCAGTCGGTAAAATCATAACTGAATCACTAAAAGCAGAATATAGTGATATAGTTTGGCATATTTTATTATAACTTATTCACCTAAATAGTTCAGAATAAAATCGAAAATCTTAAAATCTGCCCTGCCAGCCGACAAAATTAATTGGTACATAATTTTAAAGGGTGATACGGTCAAAATTTGGTCAATATAAACTTGACGTATTTCTATCAATTTTTCATTTAAAACACCTGAACACCCCTCATTTTGAAGGTGTGTGTGTGTGTAGAATGTTGCTCCTATTTTGATTTTGGAATTCACTCTTCAGTTGTCAAAATGCCGTCCAAGCAAGAAGAGCAGCGTATCAAAATTTTGCTCGCGCATCGCGAAAATCCGAGCTACTCGCACGCAAAGCTGGCAAAATCGCTAAAAGTTGCCAAATCAACCGTTAAAAATGTAATTAATGTGTTTGGGGAACGTTTGTCGACAGCCAGGAGGTCTGGATCGGGGGGAAATCGAAAACCGAAAGCCCCTGAGACGACAAAGAGAGTTGGCGGTAGATTCAAGCGAAACTCTAACCTCTCTCTCCGAGATGCCGCAAATAAGCTTGGTGCATCGTCTACAACCGTGCATCGAGACAAAAAAACGTGCCGGACTATCGACTTACAAGAAGGTAGTGACTCCAAATCGCGATGATAAACAAAATACGACGGCCAAAGCGATCCCGGAGGCTGTACACGACGATGCTGACGAAGTTTGACTGCGTGGTAATGGACGACGAAACCTACGTCAAAGCCGACTACAAGCAGCTTCTGGGACAGGAGTTTTATACGGCAAAAGGAAGGGGAAAGGTAGCAGATATTTTCAAGCACATAAAACTGTCAAAGTTCGCAAAGAAATATCTGGTTTGGCAAGCCATCTGTACCTGTGGCTTGAAAAGCAGCATTTTCATAGCTTCCGGGACTGTAAACCAAGAAATTTATGTGAAAGAGTGTTTGAATAAACGTCTGCTGCCTTTCCTGAAGAAACACGGTTGTTCCGTATTGTTTTGGCCGGATTTGGCATCTTGGCATTACGGTAAAAAGGCCACGGAGTGGTACGGCGCCACCAACGTGCAGGTGGTTCCCAAGGACAAGAACCCTCCCAACACGCCAGAGCTCCGCCCAATTGAGAAATACTGGGCTATTGTCAAGCGGAACCTAAAGAAGACCAAAAAAACTGCTAAGGACGAGCAGCAGTTTAAGGCAAACTGGCTTTCTGCGGCGAAGAAGGTGGACAAGGTGGCTGTACAAAATCTGATGGCAGGTGTCAAGCGTGAGGCCCGGCAATTCGGATTTGGAAAAGCGCAAGCCTAACTGAATATTTTTCCTGAATTTTATACTAATTGAACTTGAAAAAGAAATTTAATTTGATTTTTTTAAATAAACGATTTCACCGATTAACACGCGTTTTCCCTTGACCAAATTTTGACCATATCACCCTTTAGGGCAATAGCCTATACTGTGATGACAACAAACATGCAGACAGACAGGCAAGCAATTTTCGGTCAATAACTGATATTTCGATAAGATACAAATGGAATGGCAAAATTATAATAATTCCTTTACATGATGGAGGTTACAAAACATCATAAAAACTAATTATGAAAATATCCACGGTGGAGGGGTATTTTTAAATTAGGTCAATTATTGATATCGATAGCAGCAATATTGTCTACATTGCATTACATTCTCCTCACAATTCAAATTTCCTCATATGTGAAAATCCTTTTCACTGGCACAAAAAAAACAAACTGATGTTTCAATATCATTCGAAACAGTTCTATTGTTGAACAATTTGTTAACAACACCACAACGACAATGGGCAACATTGTATGAAAAAGAACTGTCCATCTGAACTCATTAGAATGCAATCCATATGCCCGTACATTTCCCCGCCCGCCTCGCCCAGGGAACATGAATATGATGTTAATTTACTCGATAAATAAATAAATGAAAGGGTGCATGAACGAACGTACGAATGCTGTTCTATGACCAATTAAACAATAGCTAGAGGAAAATTTCCGTGAATGGTTTCGCAAATAGTCAATCGATTGAAATTATATTTTCAACAATTGCTTTTACTATGGATGGCTACATTACTTAAATATGTATGCAATTAATTTTAACAATATGTTAAGTCCACTTATCATGTTTATGTAGTACACGCAAAAAAATAATTCTTTCCTCCCAAACGAAATTTTAGACAAACAAAGTTCGTTTCTCATTTGCTTTTCGCTGTAAGGAAGTGTATTTGGAAGAAAAGTATATACTTTTTGTAATAAACGTTTATTCTTTTCCAGAATGTAAAAACAATTTCATAAAGACAAACTCAAGAAAACATTGTTTTCTTGCTCATTGCATTTTCCCTCACATCTTTCTCACATCAACGGGGTTTTTAGTTCTTAACAACTTTTCTTGTAATACCAACAATGTAGAAGAAATTATACGATTTTACCTGAACGGAGAATCGAACCGCGGACCATGCACTTTGTAAGCCAACATACTAACCACTAAGCTATGTACCTGTTATGGTCATCAATAGATAAATATCCATATAAGTTATATTTATATAGCATAGCTTGTGGCGCCCACGATCCGAATAAACAAAGTTTATTTAACAGAAACAAACATTTAGTTTGTCACCGTGGAGCAGTGCATGCCAAGGGTCGTGGGTTCGATCCGAAAAAATTACATTGTAGTATATTAAATTTTGAACTGTAAAATGTGTCTTATTAAAGACCTAAAGTCAGAAAAGAACAGTGTTTGATATAAACGAAATGGACTGTGTTGTTTTTTCAAAAATAACTTTTTTTATTGAAAAAATAAAAATTGTGTAACAAACGAATTTTTTTTGTGATAAAAGTTAAAAATTTTCGAAGCAATTCAAAAAACTCTAACAAAAGAA
Organism: Haematobia irritans; assembly: GCF_050003625.1. Taxonomy (NCBI): domain Eukaryota; kingdom Metazoa; phylum Arthropoda; class Insecta; order Diptera; family Muscidae; genus Haematobia; species Haematobia irritans. Next base: position 55,986,649 of record NC_134401.1, read on the forward strand.
AAACGTTTTCGATACACGTTTTCCAAACGTTTTTTTTTCTGTGCGTGTAGGTGGTAACAATAAAAATGTAAATGTGTTAAAGAGAAAACTTATTTCTATGGATACATCTTAAAAAGAAACATTTTCTGATATAAAAATATGTTAGTCACAGACATAAAAAAAAACAAGTAAGGAAAGTCTAAAGTCGAGCCGGGCCGACTATATTATACCATTCACGACTATGTATATTAATATTTGTGATACCTTCTTAACACCTTCAAATTTGTTAGGAACTATATAAAGGTTTATATTCCAATATACAAATATTTAAATATGGACCGATTTGGACAACATTTTTTAAACTTTCACAAAATGTATAGACTCAAAATTTAAATTGGTTGATGACCGGGACGGACCACAATATTAGTAAAAAATATTAGAAATATTTAAAATGCATAAAATTTCGCAAAACTTCATTTTCGATATATACGAATTAGAGTATAGGTAAATTTGAATTATTTTTGCGAGTTAGCGGCTTAACAGTGACGATTTTACAAGGAACATGTGGGTATTTTGGCCATATTTGCTAAAATCGGAGGAACATATATGGGGCTTTGGCTAATTCCGAGCCAATTTTGATAAAATTTGACACGCATGTGCTAAAATTTTAATTGAACTCTCAGTGCAACACATCTAAATTTTCGAAATGAAACATTGGCCTCCATTTTCATATGAATCTTAATCGGGCGGAAGATATGGGTATATGGGAGTTATATCTAAATCTGAACCGATTTTAACCAAATTTGGGATGTGTTGCAAGAATGTTAGTCCTACTCTCTGTGCAAAACTTTAAGTAAGTCGGCGTGAAATTTTGACCTCAGGGGCCATATAAGTTCGTATCGTACGAAAGATATATATGGCAGCTATATCTAAATCTAAACCAATTTCAACTAAATTTGGCATGCATAGTAAAAATGTTGTTTCCATTTCCTGTGCACAATTTTAAGTAAATCGGAGGAAAATTTTAATCTACGGTGGTCATATCTGTAAATCGGACGACTGATATATATGGGAGCTATATCAAAATCTGAACTAATATCATCAAAATTCGATATACATATGTATAATGTTAGTTCTACTCCTTGTTCAAAAATATACGTAACTCGGTGTAAAACTTTGGCCTCTGGGGCCATAGGAGTTTAAATCGAGCGAAAGCTATATATGGGAGCGATATCTAAATCTGAACCGATTTCAACCAAATTCGGTACGCATATTTATAATGTTAATTCTACTCACGTCAATTGGAACAAAAGATTGGCCTCTGGGCTCATAGGAAATTATATATTAGAGCTATATCTGAATCTGAACCAATTTGACTGATAGTTTGCAAAATTTACGAGATTCACAAAATATTCGATTATACTAAATTGCAAGAAGATCGTTTGATAAATACGTCATTTATGAAAAGATCGGTTATAAATATATATGGCAGCTATATCTAAATCTGAACCGATCAATAGGGATCGTCTTTGAGCCGAAAAGGGACCCTATGCCAAATATGAAGACGATCGGACTTAAACTGCGAGCTGGAGTTTGGACACAAAAATACATCAACAGACAGGTAGACAGACGGACAGACAGACAGACAGACAGGCGGACATCGCTAAATCGACTCAGAATTTAATTCTAAGCCGATCTGTATGCTATAACTACTCCTTCTCGGCGTTACATACAAATGCACAAACTTATTATAACCTGTACCACAGTAGTGGTGAAGGGTATAAACACACACACACACACAAGTAAGGATAGTATAAAGTCAGGCGGGGCCAATGCAGCCGATCAGATCCAAAACTGTTCATATTTGTTTGAACTATATCAACATTTGAGCCGATTTCAGTGAAAGTCGGTACATATAGCAATTAATTGTACTTTAGGTTTATGGAAACCTTCCTTCAAGCTTATCTTGAATCAAATATGGCTTGAAAATAACATAATATCACACAAAAAATTTTGTCTGATTCAATCACGAAATTAATTGATCCAATTAATTTTTTAATTGAAATTGATGTAATCATGAAAATGATATTACTAATCAGAAAATTAATTATAAGTGAAAAATATACTTGATTAAAATTTTAATTAATATTTTAATTGGCCCAATTGAAATTTTATTGATTTTGATGGAATATATTTTTTTTTTTTTAATTGAGGCAATTATTTTTTATTTATATATAAATAGTTTACCTTTAGATGAAATAATTTTATAAGAATTCATACGATTTAGCACATTTTTATAAATTTTCCAATTATAGATATATGTAGTGGGAGTTTTCTTTGGATTTGAATCGAAATTTAATGAACTAATGAATAAAAATATTGTTTTGGAGTTAGTCACAATATTAATTGATCCAATTAATTATACCCTCCACATTGGATGAGGGGGTATATTAACTTTGTCATTCCGTTGGCAACACATCCAGATATTGCCCTCAGACCCAATAAAGGATATATATTCTGGGTCGTGGTGAAATTGTGAGTCGATCTAAGCATGTCCGTCCGTCTGTTGAAATCACGCTAACTTCCGAACGAAACAAGCTATCGACTTCAAACTTGGCACAAGTAGTTGTTATTGATGTAGGTCGAATAGTATTGCAAATGCATCTAAGCATATTATATTTACAAACAGTTTATGTTCCAAACATAATATGTTCTAACATATTAACATATATGTCCCAAACATGTTATGCTAGTTTATGAACATTATATGCTTGCACTTAAAATATTGTGTTTAAAAATTTGATTTCCAAACATATAATTTTTACACCCAAACATATGAAAAACAGTCTTTTTCGTCGGTGTACATATATACACCGAAGGTGTACATATATACAAAAATTTTATATTTCTATAGAAAATTTTGTCAAAATTTTATTTCTATAGAAAATTTGGTCAGAATTTTATTTCTGTAGAAACTTTTGTCAAATGTTATTTCTATAGAAAATTTTTGAAGCATTTCATAGTTGGAGAGGAATATTTTGCAAAATCTTCCAAAACATCAAGAATTCTACCAATCTACCAAAGAATTCTACCAATATACAATTGTATATATCCCCCATATTTCAATTCTTGATCTCTAGTTACCGCACAAAAGTTCATATCGGTTCGTAATTATTTCTTCCCTATACTCGTAAATATTTCCGAGCAAAGCTTTTTATTGTATTTTTAAGTGGAAATATTTTTGTACCAATTTAGAGCAAATACGAGTATCTCACACATAGCACAAACACCAGTTATATTTTTTTCAGTAAAATATCTCATCAGTTGGACTAAAATCTTGTCAAGATTGGGTGTAAATATGGGTTATTTGAACATATTCGTCCAAATCGGCCATACATATACCGTTCGCCTAAATTTTGTCCATAATTGGGAGGAGTCCAGTTATTAAAAGTTAATTTCAACGTGTTAATGTAGCAAACGCCTCTAGATTGTCCAAGTTTGAGAGGTTTCACTGTATGTGGAAGCTATATCTAAATCTGAGTTGATTTGTACCAAATGTGAAACACCGTTCGGAATCGGTTGCGGAAAGGAGGTCCCTTATCATTGAAATAAACATAGAATCGGACAGCACTCATTGATAAGAGAAAAGTTCACCATCATAGCACAATGGTTTGAGTACCAAGCACAACAAATTAGAGAGTTCTACCTAAGTCATTACTTTTAAAGTATATCCAAAAATGTTCTTCTAGAGATGGACTTAAGTTTCACTTCACAAGAAGCTCTTTTGAGGTGATATATAAAAATCCTTTGTTTTATGCAGTTTTACCAATAAATTCAAATTTTCTGAATTTTACAGTGCAAGGGCAAATAAAACAATAGAAATTTCCAAAATATATATTTAAAAAGTGTACCGATCCATTTATCAGCAAATTTAGAATTTGCGATAAAATATTGGCTGGTAATCTTCCAAAAATCTTTATCTACACGCACAGAAAAAACCTGTTTGGACATGGTTGCCGCATCCATTTAATGCTTATCTATAGTATGTAATTGTCGTGAAAACCATGTATTTTGTCTTTGAAAAAATAAATAATATATATATGTTGGCAATAAGCATTTAAATGGTTCTCAAATGCCGCAAACTTGTTCTATTATTTAAATGATGAAATTTGAGACCATTACATGGTCGGGAGAATCATGTACCTGACCATTAATTTTTTCGACTTTTTCGCAGGAAAAGCGTATTTTTATAAGGTACGTATGACATGTCTAGAACAGGGATCCGGAGCGGAGCGGAGCGGAGCGTGGAGCGGAGCGGAGCAAGCCCTTTTTTTGCCGGAGCGGGAGCGGAGCGGGAGCGGCATTTCTAAAATCCGGAGCGGAGCGGGAGCGGAGCGGTTTCCAAATGAAAAACCGCTCCGCTCCGAATAAAATATTACTTGAATGAAATGTGTAACTTTGAAATTACACTGTGTAGGTAATTTCAAATTTAGCTAGTACTTAGCGTAGTGTGAGTAAACGTTTAAAATGTACGATATGTATTTTTGTACGTACGTACATTGGGGAAAACACAACGTGTTTTTTAGTAATTGTTTTCAAAAACGGCAAATGTCAAAATATATATCTAGTATGTGTTGTAAAAGTAACAACAGTACTTTCGATCAATTTCATCCCGTATTACTACAAAGATGTTTGTAATGAACGTCAAATAAATGCAATTAAACGATCTTATTTATATTTAATTTTTTAGTTTTCTACACTGAAAAAAATATTGTCGTGAAGTCAAAGATTCCATGTCCTTAGAATAAGAATGCAAATTTTGCTTAACATGGAAGACGCATTTCTCTAAAATAAAGTTTTTTATACCCATCACCATAGAATGGTGACGGGGGTATAATAAGTTTGTCATTCCGTTTGTAACACATCGAAATATCGATTTCCGACTATATAAAGTATATATATATATATTCTTGATCAGGGAGAAATTCTAAGACGATATAACGATGTCCGTCTGTCCGTCTGTCTGTCTGTTGTAATCACGCTACAGTCTTCAATAATGAAGCAATCGTGCTGAAATTTTGCTCAACCTCGTCTTTTGTCTGCAGGCAGGTCAAGTTCGAAGATGGGTTATATCGGTCCAGGTTTTGATATAGTCCCCATATAAACCGACCTCCCGATTTGGGGTCTTGGGCTTATAGAAATCGTATTTTTTATCCAATTTGCCTGAAATTGGAAATCTAGAGGTATTGTAGGACCACAAATACGTGTGCCAAAAATTGTAAGTATCGGTCCATATTTTGGTATAGCCCCCATATAGACCGATCTCCCGATTTTACTTCTTGGGCTTATAGAAACCGCAGTTTTTATTCAATTTACCTGAAATTGGAAATCTAGAGGTATTGTAGGACCACAAATACGTGTGCCAAAAATGGTGAGTATCGGTCTATGTTTTGGTATGGTGCCCATATAAAACGACCTCCCGATTTGGGGTCTTGGGCTTATAGAAACCGTATTTTTTATCCAATTTGTCTGAAATTGGAAATGTAGGGGTATTTTCGGACCATAAAGAGGTGTGCTGAAAATGGTGAGTATCGGTCCATATTTTGGTATAGCCCCCATATAGACCGATTTCCCGATTTTACTTCTTGGGCTTCTAGAATCCGAAGTTTTTATCCTATTTGCCTGAAATTGGAAATCTAGAGGTATTTTCGGGTCATAAAGAGGTGTGCCGAAAACGGTGAGTAACGGTCCATGTTTTAGTATAGCCCCCATAAGAACGATCTCCCGATTTAACTCCTTGGGTTTCTAGAAACCGTAATTTTTATCTGATTTGCCTGAAATTGTAAATATTCTGGTATTTTAGGCTCGGTCCATTTGGTAATGCCTCCATATAGACCGACTTCACTTGAATTGCTTGAAACTCAATGTAAAATTTCCAGATTTTACTTCTACATATTTAAGATTTCTAATCAAGACGTTATTTTATAATTTTCTTGCACACTTACAAGAGATGTTAATGATTCCTCTAAAACTCAAACAAAAATGGTTCTTATAAATCCAGAATCTGATATGGTCCTCATAGGTGAAATCTTTAAATTTATCTTCGGGAATATCCTCAAGTCCTCAAGCCCTCCTGTAATTTCTTAGGAAACCCTAATATTTGGTTCATGGTGGTGGGTATTTAAGGTTCGGCCCGGCCGAACTTAGTGCTGTATATACTTGTTTTCTTGTCCAAAAGGCAATAAACTTTTGAATGAAGTTGTAATGTCCTTATAATTAAGTGGTTTTACTTAAAAATGTGTATCATAACATGAAAGATAAAATTTTTGACTTTAATAATTAAGAAAAATTCTTTAAAATTAATAAAATTGTCTTTAAATTTGTTTCCTTTTTGCATCTTGCCTACAAAGCAAAAAATCGTTAAAAAATAAGACATGTTTTTCAACACTTTGTTTTAAAGACGCTTTTTACTTGAAACTTAGCATAATTTCTACTGGAAGTCGAGTCTTAATATGGAAAAAAAATAACTCGTTAACTCGTTTTTAAAGGATTTTGATAACAACTGACGAAAAAAATCTAAAAAAATGAAAAATTAACATATGCTTCCTAGAATGCTTCCTTTAATGAAGTCAAAATAGATTTAATATTTCTAAAAAAATCTTCAAAATTAATAAAATATTTCAATACATTGTTTTAAAGTCATTATACCCTAAACCACATAGTGGTTAGGGTATAACAAGTTTGATCTGCCAAAAAATGTGCCTACAAGAAATATTGATTTTAGACGCCACACACAAAAAAATTTCACGAAAATTTTTCCAATTAAAATTTTAATTGAGTTTTAAAAAATATTCAATTAAAAATTTAATTGATTCAACAAATTTTTTAATTGAAACAAAAATCAATCACAAAAATAATAGTATCAATTAATTTTTTAATTGGATCAATTGACTTTTTAATTGACCTTCAATTAATTTTTTAATTGATACTATCATTTCTGTGATTGAAGACATTTCAATTAAAAATTAATTGGATCAATTAATTTCGTGATTGAATCAAAAAAAAATTTTTTTGTGTGCATAAAATATATACCGATCAACTCACCTCCTGAGTCGATCTTGCGCTTGGCATCCGTCCGTCCATCCGTCCGTCTGTCCATGTATTTGTTGTTCACAGGATTTCGGTCGCAATTATTAACCGATTTTGATGAAATTTGGTACAGGAAGTTTTTTTGGGCACAAGGACGAACGTTACTGAATTTGGAAGAAATCGGATCAAATTTAGATATAGCTCCCATATATATGTATTGCCCGATTTCGACAAATGGGGTCACGTTGCACTTTTTTTACTAACCGATCGTCGTCAAATTTAGCACAAAATAATCTTCTGTATCACCCTTTAGGTCTGAAAATTTCATCGAAATCGGTTCAGATTTAGATATAGGTCCCATATATATGTATCGCCCGATTTTGTCAAATTAGGTCATAAAACCCTTATTTATCAACCGATCTTACTCAAAGTTGGCGAAATGTAATCTTCTATAGCACTAACTATATTTGCAAAAAATCATCGAAATCGGTTCAGATTTAGCTATAGCTCCCATATATGTACCGCCCGATTTTTCTAAATAAAATAAAACTCAATTGAACAAATAATACAATGTTTGTACTATAATTTTCTCGAAGAGGAGCGGAGCGGAGCGGAGCGTGGAGCGGAGCAATTTTTTTTTTCTCGGAGCGGAGCGAGGAGCGGAGCGGTTTTTTTTTCTCCGGAGCGGGAGCGGAGCGGAGCGAAAAAAATGGACCGCTCCGGATCCCCGGTCTAGAACCTTTACATGGCCATAAAGACCATGAACATTGTTTTCGTGACCACTTAAAGAATTTTATAAAAACATTGAGTAGGTACGCACGATTTTCATTTTGTGTCAGTCGCGTGTTGATTGTTGCTTGGAATGGGCGGAGAATACGGAATTACTGTGTTTTGTGCTAATTTATTTATTCAGAAGTGGCACGTGGTTTTACGTGAACACAAAAAAGGAAAGTGTAATTGAAAAAATGTACCTTGTTTTTGTTCTGTATATAATTTATTTTTATTTGCAGTTACATGACCATTGCACCTCGGGAGCCACCGTGGTGCAATGGTTAGCATGCCCGCCTTGCATACACAATGTCGTGGATTCGATTCCTCCTTCGACCGAACACCAAAAAGTTTTTCAGCGGTGGATTATCCCACCTCAGTAATGCTGGTGATATTTCTGAGGGTTTCTCTAAGTGGTTTCACTGCAATGTGGAACGCCGTTCGGACTCGGCTATAAAAAGGAGGTCCCTTGTCATTGAGCTTAACATGGAATCCGGCAGTACTCAGTGATAAGAGAGAAGTTCACCAATGTGGTATCACAATGGACTGAATAGTCTGAGTGAGCCTGATACATCGGGCTGCCACCTAACCAAACCTAACCTATATGATGTCTTAGTTTGTGCATTTGGTGGGCACGAAGTAAATATGGAATGATTACTTATTGTTGAAATTGAACCAAAATAGATTGTGTAAAAATATATGATGTTTGCTTGCACGACATTATAAATTCAAATAAACAATGATTTAATTTAATAAATAAATAAAAAACAAGTATATACGCCGTAAGTTCGGCCAGGCCGAAGCTTATGTACCTTCCACCATGGATTGCGTAGAAACTTCTTCTAAACACTGCCATACACAATCGACCCTCGAATTACTTGGGTTGCGGTAACGCTTGCCAATGGCAAGGTATCTTAAAACATCCTAACACCGTCTTCTAAATTGTAAGAAAGTCCATACGTGGTATATATTAAATTAAAAAAGCCCGATTAAATACGTATATAATTCAGTTTGACAAAATTATTGAAATAAAATTTTGACAAAATTTTCTATAGAAATAAAGTTTTGACAAAATTTTCTATACAAATTAAATTTTAACAAAATTTTCTATAGAAATAAAATTTTAACAAAATTTTCTATAGAAATAAATTTGTGACAGATAAAATTTTGGTAGTTTATTTTTGGCTCGAGTGGCAACCATAATTATCAACCGATATGGACCAATTTTTGTGTGATTGGTGATCGGCTATATATAAAAATAGACCGATATGAACCAATTTTGGTATGTTTGTTTGCGGCCATATACTAACACCACGTTCCAAATTTGAACCGGATCGGATGAATTTTGCTCCTCCAAGAGGCTCCGGAAGTCAAATCTGGAGAACGGTTTATATGGGGGCTATATATAATTATGGACCGATGTGGACCAATTCTGGCACGGTTATATATATATATATATATATATATATATATATATATATATATATATATATATATATATATATATATATATATATATATATATATATATATATATATATATATATATATATATATATATATATATATATATATATATATATATATATATATATATATATATAAGCTATATATAATTATGGACCGATGTGGACCAATTTTTTGCATGGTTGTTAAACACCATATACAAACACCATGTACCAAATTTCAGCCGGATCGGATGTAATATGCTTCTCTTAGATGCTCCGCAATCCAAATCTGAGGGTCCGTTTATATGGGGGTTATACGTAAAAGTGGACCGATATGGGCCATTTGCAATACCATCTGACCTACAGCAATAACAACTACTTGTGCCAAGTTTCAAGTCGATAGCTTGTTTCGTTCGGAAGTTAGCGTGATTTCAACAGACGGACATGCTTAGATCGACTCAGAATTTCACCACGACCCAGAATATATATACTTTATGGGGTCTAAGAGCAATATTTCGATGTGTTACAAACGGAATGTCAAAGTTAATATATATAAAAAAAAAAAAAAAAAAAACAATAAATAAAGTTAATTTTGTGTTTTCTTTTCTCAAGCGGCGTCCTTTTTTTGACGACGAAAAAGTTTTTTCATAAAGATCAAAACATGTTAGGTTGTGACCATGTTCTTTTAACTGGAAGAAACCCATTTTTGACTAATACCATAATATTTAGATCGTGACCATTGTCTTTTTATTCAAACAAAATTCTTTTTATCAATATAGTAACATTTTAGATGAGGACAATTTTAATATTCTTAGAACTATGTTCACTGAGCCAACATGGTTGCAGGTGAAAATGTTACATGGTCGTCGCAAAAATAGCTCCTATCATATTATTTTGCTCTTCGAATATAATTGTGACAATCATGTTCCTTCTCTGCGTGTACAGATAAAAGTCGAAAATGTTAAGTAAAATTTTATTTTTGTAAGTTTTTACTAATTTTCTTAAATGAACTTCAAAAGACTGAAAAACAAAACACATCACATCTCAATAACTAATGCGAAATCTATTCAGTGGATGCTTAAAAAGATGACTTTCGTCCTATGACAAGTCCATGTAAAATTCAATGTTTCTGAGGCAATTTTGCACCACTTCAGGATACAAAACGATCATTTCCATTGCTTTTTTGCTTGGTAGTCTAAATGAGGCTAAAATAACAGGCTGTCATTATACCTAACTTAGGATAAGTTACGACCCAATACTAGATGGCCTGTGTGGATATCATCGCTGTTCATGCTTATTTGAAACTTACTACCGACAAGTATACATATTTCAATGCTGCCACTAGCATCCCATATCCCAGAGTTCTCTATATCCGGAAACCCTATAATCTCATATATTTCGTTATACAAGTCCACACATTTTCTTGATATTATAATTCTACCTTTATATTATTTTGTATCTATCCATGCCAACATCAAACATTAGTTGATGCAAAATATAAGCCATTGTCCTCGAACAGCTACTTGAATAATTCAGGTGAACATGGGCATCCATTAGTGAGTGAGTATTAAATAGACCGACAGACAGACGAACAGTAAAATAGGAGACCTCTTCTGGAGTCCATCCACTGAAGTGTTTGCCCAATATACCCCACCCAGACCATAGGGGATATGGTTTTGTTTTGTCAAATGATATGACTAAATGACAAAGTTAAGCTATGAAAACAATACTGCTGTTATGATAGACTGACTAATAATTTGTTTTGACCATATTAACAAAATAAAATGAACTTTGTTGCTTACAGTCTAAGTACTGGGCAGTCCAGATGAAGGCACCCCGAGTTATATTGACAGTAATTAACCCTCTAATGTCCAATGCCGCCTTTAGGCGGGTTTCATTAAATAAGAAAGATTTTAGTAAAATACACCTTAAGACAACAAAAATGAATAAAATAAAAAGAAAACTTAGCTGAACCTGTTCAGGAGCATTTGCAACATATGCTGAATTTTACCGTATAATTTTTCTTGATTAATTTTCTTGCTTTTGTGTCGTTAACATTGAATATTTAATCAGCTGACAAAAAAAATGGGGCATTAGAGGGTTAAGTAGCGAAAACCTCAAATTGGAAAAAGTAAAAATCAAGAAAATAAAGGTGTTATAAAATAAAAACATATGAAAATAAAAATAGTAATATTTTTCCAATTATAAAATATCTTCATTTAAATAAACTTATAAAGCATAAATTCTTAAGCAATGAAAAGGATTCGAAAACGGAGCACCTCGTAGCTATGACAAGTACTCGTACTTGGCTATTTCATTGTAGATTAACAAAATTGTCACTATTCTCAGGAATATTTTTTTCACAAAATGTTCACCGTCCAAAAATAACATTTTGCTCTAGAAACATGTTTGGGTTGATCATATTCCTTATTTGAGTGCGGTTGGCCCTTAGTCTGCATTATGGTTTTCCATACCTGGAGTTTGGACACACAACTCAATTCTAATTGAGAAACTCATAAGAGACTATCGAAACAATTTCCGTTGCGAAACCTTAATATAATTAAAAGATTTTAGACAGACATTCTGTTGGGACAGACAGACGGACAACCCACAGAGAAGACAAACACATATAGAATGAATGGCAAACTACCACTTAAGACCTACCACCACTACTACATGAAATTGTATTACGTTTGACTGAAATACCTACAATTAGTATGAGTGCTGGGATGATATTGACAGATACTTCAAACTACCGTACGTAGCGTTGAGAATGAAATTGGCATTAAACAAGATTTTTTTTTTATCAAAACTAGTAATTAATAATTTGTTTTATTTCACGAACTTGATTAGATGCACAAAAATATATGTATTACACTATGCAACAAATGGCATTGCATCAAAAACAAAAATATCATCAAAATATTTCCAATAAAAAATTTTATGATAATCCTGATACAATCAAATTTGTAATCAAATTACATTAAAACATAAAGCCAGTTAAGAAAATAATTTAAAATTTTTACGATTTTAATTAAAATATTAATTATCCAAACTAACATTTTAATTAAATAAAATTATATTCATTTAATTATATTAATAAAAATTTTATTCAGAAAATTCATAGGAAAGTATGTTGTTATGAAACATTATTTCATACTAAAATAAAACAATTATAAATAAATAATTGATTCACTCAACAACTTAATTGGGCTTTCGAACCAAATCAATTAAATTGTAACTGGAAACAATTAAAAATTATTTTAAATTGGCGAAGAAATCAATTAATTTTTTAAACAATTGTATTTTTTATTTATATTTATTTTTGTGGTTGATTCTATCATTTTCATGAGTGAAATAATTTCACTTAAAAAATTAACTGGATCAATAAATTTTGCGATATAATCAGAAAAACAGTGTCTGTGACCACAAGGTCAAAAAAATTCACCAATTTTCTTTGTTTGTTTCTCATCTCTGTGATGAGCAGTTTTTTCAGCGTCGGATTATCCCCTCTCAGTAACGCTAGTGACATTTGCAATTTCATCAAAGCTTCTCTAGGTGGATTCACCGTAATGTGAAACGCCGTTCGTAATCGGCTGCGAAAAGGTCCCTTATCATTGAGCTAAACATTGAATCGGGCAGCACTCTTTGACTGAATAGTCTAAGTGAGTCTGAAATATCGGGCTACCACTATATCTAACCTAACCTTCTCTGAAAAACATTGAACTCATGCCAACCATTACACCCTCACTTTGTTTGTTGTATGTTATTTAAACTTACAATTTTTGTATATCTTTAGAAGTCTTTCGTTATCTATCTCCGTCGCCATACTTATTCTTCCTCGTCCTCTCTTCACGTTTGTAAACATATATATGTTTTTTACGAAATTTCTAAATTAATATACGTTTGCACCCACATACAATATATTTAGAAAATTATCCCAAACATAATATGTAACATATTAACGTATATGTCCCAAACATGTTATACTAGTATATGAACATTGTATACTTCCTTTTGAAAATAATGTGCTAATAATTTCCAAACATATAATTTTTGAACCTAAACATATGAAAACAGTTTTTTTCGTCTGTGAAATTTCCCTTTTGGTGGTCTAAGGAAATGAGTTACAATCCATTGACTACCACTGGTTGACAAGAGAGTTCACCACTTGTGGTATCACAATGGACTGAATAGTGCAAGCGAACCTAACATATAATTGGCTCTGTTTTGAACTGCTGGTCCTCTTCTGGCTATTTTTAGTTTTGGCTCCAAATTTGGCTTTTTTAACCCTTGTGTATGTGATAACACTGGAAGCGATACCAGCGTGATGAGGTCCCATGGGACCTACAATAAAAAAGGGTGGTAGAGAGGTTATCCCTACGATATTTTTCGATCATTTACTGTAGGTGGACTCTTCTATGATGCACAAATTGCATATATAAATATTTGGTTGTAAATATGGAGTTCTATTTAATTTTTAATAGGATACAGATAACGTTTAAATTTTTGATATGTTAAGTATACTAGAGGCCCTGATGTTTGTCGCAGGCATGGTACCTATAAGTATCCTTATACGTACCAAGCAACAATATATTGTTTTGGTAGTTGAATGTTCTTTACAAACTGGATTTTTGAAGGATAAACAATAACATACGATTCTTTTAGGGGCGTTCATTTTTGTTCGCAGTATTATGTGCATATTGCTTGCTTCAAACTTGGTCCAAATTGAGGCACATCTTGCCAAATTCTAGTAGCCGATGGGTCTCGAACATGTATAAAAATATAAAAACTTAGATCGGTCAAGATTTCCATGAAGTTCAAATAACTTTTTTTGCACTTTTAGTTTCACTGTAGTGGATATATCCACAGAAGACATAAAATTATGTACTACCAAGCAACGAAACCAATGGAAACTTAAAAAATGACAAATTCTTCCAAATAACTGTATTTTCTGAAAGGATGTTATTGTTATTAATTGTTCCAAATGCGAAAATCGCAATATCTTTACGCTGCTTTTTAAACTGTGATAAAACCACTAATGTAATTAGTGGTAGGTCCCATTGGACCTCATCACGCAGAATCGCACTAAACTTTTTCAAATACCTATAAAAACCGATTTAATGATTCAATCACATAAAAATTTAATGTTTTGAACTTAAAACACTTCAGTACAAGAAGTCATAAACCATCAAGCTGAAATTCATATAAAAGATAAAGTTATGTATGAATAAAAATCAAAAAGGTCCAGCGGGACCTCATCACGCACAGAAGGGTTAATTTTTCTGACTCTGTTTTATACCCTCCACCATAGAATGGGGGTATATTAGGTTAGGTTAGGTTAAAGTGGCAGCCCGATTAAACTTCAGGCTCACTGAGACTATTCAGTCCATTGTGATACCACACAATGGTATATTAAGTTTGTCATTCCGTTTGTAACACATCGAAATATTGCTCTATGACTCTATAAAGTATATATATTCTGTGTCGTGGTGAAATTCTGAGTCGATCTAAGCATGTTCGTCCGTCCGTCTGTTGAAATCACGCTAACTTCCGAACGAAACAAGTTATCGACTTGAAACTTGGCACAAGTAGTTGTTATTGATGTAGGTCGGATGGTATTGCAAATGGGCCATATCGGACCACTTTTACGTATAGCTCCCATATAAACCGACCCCCAGATTTAGCTTGCGGAGCCTCTTGGAGGTGCAAAATTCATCCGATCCGGTTGAACTTTGGTACGTGATGTTAGTATATAGTCTATAAAAACCAGATTTGACCTCCGGAGCCTCTTGTAGGAGCAAACTTTATCCGATCCAATTGAAATTTGGTACAACAACGCAAAAATTGGTCCATATCGGTCTATAATTATATATAGCCCCCATATAAACCGATCCCCAGATTTGAAATTCGGAGCATCTTGGATGAGCAAAATTCATGCGAAAATTTTGTCATAATTTTGTTTCTATAGAAAATTTCGTCAAATTTTTATTTCTACAGAAAATTTTGTCAAAATTTTGTTTATATAGAAAATTTTGTCAAAATTTTATTTATATGGAAAATTTTGTCAAACTGAATTATATACGTATTTAATCTGCCTTTTGGTTTTTTTACTATATACCCCGTATGGACTAACTCATAAGAGGACGGTGTTAGGAAGTTTTAAGATACTTTGCCATCGGCTAGTGTTATCGCAAACCAAGTATGTTTGCACGGAACTTGCTTTTTCTAACCCAGCAAAAAAAAATTGGAAGTTCTTTCAAAGGCACAATTTTAAAAGCATTCCAGAAGAAGCACACCCAATGATGTTTTTTATTTGAAATACCCAGGAAGTTCTTTTAATTCAATTTTTTATAACTTGGGTAATTTTAACTTTTTTTGTTTCAAAAAGGTTAAAAACGGAGTAAGAATTCATAAAAAAGAACAAATCATTAAAATTTTGTCAAAAAAATGCTAAATCCAATCTGAAAAATTGCGAATTTTTGAAAATATTTGATGCCAAACGTTCCACACAAGCGTAAGAATGCATTAAGGCTCATAAAAAAATTTTTTAAAATTATTTATTTGTCAAAATATCACAAAATTTCTTAATTCACATCCAAAACATTGAATTCGAATCACACCTAAAGAAGTGATGCAAATTCAGTGCAACGGCTGTTGAAAGGGAAGACTTCCGTGCAATGACAAGCCCATGTTAAATTCATCGCTTCTGCGTCAATTTTGCACCACTTCCGGATCCAAAAAGAACATTTTCATTACTTTTGGTAAGTGGTGCGCTCAGTTCGAATTGGTGATGAATGAATACCAGCACTTTATTTGGTCGATACCGACTTAAAGTACGGCTCTTTTTTATTTTAAAACTTAGGGGTAAGCATTCCACTAAACAGAACGAAAATTCATCGAATAATTACTGATTGTACGCTTCGTTATTTATTCGATATCAACGACATGCATTGAATTCGATAAGATCTCTATACGATATGTCCCCATGACTAAAAACGACTTACGTTATTTCTCTCTCATTGTTTCATATGTGTCAAGTAAATTATAACTACCCTAACCACCATATTGACTCAAGTTGATTGTATACATATTCCATGGAAATGACAAATGAAAGATGGACATTGTGACAGTTATACTGGTCATTAGTCCATTAGAATGTTAAGGTGAATTCCATAGACAATCATTCTCTGCGAAAGCCTCTCAATCGTCTGCACATGACACCGATGTGATCTGTTAATCAAATGTAGCCTAATAAGATTCTGAGCCGACATGGGCCAATAGCAGATAATAAAATCACCTTGGTTCTGGATCAATGGAAAACCATGGACGACATATCATTAATTTCATTACAAATTGGTCTGATTATTTTTATTTGGTCTTGGTATTTTTGTTTTGGTGTCCAATGATGGAGATTTGGTGGATTTTTTTTTTGGGGAAATTGTTTGCAAGTTTATGGTCATCATAAATTTGTTTTATCTCTCTGGGAAACAAGTCACACCAAATGTCATCCACCACTTTCTAACCGAAAAAACCACCATACACACACAAAAACAAAAAAGGTGTGTCATCATCAAAAAGCCAAATGCTTAACGTACTTTACGTACATAATTTGGATGAACTCGCCAGCCATCCAGATATCAATGACACGACCAAAAGCCAAGGGGAAAAGTGATTTGAGCAAGCAAATTTAATGGAGCAAACCACCAAACACCCCATCAAATTATCAGCGATTCATTGACGGCAGGAGATATATCCCGGCTCACGTCCAACACTTTCTGGGTACTTCACACGTATCCTAGTGGTCGGATTTTGGTTGATGTGTGCATGTGGAACACCGTCACCGTCACCATTACCATCACCAGAGTCAAAGCCAATCAATCATTATCACAAATTATTATCAACAGAACAGCATAAACTTGGTCATCATTTATTATGGCCACGGACGGTGGAGACGTTTTGTACACGTATCTTAAATCCAGACATATTCACGGATGGATGAATGGCTTGGCAGATGGACGGACAGACGGAAAATCGCCAATGACATGCCACATTTTGTGGCAAAAGCATAACAGGCACTATATTCCAAATTGATTCAGGCAGTATGACTGGTGGGCCGTACTATCTCCGTAAATGCTTTGTATTTGAGTTAAGGTGACAAATATGTAATTAACATTATAACTCGTATGACAAAGAGACTTCGTGCGCTCCGACGACAATGATGACAAAGACGATACTTTGCAATAAAATGTATGCTGGCTGGCCCCATAAATTAACTTTGTGATTAAATGGCAACCCAATCGGCCCACACTAATGCCAATTATTTGGAGCCCACTCATTTATAGCCAGACATACGTTCGTACTCGTATATGAAGAAATGGTTGGGCGCCATATCCATGGCTTTAGACCAGCAAATTCACGAATCCCAATTGTTTAGTGTGAAAGCACTGCACTGCGAGCATATGTGTAGAGGATTCCAAAAAGGGGTGTGGATTAAAAAATTGGAAATCAAAATAGTGCCAGCTTGGGAATCATAGACCCAGAGGGCAAACCGATCCATTTTAGATCGCTGATTCGTTCAATCCGAAAACCATTATAACGAAATAAATAAGTTGCGTTTTTCCTGGTTGGCATTGCAATAATTACATTTCTAATAATTTCAATATTTTTATGTATTTTAAACAAGGATTGCTACACCATTGTACATATTTTAGTACACTAATAGAAAAATTAACACTGAAAATGGAATGGAAATACCGTAGAACCACTTTTGTGAAGCGTGTGATAGGTTTGTCGGTCGTTTGAAGGCTATAATTCGTACCAAAGGCAGCCAATCAAACAAATCTAAACTGATTCTATAATTTGATGTTATTTCTGACATCATTTGCTGCTGAACAGTAAAATTTATAAATAAACAAGTGAGTAAAGTAGAAAGTCGGGCGGGGCCGACTATATCATACCCTAAACCACCATTATTAAAAAAGAGGAAAATAGTTGTGGGTAATAAATCCAAAGTTGCAAAAATCGGGCAATATTATTATGTAAGAGGTACATGTAAGTCTAAATACGATCAGCTAGTACATCAAAATTTGAAATATGAATAACATAGGTTTATAAATAAGAGTATTATGGCCAAATATGACAAAATCGAGCGATGCATATAAAGGGTAATACGGTCAAATTTTGGTCATGGGAAAACGCGTGTAAATCGGTGAAATCGTTTATTTAAAAAATCAAATTAAATTTCTTTTTCAAGTTCAATTAGTATAAAATTCAGGAAAAATATTCAGTTAGGCTTTCGCTTTTCCAAATCCGAATTGCCGGGCCTCACGCTTGACACCTGCCATCAGATTTTGTACAGCCACCTTGTCCACCTCCTTCGCCGCAGAAAGCCAGTTTGCCTTGAACCACTGCTCGTCCTTAGCAGTTTTTTGGTCTTCTTTAGGTTCCGCTTGACAATAGCCCAGTATTTCTCAATTGGGTGGAGCTCTGGCGTGTTGGGAGGGTTCTTGTCCTTGGGAACCACCTGCACGTTGTTGGCGGCGTACCACTCCATGGCCTTTTTACCGTAATGGCAAGATGCCAAATCCGGCCAAAACAATACGGAACAACCGTGTTTCTTCAGGAAAGGCAGCAGACGTTTATTCAAACACTCATTCACGTAAATTTCTTGGTTGACAGTCCCGGAAGCTATGAAACTGCTGCTTTTCAAGCCACAGGTACAGATGGTTTGCCAAACCAGATATTTCTTTGCGAACTTTGACAGTTTTATGTGCTTGAAAATATCTGCTACCTTTCCCCTTCCTTTTGCCGTATAAAACTCCTGTCCCGGAAGCTGCTTGTAGTCGGCTTTGACGACTAACTCTCTTTGTCGTCTCAGCGGCTTCCGGTTTTCGATTTCCCCCCGATCCAGACTTCCTGGCTGTCGACAAACGTTCCCCAAACACTTTAATTACATTTGTAACGGTTGACTTGGCAACTTTTAGCGATTTTGCCAGCTTTGCGTGCGAGTAGCTCGGATTTTCGCGATGCGCGAGCAAAATTTTGATACGCTGCTCTTCTTACTTGGACGGCATTTTGACAATTGAAGAGTGAATTCCAAAATCAAAATAGGAGCAACATTCTACACAAACACACCTTCAAAATGAGGGGTGTTCTTGCTTGGACGGCATTTTGACAACTGAAGAGTGAATTCCAAAATCAAAATAGGAGCAACATTCTACACACACACACCTTAAAAATGAGGGGTGTTCAGGTTTTTTAAATGCAAAATTGAAAGAAATACGTTAAGTTTATATTGACCAAATTTTGACCGTATCGCCCTTTATGGGAGCTATACCAAAACATTATGGTCCTAGAATACCTCTAGATTTCAAATTTCAGGCAAATCGGAAAGTAAATACAGTTTATAGAAGCCCAAGAAGTAAAATCGAGAGATCAGTCTATATGGGGGCTATACCAAAAGATGGATCGATATGCGGTTTTTATAAGCCCAAGACCCCAAATCTGGAGGTCGGTTTATATGGGGACTATATGGAAACTTGGACCGATATAGCCCATATTCGAACTTGACCTGTCTGCAAACAAAAAACTAATCTGTGCCAAATTTAAGGCAATAGCCCCATTATTAAAGGCTGTAGCGTGATTACAATAGACAGATGGGCAGACGGACATGCGTATATCGTCTTAGAATTTCTCCCTGATCAAGAATATATATACTCTATATAGTCGGAAATCGATATTTCGATGTGTTACAAACGGAATGACAAACTTGTTATACCCCCGTCACCATTCTATGGTGGTGGGTATAAAAAATGTAATGTGTCGGATATATGTTAGAAAACAAACATAAACCGCCAAAAAATTAGGACGGGCGGAATTTTAAACAAGTATAGACGGCCTTAAGTTCGGCCAGGCCGAATCTTATGTACCTTCCACCATTGATTACGTAGAAACTTCTACGAAAGACTGTCACAATTGAATTAATTGGGTTGTGATATCTTAAAACTTCTTAACATCGTTTTCTAAATTGTCGTATATATTAGACAAAAAATGTATGTATAGGTAAGTCTTCAAATAACTACGAATCGACATGGACTTTTGCACGGTACGTAGAGAGCCAGAATTGAAATATGGGGGCCGCGTACCAATTTTTGTGTGATTGGGGATCGATTTATCTGAGGGCTATAAATAACTATATACCGATATGGACCCAGTTAAACATGGTTGTTAACGGCCATATACTAGCACAATGTACCAAATTTCAACTGAATCGGATGAAATTTGCTCCTACAAGTGGCTCAAACCAAATCTCGGGATCGGTTTATATGGGGGCTATATATGATTATGGACTGATATGGACCACTTTTGGCATGGTTGTTAAATATCATATGCTACCACCACGTACCAAATTTCAACCAGATCGGATGAATTTTGCTTCGGTTTATATGGAGGCTATATATAATTATTGACCGATGTGGACCAATTTTTGCATGGTTGTTAGAGACCATATACCAACACCATGTACCAAATTACAGCCGTATCGGATGAAATTTGCTTCTCTTAGAGGATCGTCAAGCCAAATTTGGGGGTCCGTTTATATGGGGGCTATACGTATACGTTTATATGGGGGCTATATGGCCCATTTGCAATACCATCCGACCTACATCAATAACAACTACTTGTGCCAAGTTTAAAGTCGATAGCTTGTTTCGTTCGGAAGTTAGCGTGATTTCAACAGACGGACGGACATGCTCAGATCGACTCAGAATTTCACCACGACCCAGAATATATATACTTTATGGGGCCTTAGAGCAATATTTCGATGTGTTACAAAACGGAATGCTCATCCTATTGTGGAGGGTATAATAACCACTATCATACAACAGATGACAGGAATAGCTGGACAGTTACGAATATCATTTCTATAGAAATAAAATGGTGAAACATCGATTTATAAATGGTCTATCAGTTATGGACATTAGAGGCCATTAATTTAATGTAAAGAATTTCGAGTGGCTTTGATGAAAAAACATTCTCCCAAAAGACCGGCTCAGATGGCTCGTTGGCAGAAGTTCAATTTAAAATTACAGCTTCCAAGGACATCGGGTGTATATGGAGATTTCTCAAGTAATTATCTCCATATACAAATTCTGGGCCGACGGAAAATTTTCGCATTTATTTATGGATCTCAAATAACTCTGAATTCAAAATGTTGACAAATGTTATGAAAGTTTTAGACTGGGAAAAACTTCTTAAAACAAATCGGATGATGGGTTTATATGCAGGTGCTATATCACAAAATTGTCCGGTATGACCCATCTTCGAACTCGACATGCCTCCAAAAAAATTTAGAACGTTAGGTTCTACTGCTATATTGCCGTAAAATTGTACCTTTATCAAGAGTATATATATGGTAAAAACTCGATATTTTAATATCTTAAAAATGAACAAAACAATTGATCAATTCAGCCCAGTAAAACCTACACGCAAAGAAAAAAAAACGTTTGGAAAACGTGTACCGAAAACGTTTTTCTTTTGTTAGAGTTTTTTGAATTGCTTCGAAAATTTTAAACTTTTATCACCAAAAAAATTCGTTTGTTACAAAATTTTTATTTTTTCAATAAAAAAAGTTATTTTTGAAATAACAACACAGTCCATTTCGTTTATATCAAACACTGTTCTTTTCTGACTTTAGGTCTTTAATAAGACACATTTTACAGTTCAAAATTTAATATAGTACAATGTAATGTTGAACATTGTTTCGGAATCTTCCGAATATATCTGGAATATATGTAAAAAAAAACAAAAGCAAAAAAAAAAACTTTGGCCGAAGCAGGGATCGAACCCACGACCCTTGGCATGAGAGTCGGACGTAGCTACCACTGCTCCACGGTGCCAAACTAAATGTTTGTTTCTGTTAAATAAACTTTGTTTATTCGGTTCGTGGGTGCCGCAAGCTATGCTATATAAATATAACTTATATGGATATTTATCTATTGATGACCATAACAGGTACATAGCTCAGTGGTTAGTGTGTTGGCTTACAATGTGCATGGTCCGCGGTTCAATTCTCCGTCCAGGCGAAAGGTAAAAAAATTTAAAAATTTATAAAATCGTATAATTTCTTCTACATTGTTGGTATTACAGGAAAAGGTGTTAAGAACTAAAAATCCTCGTGGATGTGAGAAAGATGTGAGGGGCAATGCAATTAGCAAGAAAATAATGTTTTTTTTGAGCTAGTCTTTATGAAATTGTTTTTACATCCTGGAAAAGAATAAACGTTTATCACAAAAAGTATATACTTTTCTTCCAAATACACTTCCTTACAGCGAAAAGCAAATGAGAAACGAACTTTGTTTGTCTAAAATTTCGTTTGGGAGGAAAGAATTATTTTTTTGCGTGTACTGCTTATATCACCGTGAAATTTCACCCATATAAATACACTTTTAATGGCCTGAAATCCAATTCTTTGCTTTTCGTTGTTCAATAGGATAGAATAGGAAGTGTTTTTCAAAAGTTTGTTTCGCCGGAATCGGAGTCGAGTAAAATTTCTACGACTCTGGCTCCGACTCCAGCAATATCTTCAGACTCCGACTCCACAGCCCTGCTCCAAACTGTAAATTTTCACTATAAACAGCGAACTAGCGTATTTTCTGATTGATTAGACTGATTTAAAAGAACTTTTTGAACCAGTCTTAAAAATATTGATGGAGGATCCCTCTCTTAAAAATTAATGTTTGTGAAACAACTTCCATTTTTGTTGCTGGAATATTATGGCTAGAGTAAAATGAAGAACCTCAATATTGTCATCTGGTATTAGGGCTAGAAGCGCGGAACTCTCATTGAAGAATGCAGCAATACATTTGGAACTTTCCTCATTCTACTTTGTTTTACTGCATATTACTTTACGCATATCTGCCAAAAGAAAAAGTCAATTTTCCCGAATTATTACACTATCCCCGTTTCGTTATCTTTTGTCGATGGTGTTGTTTATTAACAGGTTCGTTTTAGTGCGAGTTAAATTAATTGAATTACCAACTTCTAGATTGTGTGAGTGCATATGGGGTGGTGTGTGTGTGTGTATGAAAAAGTTTCTCTGTTTCTCAAGCTTATTTCGTTGGCGGATTTCCATTATGGTGTAAAAGATATCCTTGGGGTGAATTATAAAACACAACAACTAGAACCTGAACACAAAAAGCAATTAGTAGTATAAGAGAATGAAAGGATGGTAGAAGACAATATTAAAGACATTAGGATGTTTACGATGATTAGGGAAATTTTAATAAAGTTTTGTTTTGAAACAAGTCTCACAAGTAATAAATCTGTTTGCGTGCTAAACCGCTATATAATCACGGTAAAACTATTTTGATCTGTCTGAAAATGTGCATACAAAAAAGGGTTTGTCTTTAATTGTTTTGCCATTGACTCCTAGTCAAACAAGTCAGGAGTTGCACAAAGGATACACTTCAGTTGCAAGCCACTTTTAATTGTGGGTGCAACTTATAATTCCAAATTAAGAGACGATTTCAAGTACAAATCTGGTAAGTTTAAATGTAAAATAATATTTAAAATAACATGCTAATTAACATTGTAGTAATGATAAAATCATTGAATTTAAACACGATGTTATAAATTTTCTATTTTATTTTCTAGACTTATCCTTTTTATTTAATACCCCTCCAAAAGTGATGTTTCTTGTATATATTTTTTCATTACAACTATATATATTATTATTTCCAAAAATAATTTAAAAATGGAAATCTTAAAAAAATAGTTATATCATAATTATTATACTAGAGTGCCCTTGCACGGGACGTTGTATATAGCTATTAAACCAAATATTGTTAACTTTTGTTTATTTAAGTTTTTATACCCTCTACGCTTGAATTTTGCATACCAATCAATTATTGTTGATTTCCTTGGCGAAGAGTCCGGAAACTCATTATCAAGCCAAGTTTTTGCTTCCAACGTATTTTTTCCCTTCAGAAAACAGTATTTTGTCAAAACAACAGGTTGGTACTATATAAAAATAATGTGCATTTAATACTAGCGACGCCATCTATGTGTCAGACCGGGGACTTATCAGCCAACCTGCTATTAACTTTGTCATTCCGTTTGTAACATATCGAAATACTGCTCTAAGACTCCATAAAGTATATATTCTGAGTCGTGGTGAAATTCTGAGTCGATCTGAGCAGTCCGTCCGTCCGTCCGTCTGTTGAAATCACGCTAACTTCCGAACGAAACAAGCTATCGACTTGAAACTTGGCACAAGTAGTTGTTATTGATGTAGGTCGGTTGGTATTGCAAATGGGCCATATCGGACCACTTTTACGTATACCCCATATAAACCGACCCCCAAATTTGGCTTGCTGACCCTCTAAGAGAAGCAAATTTAATCCGATCCGGCTGAAATTTGTTACATGCTGTTAGTATATGGTTTCTAATAACTGTGCAAAAATTGGTCCACATCGGTCAATAATTATATATAGCCCCCATATAAACCGATCCCCTGATTTTGCTTGCGGAGCCTCTAAGAGAAGCAAATTTCATCCGATCCGGCTGAAATTTGGTACATGGTGTTAGTATATAGTCTCTAATGACCATGCGAAAATTGGTCCACATCGGTCCATAATTATAAATAGCCCCCATATAAACCGATCCCCAGATTTGGCTTGCGGAGCCTCTTGGAAGACCAAAATTCATCTGATTCAGTTGAAACTTGGTACATGGTGTTAGTATACGACCTCAAACACCAATGCAAAAATTGGTCGAAATCGGTCCATAATTATATATAGCCCCCATATAAACCGATTCCTAGATTTGATCTCCGGAGCCCCTTGGAAGAGCAAAATTCATCCGATTCGGTTGAAATTTGGTACGTGATGTTAGTATATGGTATTCAACAACTATGCAAAAATTGGTCCACATCGGTCAATAATTATATATAGCCCCCATATAAACCGATTCCTAGATTTGACCCCCGGTGCCTTTCGTAGAAGCAAAATTCATCCGATCTGGTTGAAATTTGGTACGCGGTTGTAGTATATGATATCTAACAACCATTCCAAAAGTGCTCCATATCAGTCCATAATCATATATAGCCCCATATAAACCGATCCCGAGATTTGGTTTTGGAGACTCTTGGAGAAGCAAATTTCATACGAGCAAGTTGAAATTTGGTACATTGTGCTAGTATATGGCCGTTAACAATCATGCCTAGCTCTGTCCATATCGGTCTATAGTTATATATAGCCCTCAGATAAATCGATACCCAATTACACAAAAACTGGTCCATATCAAGTTCATAATTGTACACACAAAAAATTTTTTTTCGGATTCAATCACGAAATTAATTGATCCAATTAATTTTTTAATTGAAATGTCTTCAATCACGAAAATGATAGTATCAATCACAGTTTTAATTGGTCATAGAAAAAAATCTTGATTAAAATATTAATTGATTTCATTAGCAAATTTCAATTAATTTTTTAATTGATTCAATTAAAAATTTAATTGATGTTGATTGCAAAACTCAATTAATTTTTTAATTAAGAAATGTAACTATTTTCAATTATTTTCTCAATTGGTTTTTATATGGATTAACAATTGATTGTTTGAAATACAGTTTTAATTAAAAATTAAAAAATATTCATCACTTTCTTTAACTGACTTAGTCTTCCGAATTTGATTAAAAAGTTAATTGTATCAATTAATGTTTTAATTAAAAATTTTTAAATTTTCAATCATCGACTTAATTGATTTATATTTCTATCTTCATTAAAAAGTTAATTGTATCAATTAATTTATTAATTGAAATTTTTTTCAACTTCAATTAACTTTTTAATTGGAAATATTTTGGTGATATTTTTTCTGTGTGTATATAGCTCACATATAAGCGACCCCCATATTGCAATTCTGGCTCTCTACGTACCGTGCAAAAGTCCATATCGATTCCTAATTATTTGTAGACTTACCTATACATACCTATTTTGTGTAATATATACCACGTATGGACTAACTAACAATTGAGAAAACGGTGTTAAGAAGTTTTAAGATACCACAACCCAATTAATTCGATTGTGGATGACAGTCTTTCGTAGAAGTTTCTACGCAATCCATGGTGGAGGTTAGATAAGATTCGGCCTGTCCGAACTTACGGCCGTATATACTCGGTTTTTTTTTGATTTTCTTTTAATATATATTTTGCAAATAAATAAACACCAAAAACGATGCTTTAAATAGTACATATGTTTCAAACACCCAGAAGGAGACGAGATAGACACCCAAGCAAAAACATTTGGAAGTTGTTCTAAAGGCATAACTTTAAAAGCACTTCCAAAAATGTCCACCCAAAAAGTTCTTTATTTTAACTACACAGGAAGTTCTTGTAATTCAATTTTTTTTATAACCCGCAGTTTCCATATTTTTATACCCTCCACCTTAGGATGGGGGTATATTAACTTTGTCATTCCGTTTGTAACACTTGGAAATATTGCTCTAAGACCCTATAACGTATATATATTCTGGTGAAATTCTGAGTCGATCTGAGCATGTCCGACCGTCCGTCCGTCTGTTGAAATCACGCTAACTTCCGAACGAAACAAGCTATCGACTTGAAACTTGGCACAAGTAGTTGTTACTGATGTAGGTCGGCTGGTATTGCAAATGGGCCATATCGGTCCACTTTTACGTATAGCCCCCATATAAACGGACCCTCAAATTTGGCTTGCGATTGCTCTAAGAGAAGCAAATTTCATCCGATCCGGCTGAAATTTGGTACATGGTGTTAGTATATGGTATCTAACAACCATGCAAAAATTGCATATAAACCGCATATAAACCGATCCCCCGATTTGGCTTGCGGAGCCTCCAAGAGAAGCAAATTTCATCCGATCCGACTGAAATTTGGTTGGTATATGTTCTCTAATGACCATGCAAAAATGGTCCACATCGGCCCATAATTATATATAGCCCCCATATAAACCGATCCCCAGATTTGACCTCCCAAGCCTCTTAGAGGAGCAAAAGTCATCTAATCCGATTGAAATTTGGTACGTGGTGTTAGTATATTGTCTCTAACAACCATGCCAAGATTGTTCCATATCGGTCCATAATTATATATAGCCCCCATATAAGCCGATCCCCAGATTTGACCTCCGGAGTCTCTTAGAGGAGCAAAATTCATCCGATCCGGTTGAAATTTGGTACGTGGTGTCTCTAACAACCATACTAGAATTGGTCCATATCGGTCCATAATTATATATAGCCCCCATATAAATCGATCCTCATATTTGACTTTTGCAGCCTCTTGGAATAGGCTGCGAATTCCGGTAGAAATTTGCAAAAATAAGTCATTTCGGTTTATAATTATGATTTGACTTCAGAGCCACATGGAGGAACCGGTTTCATCCGATGCGCTCTGAAATTTGGCCCTCTTATCACCATGCAAAAATTTGATATCGAAATCTCAAAAATATCTCAATATATTTGCAAACTTCTCCAAAGACAAACCCATTTCAATGAAAACGTTATCAACTTTTGGTAAAGTAAAAAATTAGAGAAATCAAGTTTTTATGTAAAAAATTACATACGTATTAAGTTATATACGTATTAATCGCATTCAAAGTTCCGGTTTATGTCTTGGGTAAGGACACTGCTGCAAATATTAACTTCGAATTTATTACACAATAGGTTCGATTTCTATTCAATCTTATTTGTATGATTTTATATGATACTCACTCAAGGCATACAACAATAAGTCTTACCTGAAAAAGAAAGAAATAAGTTCATTGAATTAGACAAATGCCTTTATAAGAAACATATAAAATGTATAAAAATGTACGTCGTCGTAGTTATGACAAATATTTTCAATCATTGCATAACAACATCTCACTTTCCTAGTTCGTGCAAAATTTTGCAGCTTGTACCCATAGCAAAGTTGTCATCTCCCCAGTTATTTGAAACCCATAAGTATTCTTTCAGTTTTGTCAAAGATGTTCGAATCCATTTTATCTTCCCAAATTGTGAAATATCTGAATGAGAATAATTTTTTTTCTCCATTGCAATCATTCACTACAACGGTATTAAACGTCAGTGAGGATCTAGGACTCGAATACGATAGGGGCAATACTTCGTTGACGTGTTTCTTGTACTTATCGAAGGCTTTTGTCAAAGTGAATCACAGAATACTATGTGAAAAAACTGAAATACCTTTTTTTGGGTTTTGGTGAGTCATCTCTTAGTCTTATGGCGAGTTACCTCTCTGATCGAGCTCATAAGGGTGAGTAAATAGGCTTGTAATCCCGGGAGTTCCGCAAACTTCGACAGCAAGGGTTAGATCAAAACGAAATTTTGTCTCTATTTCAATAAAAGCTTGTGGAAAAAGCTAAGGTACTTTACAAAAAGCCAGATATAGACGAAAAAAATCGCAACGCTGATTTGCACCCAAATCAAAGTTGTAATACTCTGAATTTAGAATATAAAGACGCGAGACACTTTAGGCCTGATACGAAACTTCTATTCCATTTGAATATCCAATATGACGTTTAGGAGTTTCACACTGTAAGACTTATTCACTCAACATTTTTTCTGTTGAAGTGGCAAATCCTCGACCTGTTGGTTTTTATATCGCAGCTGTATTGTTAAGCTGAGCAGAACCCCAGCAAAAAAATGGAAGTACTTCTAAGAGCACAGCTTTAAAAGAACTTCCAAAAAAATCCTCCAAAGATGATTTTTATTTTAACTACTCAGGAAGTTCTTTTAATTCAATTTTTATACCCTCCACCATAGGATGTGGGTATATTAACTTTGTCATTCCGTTTGTAACACATCGAAATATTACTCTAAGACCCCATAAAGTATATATATTCTGGGTCGTGGTGAAATTCTGAGTCGATCTGAGCATATCCGTCCATCCGTCCGTCTGTTGAAATCACGCCAACGTCCGAACGAAACAAGCTATCGTCTTGAAACTTGGCACAAGTAGTTGTTATTGATGTATGTCGAACGGTATTGCAAATGGGCCATATCGGTCCACCTTTACGTATAGTCCCCATATAAACGAACCAACAAATTTGGCTTGCGATTGCTCTAAGAGAAGCAAATTCCCGGCTGAAATTTGGTACATGGTGTTAGTATATGGTCTCTAACAACCATGCAAAAATTGGTCCATATAGGTCCACTTTTACGCAAAGCCCCCATATAAACGGACCCCGAAATTTGACTTGCGATTGCTCTAAGAGAAGCAAATTTCATCCGATCCGACTGAAATTTGGTACATGGTGTTAGTATATGGTCTCTAACAACCATGCAAAAATTGGTCCATATCGGTTCATAATTACATATAGCCCCCATATAAACCGATCCCCCGATTTGGCTTGCGGAGCCTCTAAGAAACGAGAATTTCATCCGATCCGGCTGAAATTTGGTACATGGTGTTGGTATATGTTCTCTAATGACCATGCAAAAATTGGTCCATATCGGTCCATAATTATATATAGCCCCCATATAAATCGATTCCCAGATTTGTCCTCCGGAGCCTCTTGGAGGAGCAAAATTCATCCGATCCGGTTGAAATTTGGAACATGGTTTCAGAATGTGGTCTCTAACAAACACGCAAGAATTGGTCCATATCGGTCCATAATTATATATAGCCCCCATATAAACCGTTCCCCAGATTTGATCTCCGGAGCCTCTTGGAGGAGCAAAATTCATCCGATCCGGTTGAAATTTGCAACGTGGTGTTAGTATAAGGCCGCTAATATCCATGCCAAAATTGGTCCATATCGGTCTATAATTATATATAGCCGATCCCCAATCACACAAAAATTGGTCCATATCGGTTCATATTCATGGTTGCCACTCGAGCCAAAAATAATCTACCAAAATTTTATTTTTATAGAAAACATTGTCAAAATGTTATTTCTATAGAAAATTTTGTCAAAATTTTATTTCTAAAGAAAATTTTGTCAAAATTTTATTTCTATTGAAAATTTTGTCAAAGTTTTATTTATATAGAACATTTTTTCCAAATTTTATTTCTCTAGAAAATTTTTTCCAAATTTTATTTCTATAGAAAATGTTGTCAAAATTTTATTTCTATAGAAACTTTAAACTTAATTATATACGTATTTAATCGGCTTTTTTTAGTTTAATATATACCACGTATGAACTATGTGGTATATATGACGGTGTTAGGAAGATTTAAAATACCTTGTCATCGGCAAGTTTTACCGCAACCCAAGTAATTAGATTGTGGATGACAGTCCGCAGTAGAAGTTTCTACGCAATCCATGGTGGAGGGTACATAAGCTTCGGCCTGGCCGAACTTACGGCTGTATAAACATACTTGTTTATAACTCGTTTTTTCATATTTTTAAAGGGTAAGTTAAACTTTTTTTATTTTAAATATGCCAGAGTAAGGATTAACGAAATAGTACAAATTATTAAAATTTTGTCGAAAAAAATGCTAAATCCGTTCTAGAAAAATTGCGAATTTGAGGAAATATTTGAGGTCAAATGTTTCAGACAAACGTTAGAATGCATAAAAAATCATAAAAAATTATTTATTTGGCAAAAGATAAAAAAAAAATTTTAATTCACATCCAAAACACTTAACTCGGATCACACCTAAAGAAATAGTTTTTGGTATTGATTCCGAGGCAAAGAAGCGGAGAATAAGAGTAAGGATACTTTTAAGACACAATTCGCTTTTAAATTTGGGTTTTGTGTACTTGTTTCTAGGAAGCAAATTTTAATTTTTCGCTTTTTTAGCTTTTTTTCATCATATGCTGCCAAAGTCCTTTAAAAACGTGTTAACGACAACTTTATTTTCCAAATAAAGACTCGACAAGTAAAAAAACATCTTTAAAATAAAGCGTTGAAAAACATATATTTGAACGATTTTTTGCTTTGTAGTCAAGATGCAAAAACCCATCAAATTTAAAGACAATTTCATTAAATTTAAAGATGTTTTCTGAATTATTAAAGTCAATTTGACCTTAGCCCAAACATTTTTTCTTTCATGTTATGATACCCATTATGATCATGTTATGATCTTTGGTCAACCCTCCGTCGAACTGAAGGACGTGTTTTCTAATAGCGGAGTATTTCATCGTAATAAGTACTTATTACGAATTTCACGTGTGGTTGAAATAATAAACCACCATGTAGCGAAATTCAAAGTCATCCACTGGGTTGCTAACTTCAGGGCCCAGTGGACGGGCAACGACTGAAGTTATAAATTTGGGCAGCGACCAAGAGTCAGGCCCAATTAGTCGACCTGTAGACGGGTCGACTGGCGGTGACACTTTGGCAAGTCGAACCTTTTCTAAGGTGACGACATCAAAAGGAGGCAATCCCTCTCGAAAGAGATTCAAGGAACGAAGAAATGCTTTGTTTATCCTAAAGAAATTAGGATCAGTCGACCCAAGCACGTTGTCGGCTAAGCAAAGTGATTCCTTAAAATGGGCTCAATGAATTCTTGAAGCTGGAAAAAGGGAACGATCACCGGATGAGCTGCCATCCTCTAAACGGGATCAAAGATCGTTTGCCTCAGTTGCAAAAGACAGCCTTGTGATGGCTATTATTAATAAAGAAGCATTGGACGGTATGATTCCAAGGCAAAAATGGGGGGAAACTGAGAACGCGATGTCTGGTGTCTACTCAGAGGTGCGAAAAAAGTTTCCCGGACCAAGTCCTCGACGGCAAGATGCTGGATGGTATCAAGGACGATATAAGTTAATAGCTTTTGCGGACCAGAGATCTATGGATTGCTTTAAAGCAGCATTGATGCTAATTGGTGAAATTTGGGAAGGAGCCGCTTTGGAGTTAGTCGATAAAAAGACATACCGGCTAAACCTAGAGCACATGCATGGATACCGGCAAACCCTCCTGATCCTGATTCAATACTAGAGAGACTAAAGGAATGTAACCCAGATCTTCCAACCGCCGATTGGAAAGTTGGTCGTTTGGATGAGGTGGATGGACCAAGACGACATGCGGTGTTTATATTAAACATAGAGTCGCTGCCACATCTAGCAAGGACGTGTAAGTTATGGCTTTCATGATATCCATATGAAGGTATACAAAAGCGATCAACCAAAGGATTCCGAAACGGACAAGCGTCCGGTAGAGTCAGCATTTAAAACATCTCCTAGCGAAGCCGAAGGAGACATAAAACCTGCAGACTATGACGAAAATCATATGCGGGAAGTTTCTACAGGCTCAAACCTCACCAAAGCTGAACCGCGGATTGTTGCGAGAGTCACCGAGATCTGTGAAGAGGAAGCCCTTGATGACTCAATTGAAGCGGCTGATGTGACGGTGGTTGAAAATTTGGATGGTTCTACGGTTCCTCCAGATAAATCTTCACCATTGTAAGGCCGCTTGTGCTGCCCTAAAAGTTCTCCTGATGAAAGGAGACATAGATATAGTTCTTATTCAAGAACCATACATATATAAGAACAAGATCTGTGAATTAAGCACTCCGGGTTTCAAACTTTTGCATAATACCGGTAACGATATAAATCGAGCATGTATAATTGCTAAAAACGAACTAAACTTGTTTCTGCTTCCTTCATTGAGCAATGCAGACACTGTCGTAGCCAGTCTAGAGATATCCAAATGCAAATATTGGGTATCTTCGGTCTACATGGGACATGATAGGGAGATGCCACCCTGTGCCGTTAGGACCTTAGTTGAGGAGTCACTAAAAACAAAGACAAAACTCATTATGGGATGCGATGCAAATGCACATCATAGTATTTGGGGAAGTAGTGATACTAATGCAAGGGGAGAGTCGCTAATAGAGTTTATTTTGCGTACTAACCTGGTAGTTTGCAATAAGGGAGATGCACCAACCTTCGTCACCAAAAACAGGCAAGAGGTTTTGGACGTCACGTTGACCTCTCCGGAACCGAATGATAAGATATCTGAGTGGCAAGTTTTGAGGGAACATAGCTTCTCAGATCATCGCTACATCAGTTTCAGATTGGCTGTTCGTACTTCAAAGACCATATTTCCGCCAAATGTTAGGAAAGCTGATTGGAATAGGTATAGGGAATCGTTCTATTTGATGATACCGGAAATGCCAGAGACAAATATGAGAAATGTGCAAGATATCGAACATGCAGTGGAGCGGATTACTAAGGCCTTCAACATGTCACTGAAAGCTGTTTGCCCTAGAGGAAAGCCAAGGGGAAAAACTCGGCCGCCATGGTGGACTACGGAGTTAAGTAATATGAGGAAATCCTGCAGGAAGCTCTTTAACAAAGCAAAGTCTACAAGAGCTCCGGAGGATTGGAACACTTACAAGATGAATCTGAGAGCATATAAACGAGAACTGAGAAGGTCTCAACAAAACTCTTGGGATGATTACTGTAGCAGTATTGAGAATACGTCAGAGGCTTCCAGACTACGGAAGGTACTAGCATCCACTAACACCGCTCCAGGTTTCATTAAAACATCGGAGGGAAATTGGACAACGTCCAGTGTGGAGACGTTGGAGGTACTTTTGGACACACACTTCCCTGGAAATCAAACGGTTGAACCATGTTCTGGTGGTGTAACAGAGGCTCACCGGCCATTTCCTATCGTGGAAATTGTGTCGGAATCTAGAATAAAATGGGCTTTAAATAGCTTTGGACCATTCAAATCCCCCGGACCTGATAGAATTACTCCGGCGGAATTACAAGCAGTGGCTGAAAGAATTATCCCCCGGTTGACGGTGATATATAAACGATGTGTAAACTTAGCATATATTCCAGAAAAGTGGAGGGAAACAAAAGTAGTCTTCATACCTAAAGCAGGAAATCCTTCTCACTCGAGTGCGAAGGATTTCCGACCAATCAGCTTATACTCATTCCTACTTAAGACCCTTGAGAGGATGATAGAACTAGCGTGGATTCAAGTTTGCTCTCGAAACGACAGCATGCATACTCGAAGGGCAGGTCTACTGAGACCGCATTACATGAACTAGTCAGCTTTATTGAAAGCTCACTATCTGTCAAAGAATACACAATCGTGGCGTTTCTAGACATCGAAGGGGAGTTCAATAACGACCATTCGAGCTCGATATTAAATGGACTGACAACTCTGAATGTTGATCCAGGTATACTTAGGCTGTTAGACGAACTTCTAAGGAAGAGACGCATTTCAGCCACACTAGGGCAGAGGCACTCCCCAAGGAGGAGTTCTATCACCTCTTCTTTGGAATGTTGCTATAAACAACCTTCTGGTTTCCCTAGAAAAAGAAAGGATAAATGTGGTGGCATACGCAGATGATGTGGCGCTAGCAGTCAGGGAAAAATTCCCATCAACAGTTAGAGATATTATACAGAGAGTTCTACGGATGACTGAGAAATGGGCGAAAGATAATGGTCTTGGTGTAAATCCAGCAAAGACAGAACTAGTCATGTACTGCAAAGATCGCAAAAATCCCACGGTTAGGCCCATTTCCTTATGGGGTATTGAAATTCCCTTTAGGGAGTGTGCAAAATACCTTGGCGTTATTTGGGACAGGAAGCTGAACTTTAAGCTTAATATTGAAGAAAGGGCGAGGAAAGCAACGGTAGCTTTATACTCGTGCAAAAAGACAATAGGGAAAAAGTGGGGACTAAAACCAAAAATTGTACATTGGCTATACACGGCAGTGGTTAGACCTATAATGCTATACGGTGTTGTAGTGTGGTGGCCGGCACTTCACCAGCCGACAAGTTTAGACAAAGTTCAGCGTATGGAGTGCTTGTGTATCTCAGGGGCATTCAGCACGACAGGAACAAACTCCCTTAATGTCATACTGCAACTATTGCCTTTAGACATTTTGGCCAAACAGTCAGCTGCAACAACGGCTGTGCGGTTGCGCGAGCTATCGCTGTGGTCGGAAAAAAGTTACGGTCACAGTTCGGTCCTCAAAATAATACCAGATGTGCCTAACGTAGTGGATTACACTTTGGCGAGTCCACTTTTCGACAAAAAGTTTGAGACACTAATCCCCAACAGTGAGGCGTTGTGTACACAGACCCCGGGGAATAAAAGATATATAGATTTCTATACTGATGGCTCCAAATTGAATGGACAAGTGGGGTTCGGAGTATACTCTAAAGATCTGGAAATTCGAATAGCGAAAAGATTACCTAATCACTGAAGTTTTTTTCAGGCTGAAATATTGGCAATAAGAGAGGTGGTGAATTGGCTGAGAAGTAATGTTCCAACAAATATTGGCATTAATATATACTCAGATAGTCAACCTGCAAATCTCTCAACGAGATGGCTGAGCAGTATAATATTCATCTAATATGGGTGCCTGGCCATAGGAACATACCGGGGAACTGAGAAGCGGATGAGTTGGCAAGGCTAGGAACTACCTTACATATTCCAGGGAAACTAGAATCTGTTGGTATGCCCCTGGCTACCTGCAAGCTCATGCTGCGTGAGAAAGCTGTTATGATGGCAAATGTTAGATGGGAGAATTGCAAGG
This sequence comes from Haematobia irritans, assembly GCF_050003625.1. Taxonomy (NCBI): domain Eukaryota; kingdom Metazoa; phylum Arthropoda; class Insecta; order Diptera; family Muscidae; genus Haematobia; species Haematobia irritans. Next base: position 56,022,415 of record NC_134401.1, read on the forward strand.
GCTGTAACGACACCAAGCAAATATGGCCCCATTTAAACTTAAACCACACACTAGATATGCTAGTGTTCTCGAGACGTCAGATATCACTCCTGATATCTGCTATAACGGGTCGCTGCCTGATAGGCGATTTTGCAAAACTATAGGCGCGAAGTATAATGACTATTGTATGAGCTGTCATGATGCGGAGGAAAAGGAATCAATTAAACACCTTGTGTGAGTGTCCTGCATTTTTGTGTAAAGCGCAAGCAACTTTTAGGAGCATATAGCTTCAGATTACTGGCGGATCTGGAAAACTTTAACTTAAGCAGTCTGCTAATGTTTTTGGAACAATCTGGTTGGTTCAACAAAGAAAAATACTCAAGAAGGTTCAGCGGTTAAAACTAGAAGTGCCCATATGTAATAGGTACTTTTAGTTAATGTGGTATCACAATGGACTGAATAGTCTAAGTGAGCCTGAATCTTAATCGGGCTGCCACTTTAACCTAACCTAACCATAATACCCATTTTTAAGTGAAATCACTTAATTATAAGGACAATACGACTTTGAAAGGTTTATCGATTTTTAGACAAGGAAAAAAACTTTTTTATTGGAAAAATGCGTCTCCTATGCTAATCTAAATTTGCATTCGTATTTTAAAGACATGAAATCTTTGACCTCACGACAATATTTTTTCAGTGCATGACAAGGCCATGTTAAATTCATCGCTTCTGTGCTAATTTTGCACTACTAAAATTACATTTTCACTACTTTTTTGGCGACGCTTTTTTTGCTGGGAACTTAAAAGGCCATGTTTATACTCTAATGAGATATATTATTATATAATGTCGCTTTAGTATTATACGAATTCAAATCTGCCTTAAAAATTCTTTAAAATAATCAATAAAATTCCAACCAAATACATTCACAATATCGAAAATTTGCAATAATATCAACGTTTAATTTCCATTCGTAGCCAATATGTCAGTCCATTCAAAAGCCCTTCTATGAATCCCTTCATTTGCATCGCCTACACGAGATAAACTCTATGCAAAGAGGGTGTTGGCGTTATGGGACTTGGGGATGGACAAAGAGACATCGAATTGCTGCGGGTGATTTGCTGTTCGTTATGTCACTCGATAATCAACAAGTGTCTGGTCTTGTTGGCATGCAATCTGATGCCTCTGTCCTGCCACAAGCCTCCCAGCTGATGTAGATTTTGCATTGTTTGCTTTGCGTCTGGTTGGATCTATTTCTATTAACAATTCCAAAAGGTTATCATATACAAACACCGGTATACATTGTGTCCACTATAGAATGACGGAATAGAAATCCCAGCAGGGATACCATTTCGTAACTCTGAAATGGGTATTTTCAGATATTTAAAGCAATAGACTCTGCTTGCTTTTAATCAAATTACAAATCACTCTGTGTGGGCTTAAAAAAAAGCGCAAAACTTCGTCTTTGGACATGTCCTTTGGAATGGGTTCAATTCGTGTCCTTAAGTGTATGTTGCCTTGTCAAAGGCATACCCAAGTTAAAGTGACCAGTCCCTTCTATATGTTTTGACCCGAACTGTGCTGGTCCATACACAAACAAGGAATTAGTCATGTACCGGTCTTAGGGTTAATCCATTTAACGGATTTATTGAATTGGTAGTATATTTCGGTGTGGGAAAATTATCTCACTCAACTTCGAGGATTTCGGTTCAATGAATTTATTTTCATTCCCTCCTGAAAACTCTGAAGCTGGCTGATATATATCCATATTTGAGATGGTATACAAAATGTAGATCAACAAAGTGTGGCAGGCTTTGGAATATTTCTATATTATCTACATCTACATCCATAGTGAAGTTTCCTGTATAGCAATTTTGCGTTAGTTTTTTTCTCTCTCTTCCTGAACCATAGAAATCCATCAGTGTGTGTTTGTAGGGAAGTTTTATAGCAACAAAAAAGAACATACGATTTTTTATTTGTTCTTCTAACCGAGTGTGAGATTAGTGGGAAAAACATCAATACTGCCACCACCATCACCATCATCAGAGAGTTTCACCGATATTGTAGAAAAGCGATTACATTTTAGCACTTTGTTTTTCCACAACATAGTGGTTATCCAATATCACATTATCCCTCTTCTACATGTATTCATTTTTATGGTTTTATTGGAAACCATCCTTTTTAATTCATTGAATTTGATGGAGTGTTTTCTTGGCTTGAACATCTTCTCTAGTCCTATCCTGTTCATTTTCCTACAATCGACGATGAAGAAGGAAACGGGTAAATAATGTTTGCCTTTAATTAATTAACTGCAATATTTATTGCAGTCTGCATATTGTTTCCATATTCAACCAGCTCGCATTTCCCATTCCTTTGCGTTTTCTTTGATGAATGATGTTCTATTAAAAGTCCTCATGTCCACAATGTGAAGCGACCAATGACCGACCTAACTGACATTCAATCACTCAACTCATCCTTTGATTTATCATCTTGGTATTTTTGTTTATTTCTTCATATCATTTGATATATGATTTAATTAAAAACAATAAACAGAATAAAACTATTCATATATCATTCTGTTTACACATTAATCGGGGAGTGGGCCGGCGGGACATTAGTGGCGACATGATTAAGTATTATTCGCGAAGACTTGTGATATAGTGCGACACAATGAACAGTGATGGTGAATACTTTGGCCACAATTAAAGGAAATGCTATATGGGTTCTAGAGGACAAACTTGTCAATTAGTATGGTTTGCCCAAATTAGAAATAGCCTTGTAATATATTTCCGTAACTAAAACATTAATATTCAGTTGAAGTTGCCCAGCAAAAAAAGTGTCGCCAAAAAATTCATGAAAATGTTCTTTTTGGATCTGGAAGTGGTGCAAAATTGACGCCGAAGAGATAACATGGGCTACCATTAAAAGTATGAAAAAACCAAGTTATAAAAATTTAATTAACAGGCTGGTTGTTAAGTCCCCAAACCAGCCCAAATGTGTTTTTCTTTGGTCTACCAAAGAAAAACACATTTTTTTTTTGTCAAAATTCGTTTTTATTATTCAACATAGTTCCCTTCAAGAGCGATACAACGATTATAACGACCTTCCAATTTTTTGATACCATTTTGGTAGTACTCCTTCGGTTTTGCCTCAAAATAGGCCTCAGTTTCGGCGATCACCTCTTCATTGCAGCCAAATTTTTTCCCTGCGGGCATCCTTTTGAGGTCTGAGAAAAAACAGAGGCCATTACTTTGCCAGCGGACTTTTGAGTCTTTCCACGCTTCGGAGACGGTTCACCGGTCGCTGTCCACTCAGCCGACTGTCGATTGGACTCAGGAGTGTAGTGATGGAGCCATGTTTCATCCATTGTCACATATCGACGGAAAAACTCGGGTGTATTACGAGTTAACAGCTGCAAACACCGCTCAGAATCATCAACACGTTGTTGTTTTTGGTCAAATGTGAGCTCGCGCGGCACCCATTTTGGACAGAGCTTCCGCATATCCAAATATTGATGAACGATATGACCAACACGTTCCTTTGATATCTTTAAGGCCTTTGCTATCTCGATCAACTTCATTTTACGGTCATTCAAAATCATTTTGTGGATTTGTTTGATGTTTTCGTCGGTAACCACCTCTTTCGGGCGTCCACTGCGTTCACCGTTCTCCGTGCTCATTTCACCACGCTTGAATTTTGCATACCAATCAATTATTGTTGAGTCTGGAAACTCATTATCAAGCCAAGTTTTTGCTTCCACCGTATTTTTTCCCTTCAGAAAACAGTATTTTATCAAAACACGAAATTCCTATTTTCCATTTTTTTTCACAAAAACAAAAGTTGCTTCACCAAAGACGCTCTATCTCACAAACTAATTGACTTACAGACACGAATCATTTGAAGGTTGGTACTATATAAAAATAATATGCATTTAATACTAGCGACGCCATCTATGTGTCAGACCGGGGACTTATCAGCCAACCTGTTAAAAGATATTCCTGGGTAGTTAAAATAAAGAACATCATTGGGAATGCATCTTCTGGGAGTGCTTTTAAAGTTGTGCCTTTGGAAGAACTTCCAAATCTTTTTGCTGGGTGATTACTATTCAGTATCACAGAGATTTGTTTTGCAATTTCTTGCAGTAAAAATAATCGTTTATATCACCAACGTTATCATCATTTCTCAGGACATGGTGTGAAATAGTCAAAAATCTATTTCTCATAAACATCCCAGCAAAAAAACGTCGCCAAAAAGGTAGTGAAAATGTTGTTTGGATCCGGAAGCGATGAATTTAACATGGGCTTCTCATAGTGGCATTGCACTGAATTTGCATTAACTCTTAAAGCGTGATCTGAATTTTGTGTGTTTGGATGTGAATTAATTTTTTATGGTATAATTTTTTTTTTTGATTTTGAATGCAACATATTTTCAAAAATTCACAATTATTTTTAGGTCTTACGCTTTTTTATAACCTATTTAAAACAAAAGCAGTTAAAATTAACCATTAAAAATATGAAAAAACGAGCTATAAAAAATGGAATTAAAAGGACTTCCTGAGTAGTTAAAATAGAGAATATCTTGTGGAGGAAATTTTTGAAGTGCTTTTAAAGTTGTGCCATTAGAACAACTTCCATTTTTTCCCAGGTACCCCCTACCAGAAAGTGGTACAAAAAGGTCCGTTGTGGCCCGATCGGACCAAAATTGGTGCAAAAAAAATTTAATATTTTAATTTTTTTCCCTGGTACCGCCTACCAGAAAGTGGTACAAAATGTCCGTTGTGGCCCGATCGGACCAAAATTGGTGCAAAAAATTTTAATATTTAAATTTTGTCCGATGGCCGGCCAAATGGAATTTAGTTCATTTTGATCCATTTTTATACCCTAAACCACATAGTGGTCAGGGTATAATAAATTTGATCTGCCAAAAAATGTGCCTACCAGAAATATTGATTTTAGACCCATTAAAATATATACCGATTGACTCAGAATCACATCCTGAGTCGATCTAGCCCTTGGTGTCCGTCCGTCAGTCCGTCCGTCCATATATTTGTTGTTCGCAGGATTCCGGTCGCAATTATTAACCGATTTTGATGAAATGTGGCGCTTTTTTGGTACAAGGACAAACGCTATTGAATTTGGAAAAAATCGGATCAAAATTAGATATAGCTCCCATATATATGTATCGCCCGATTTCGATAAATGGGGTCAGAATGCGCTGATTTACTAACCGAACGGCGTTAAATTTGCCATAAAGTAATCCAAATGTCTACCCTTTATGTGTGCCAAATTTCATCGAAATCGGTTCAGATTTAGATGTAGCTCCCATATATATGCGTTCGCCGATTTTCCAAAACGTTGTCATAGTAGCCTTATTTTTAACCGATCTTTCTGAAATTTAGCACAAAGTAACTTTCTGTGGTACCAAGCAAACCTGCAAAATATCATCCGAATCGGTTCAGATTTAGATGTAACTCCCATATATATTAATTTTCGACTTCATTTATTAACCGATCATACTCAAATTTAGCACAATGTAACCTTCTGTGGTATCAACCAAACCTGGAAAATTTCATCCAAATCGGTTCAGATGTAGATATAGCTCCCATATATGTGTATCGCTCGATTTTCCCAAATTTTGGCAATAAGAAATTTTTTAACTAATGTTACTCAAATTTCTAATATTGAAGTATTAGCCGATCCTAGTTAGACATACATGTAGCTCTTTCATAAATATATTTCCCAAGTTTCACAAATTTTGATTTATTAACCACACTAATTTAGCGATTTCCTCGTTTTAATAATGGACTCAATATTAGTGGCCTACTAACTATGTACGTTCAGAACCAACTATATCTCTTAATATCAGACATTTATGTTCAGATTGTGATACAACTCCCATCAACATGTACCCCTTAATGTTCTTAAATATGGAAATGCGGTTTATACTCCAAACCAACCCCCATAAAAGGGTCCACTTTTCCAAATTTTGAGAACGTCGAAAGCTTGAAAAGTCGATCTATCAAAAAGTATACTTGCCCAAATTTTAAAAAAGTGGAAAGGTCGACGTTTTGATTCTGATTTCAACCATATGATAGTATTTTCTGGGTTACTTTATTTTTTTTTTTATAAAATTACTATGTACAACAATAAATATTTCGTCAAGGCATTTTTCTTAGAGGGGAATTTTGGTCAGATTTTGGAGAAAATTTGGCCCAAAATAAAATTTAGGTTGCAATAAAAAGTGGCACAAACAGTGACCATCTCTCAAAAAAAAACAAGGATTTTCATATATAGTACATTGAATATTCTTGGAAAATAGTTTAATCGATAATGAGTTGTAACTCGATTCTCTTATCTGCTAAAATAAGCTCGTTCACCTGCATGGACTTCTTAAGAACCCACCAAATATTTCGGATTACGAGTACGAGTACACACAAACATTTTTTTTTCTGATTCAAACACGAAATTAATTGATCCAATTAATTTTTTAATTGACATGTCTTCAATCACAGAAATGATAGTATCAATTAAAAAATTAATTGAAGGTCAATTAAACATTTAATTTATCCAATTAAAAAATTAATTGATACTATTAATTTTTGTGATTGATTTTTGTTTCAATTAAAAAATTTTTTTAATCAATTAAATTTTTAGTTGAATATATTTTAAAATTCAATTTTTTTTAATTTTAAAATTTAAAATTTTAATTGGAAAAATTTTCGTGAATTTTTTCTCCGTGTATTTATCTTTCGTCTGTAGTTTGAGAAGAGTAACTGTGGGCTCGAAGTTTTCTCAAGAGCCTTTAAAAATTAGAACCAACCTACGAAAAAATCGATGAGCATTGATCCGGAAGTAAATTGATCCTTTCTGAAGTAAAACGTCACAATAAGTACAAACCGGAAGAGGAACTAATTGAGAATTAATTTTTCATGTGCCCATTTCATTTGTCAACGAAAATTAAGGTGCAGTGGTGTACAGCACAACTGTTTTCCCAGCAGCTGTTTAAACCGGTATTGCCAAGAAGATATTAGCTAAAAAATCACCCTTTAAATATTAGGGGAAAATTATCTTCGTAACCGAATTTCATTAAACTGATGCTTGTTGTGAATTTACATCATATTGTTTTGTAAACAATGACCCTTGAAATTTTCTGTAGTTCCTACAACTAAGCTTAACTTTCACTTTTCCATTGATTCAGCATAAATCCGCAGCTGTCAATCACTCCATTGTACAGTCATCACCATCGTCATCGTCACCATCATGATCATAACTCTAAACCAATGGTTAATAAGGCATTCGTACTCCATTGGAGACATATCCTCACATGTCCATTTGTCAACATATCAACACTTTAAATGAATTTTAATTAAATTCCGCGAACTCTGAATGCCGCCACAAATTGCAGCTGCAATTATCGAGGCTGGCCAGCATTTAAGTGGCAATTATTTTTTTTTTCTCGGCTTAAGCTTAAGTTTTAGTTTACATTGTGGCGTCTCGCATCAACTTGATTATATTAACTTAACAAATTTAATAAATGATTAATGGGATTTTTATTTTCATCGTAACAATGAATGGAAACATTTTTACACTGCTCTCATATTTAGCACACAGAAAAATATGTTCTTATTCAATCTGGTAATTTCCTGATAGATGCAATTATTTTTTTTTTTTAATTATGAAAATGATTAAAATTATTTAATTTCTTTGAAAATTTCAATTATATTTTTAATTGATTCTATTTAAAATGTAATTAATTTTGGTGACTAAACTCAATTAATTTTATAGTTGAGCCAATAAATTATTTATTGAATTACTATTTATTTATAATTATTTTTGTAATTTTATAAAAGTTCTTACGATTTAGCATTTTTTATTATAATTTCAGTTGCAATTTTCCTTGAATTTGAATTAAAGTTTAAATGAAAATAGTTATTTCCGAATAAAATTTTCCATTATACTTATATTTGGAAATATTTGATTTAATTAAAATGTTAACTGTGATAATTAACTTTCTAGAGAAAAAATTTAAAAATTGTCAACCCTTTTTTAAATGACATTATTTTTTGAAAATTTTTAATCTCAATTTCAATCAACTTTCGGATCGGAAATATTTTGATAATATTTTTTTCTGTGTAAGTAAATGTATCGATTAAATTATCATTATGGGACATAACAATTAAATACGAAATCATGTTCGAAATAATTATAGAGCATTTAACAGTGTATTCGAAGTGTTAATTTCAAATTTATTCAGTGATACATGGAAATTTTTGAAAATTTTCCTATCAAAAGCCAAATTATTTCAGAAATATTGAAAATGAATAAGAAATTCTAGGAAAATATTGGAACTTGTCGAATGAATTATTTCATTTCATTTTAATGTCCTGCATCACTCTTTGGAAGAGGGTATTATAAAAAAGTTCTGATAGATATTTATTTTAGAACTAGCATTGATTCAAGATTTCTCTCGGAACGACGACACCGTAACTCAAACCGCCGGCCTACTTAGATCCCATTGCATGAACTAGTCAGATTTATTCAAAGCTCATTAGCTGCCCAGCAAAAAAAGAATTGGAAGTTGTTCCACAAACATTTCTTTTAAAGCGCATCCCAGAATACCCCATCGGTTTTTTTCAACTTCTGATGCAGTCCTTTTAGACAAGTGCACAAATTTTTTTCGCTTTTTAAATTTCTTTATTCAAATGAACTTCCAAGACACAACTTCTAAAGCAATGCAAAGTATCCAAAAAGGGAGTATTTCCCTCCTATGATAAGACCATGTAAAATTCATTGGAGATGATCCGAGTTTGCGCTACTTCCGGATTACAGATTGGGGATCCAAACTACTTTTTGGAAGATCTTTTTTTGCTGGGTGTCAATGAGTACACAATTGTAGCATAACATATTCTAGACATCGAAGACATATTCAATAAACGTCGATTCGAGTTCAATAATAAATGGATTGTCAACTAGGAATGTTGAACAAGGGTTACTAAGTCTGATAGATGAACTTCTAATGAAGATAAATATTTTAGTCACTCTAGTTCGATAATTTTCCTCGATTAGACGTTGGCTGATATGTAATTTTATTATTTTATTGTTTTTATTTTATTGTTTATATTTTATTGTTTTTTATTTTTTTATACCCTCCACCATAGGATGAGGGGTATATTAACTTTGTCATTCCGTTTGTAACACATCGAAATATTGCTCTAAGACCCCATAAACTATATATATATTCTGGGTCGTGGTGAAATTCTGATTCGATCTGAGCATGTCCGTCCGTCCGTCCGTCTGTTGAAATCACGCTAACTTCCGAACGAAAGAAGCTATCGACTTGAAATTTGGCACAAGTAGTTGTTATTGATGTAGGTCGGATGGTATTGCAAATGGCCCATATCGGTCCACATTTACGTATAGCCCCATATAAAGGGACCCTCAGACTTAGCTTGTGGAGCCTCTAACAGAAGCATATTTCATCCGATCAGTCTGAAATTTGGTACATGGTGTTGGTATATGGTCTCTAACAACCACGCAAAAATTGGTCCCCTTCGGTACATAATTATATATAGCACCCATATAAACCGATCCCCAGATTTGGCTTGCGGAGCCTCAAAGAGAAGCAAATTTTATCCGATCTTGCTAAAATTTGGTACATGGTGTTGGTATATGGTCTCCAACAACCATCAAAAAATTGGTCCACATCGGTCCATAATTATATATAGCCCCCATATAAACCGATCCCCATATTTGGCTTGCGGAGCCTCAAAGAGAAGCAAATTTCATCAGATCCGGCTGAAAATTGGTCCACATCGGTCCATAATTATATATAGCCCCCATATAAACCGATCCCCAGATTTGGCTTGTGGAGCCTCTAACAGAAGCATATTTCATCCGATCCGGCTGAAATTTGGTACATGGTGTTGGTATATGGTCTCTATAAACCATGCAAAAATTGGTCTACATCGGTCCATAAGTATATATAGCCCCCATATAAACCGATCCCCAGATTTGGCTTGCGGAGCCTCAAAGAGAAGCAAATTTCCTCCGATCCGGCTGAAATTTGGTACATGATGTTGGTATATGGTCTCTAACAACCATGCAAAAATTGGTCCACATCGGTCCATAATTATATATAGCCATCATAGAAGCAAATTTCATCCGATCCGGCTGAAATTTGGTACATGGTGTTGGTATATGGTCTCTAACAACCGTGCAAAAATTGGTCCACATCGGTCCATAATTATATATAGCCCCCATATAGGTTAAGTTAAGTGGCAGCCCGATGTATCAGGCTCACTTAGACTATTCAGTCCATTGTGATACCACAGTGGTGAACTTCTCTCTTATCACTGAGTGCTGCCCGATTCCATGTTAAGCTCAAAGACAAGGGACCTCCTTTTTATAGCCGAGTCCGAACGGCGTTCCACATTCCAGTGAAACCACTTAGAGAAGCTTTGAAACCCTAAGAAATGTCACCCGCATTACTGAGGTGGGATAATCCACCGCTGAAAAACTTTTTGGTATTCGGTCGAAGTAGGAGTCGAACCCACGACCTTGTGTATCCAAGGCGGGCATGCCAACCATTGCACCACGGTGGCTCCCTTAAGTGTTATTTCAGGAGTTATTTGAAAGAAAATGCAAACTACTATAATTTCCTTCAATTCAAGAGCTAAAGGATGACATAATTCGGTACATTAACGCCAGAGATACTCACTTTTGCTGCAGTGACCTCGAACATTTTAACGGTCATCATATTACCATAGTAAAACGGCAATGGTAACTTTTTATTATGGAATTTCAGACCCCAATGCACACACAGTCTAATCAATTAATTCAACAGGACTAAAACAATTCTTGAACAATAAATTCACATTTTCTACAAAACAAAACAACATACACATCAATGTCATATGCATTAAAACAATAACCGAAACAGAAACCACCATCCCACGCAATCCGCCCTTTAAATGGCCAGAGGACAATGGCAATGGAGAATGCCACAAAACAGGAAAATTTGTGTGAAATTTCTGAACATAAATCACGCAACCGTTGACGCAAATACATGCTTTAACCTACCAACAGTCGTATACGCAAGCGTACCCCATATACAGTGTGACGCACCGTTACTCCTCCATGACAAACGCACTGTTGCAAGAATCACATTTAAGGCTGTCAGCCACAACAAGCATCCACTACCCCCCTACCAACATCATTCTGAGCACAAAGGCTCTGCTCCATCGTTATATTCTCTTACATAAATGGGCAATGTGAAGCAACATTCATCCGACAGAGAATCCTTATTAGGAAACTTGGAAAGTTGTTACAAACCAAAAACAGTCGTCCGTTTATTTCGCTTAGAGTTCCTCAGAAAACACATGGTTGGTGTTGTCCAAACAGACAAACCAGAGGCAACGACACCAGTTGAAGCTGATTGCAAAAACGACAAGAATGGCAAAAGAATCAGTGTGTGCACAGTGGTAAGGTGAGAAGATTTACACTTGCATGCATGCTTTCAGAGTCTCGGTAAGAACCGGCTATTATCAGGATCGGATGGGAGCATGTGTTCGGCAAGTCGTAGTTTTGGAGATGGTTGGAAACTGGTAGCTAGGATGAGATAAAGGTGATCGTATGTTGGTGAGGAATTCGGTCGGAATCGGACGAAATTTTTAGTGGGAAGATGATGGGAAACTGACGAAATGTTGGCAGATTATCGGCTACATAAGATTAGTAGTTGTTGAGAAATTCAATTCGTTAATGATCGGCAATCGATGAGGACTTCCATTCGTGGATGATCGTACGATATTTATTCGTCGATTTGTAGTTAATCGAGGAATGGTGATGAGATTTTCAAAAGTTGATTGTTGTATCTGAGAGATGAAACGTATAAATGGCTTTGCCTCAGCTTTGGGATCTACAGTAGTCATTTCGCAATCGATATCAGCTGCGGGTGGGCGAGAGGTTCAGATCGGTTCGACTATATTAACATAGGGTCTCAGTGTTTGAACTATTAGCTCAATCGTGGAACTGTAGTTACACAGGTAACTGCGGTGGAACTGTAGTCTTAAACTTCCTAGTAATGATCCGAAGATCTCTGAGATGGAACTGTAGGTCTCTGTGGTGGAACTGTAGGCCTGAAGCGCCTAGTGGTCGAACTGTAGACTCATATGTCTCCATGGCTCTCAGTGGTGGAACGGTAGTCTTAAAGGACCCAGTTGTGGAACTATAGATCCGAAGGTCTCCGCCATGAAACTGAAAGTCTCAGCGGTGGAACTGTTGGTCCGACTGTAGATACTGGTAGAACTGTAGATTCGAATGTCTCCATGGTGAATTTTAAGCCGAAAGTTTTCGTTATGAAAATGTACCATGGAAATCTCAGGCTATAGGTTCTGATCGGATCAACTATAATAGAAACTACCTTCGAGGGTATCAATTGTTGAATTATTGACTTGAAGGTCTCGGTGGGAGAACTGCAGGCCCAAATCTATCAGTATTGGAACTTTTGATCTGAAGGTTCGTGTGATGGAAATGTAGATCTGATGTCTACATTTCCATCCGCATTGAAAATGTTGGCTCGGTGACCTCAGTGATGGAACTATTGGCCGAAAGATCTCAGTGGTGGAACTGTAGGCCCGAAGGCCCGAAGTTGTTGAACATTAGATTCGAAGGTCTCCATGGTGAATTGGAAGGCCGGAGGTCACAGTGGTGGAACTGTTGGGCCGAAGATCTCATTGGTGGAACTGTAGGCCCAAAGCTCTGTGCTGAGCCAAAAGGTCTCAGTGATAGTTTGTATTACGCGACCTAGAAGAAATACCTTAATTCTTTCAACGATATGAACCATTCAGCCAACAATATCAGCCACCGTGGTGCAATAGTTGGCACAATCACAAACACAAATCGAACAAACAGAATATGGCCATTAAAGTTGGGTTACTGCCTCAAAATATTTTTATTTTATAAAAGCCGCAAATCTGGTTCGGGATCAATGCCAAAGTTCCCTCGTGACTTCACATTGTGTGACGCTCCATATCCTTGCTCCAAAAAGCCAATTAAAACCAGTGTAATTTATATCCTACTGAAAAATCTCATACACAATGTAATCATAAATTTAAATGTTCCACTAAACCAATTGTGCAAGAACATTGGTTTAATACAGGCTGTACTAAAGCCTATATTTTTTTTTTTTTTTTTTCATTTTTGTATAATTTTATCGTTCGAAAGCAAAAATATCGAAAATGACATCAAATTTTAAAATCAGTCCACAAAAGTACCACGGGTTGAGATACAGAGATTTTGGCTATTTGTGCGGAAGACATTAAGGGAGGAACTTTCTTTTCAAGCCATTCTTTGTTGGCGCATGGTGAGTGCGATGGTGCTGAGTCTGCGACCGTAATGTTTGTCTTCAATACAACAAACCCTGCTCAATTTGGAATGGCTTCTCATCGTAGAAAATTTGGCTACTTTCGTGGTAGCGGAGCTACTCCTTTCCTCTTTCCAATTTTACTATTTGTGTGTCATGGTAAGTTCTCGCACTTTTCAATGGTTTTAGTCCAAGCTAATTTTGCAACATCTTCTGCATACGTTCTCGAGGCCTAGATCTGGCCTTGACTTTTCGCATAATTTTTGTTGTTGTAGAAGCCAATGTGGTACAATGCATACCCGCCTCGTGCACAAAGAGTCGTGGGTTCAATCCCAGTTTCGACCAAACACCAGAAAGTTTTTCGTCGGTGGATTTCCCCCTCTCAGTAATGCTGAAAACATTTCTGAGTTTTTCAAAGCTTCTTTAAGTGGTTTCACCGCAATGTGGAATGCCGTTCGGACTCGGCTATAAAAAGATGGCAGCCTGAATTATCGAGTTGCCATTGTACCTAACTTAACGTTTTTTTCGTTGTGGACGCGATGCAACAAGCAATGGTGCGAAAAACAAGAGAAGCTTTTGTACACTTAAGAACAATAAAATTAAGTATCTCTGGAATAAAGCTGTCAGCTTTCCGACAAGCGGCTTAGAAATGAGAGCAACCTTAGGCAGAGAAGGAATATGATCGTCTCAAACACGTTACTAAAGCACACTGTGATCACTTCAAACCTGTTTCAAGAGCAAAATATTATTTTTGGACGTGGAACATGTAGCATGTTTGTGGCAACCATGTTATTTTCTCGGAAATTGTGTATTTGATTTCGGCAACCCATACACACAATTTTTGTCACAAAAATGTTCCATATTCACCAACACGTTTGTTCTGCTTAGACTTAGCAATCACTGTGACAGAAGCACCAATAACAGTGACAGGCTACTTCTACATCATCTAAGCTATGTATGGGAGAAACTTTTCAGAAGAAGAATTTTATGCAATCATACGAGAGTAGCTAGTGGAAAACGCCAAAACATACGCGCTTACATCTTACAAAAGAAAAAGAACACTGCACAGTGCAACGTGCATGTGGCACATGTTGCATAAGTTTCCCAACTTGAAGTTCGCTTAGTTTGGGTTACTTTATTTAAGATTGTCTGTCCTTCCTTCCAAGTATGTATGTCGTTGACGATTGAACGGATGGATAGATGGATGGTTGGTTGGCTGGTTAACTAGTTGGATATATTTAATGGTTTGTTTGGAACCAAAAGTAGACACACAAACACACACATGCTATGGCGAATCAATAGCTGGTATTATCCACGATGACGTTGATGATGATGGTACGGTGGACAAGTCTGGATTTGACGGTGATGGAAATGATGCATGCTTTAGCTAACCAAGAAAATGCCAACCATAAGGCAAAGCGTACATATGTCATGTTAGGCGAAATCTATAAAATACTAGAAAAGTAGAAGTAAAAGATGTCTCCAAAAAGTTTGCCATTTTTGCAGTAATTGTATGAGAATCTTGCTTGCTACCGTCCAATACGAGGGAAAACTTTGAAACGACAAATATGGATGGCAAAAACAATTAAAAGTGACATTTTGTGCAAAGGCCAAGAAGAAAACATCCTGTAATCTATTAAACTTGAAAATTTTTTAAGCAAAATTGAGCATAGAGCGAGTTGAAAAACATTGAAAAATATTCCTTGTCATACAAGAGTTGTCTTTAAAGTGTAACACACGATACCTCTTCAACACACGATACCTCTTCATTCAACCGTCGAACGGAACGGACGTGTTTTTTAATAGCGGATAAACTTATCGTAATAAGTACCTAGTACGAATTTCAAGTGTGGTGGGATATTAAGGCACCCTGCAGCAAAATTCAAAGACATCCACTGGGTTGCTAACTTCAGGGCCCAGTGGACGGGTATCGACTGGGGTTATAAATTTGGGCAATGACCAAGAGTTAGGCCCAATTAGTCGACCTGTAGACGGGTCGACAGGTGGCGACACTTTGACAAGTCGAACCTTATCCAAGGTTACGACATCAAAAGGAGGTAATCCCTCACGAAAGAGATTCAAGGAACGCAGAAATGCTTTGTTTATCCTAAAGAAATTAGAATCAGTCGACCCAAGCACGTTGTCGGCTAAACAAAGCGATTCCTTAAAATGGGCTCAAGGAATTCTTGAGGCTGGAAAAAGGGAACGATCACCGGATGAGCTGCCATCCTCCAAAAGGGATTAACGATCGTTTGCCTCAGTTGCTAAAGACAGCCTCGTGAGGGCTATCATAAATAAAGGAGCATTGGACGGTATGGTTCCAAAGCAAAAATGGGGGGAAATTGAGAATGCTTTGTCTGGCGTCTACTCACAGGTGCTGGAAAAGTTTCCCGGCCCAGATCCTCGACACCAAGAGGCTGGTTGGTATCAAGGACGATTTAAGCTAGTCGCATTTGAGGACCAGAGGTCTATAGAATGTTTTAAAGCTGCTCTGATACTAATTGGTGCAGTTTGGGAAGGAGCTGCTCTAGAGTTAGTCGAGAAGAAAGACATACCGGCTAGACCTAGAGCCCATGCGTGGATACCTGTAAACCCTCCTGACCCTGAATCTGTTTTAAATAGACTGAAACAATGCAATCCAGATCTTTCAACAGCTGATTGGAAGGTTGGCCATTTGGATGAAGTGGATGGACCAAGACGGCATGCAGTGTTTATATTGAACACTCAGTCTTTGCCACATCTAGCAAAGTTTCAGGGCCGTGTATGTTATGGCTTTCATTATATCCAAATGAAGGTATATAAAAGCGATCAGCTAAAGGATTGACAAACCCCTGTCTGAATCAGAAGTAAGCGGATCCTCTTGCGAAGTTGAGGGAGATACCAAAGATGCAGGCATGGATAGACACTGTAAGCGAGAGGAGGTTTCTACCGTCTCAAAACTCACCAAAGTTGAACCTATGGTTATTGCGAGAGTCACCGAGATCTCTGAAGAGGACATTCTTGATGACTCGATAGAAACGGCTGATGTGACGGTTGTTGAAAATCTCGATGGTCCTACGGATCCTCCAGATAAATCTTCACTATTGTAAGGCTACATGTGATGCCTTAAAAGTTCTCCTGATGAAGGGGGACATAGATATAGTTCTTATTCAAGAACCATACGTTTATAGAAACAAAATATGTGAATTAAGTACTCCGTGGTTCAAACTATTGCAGTATACTTGTAATGATGTAAATCGAGCCTGTTTAATTGCTAAAAGCGAGCTCAACTTATTTCTGATTCCTTCAATGTGCAATACAGACACTGTCGTTGCCAGTTCAGAAATATCCAAATGCAAATATTGGATATTTTCGGTCTACATGGGTCATGATAGGGAGATGCCTCCATGTGCCGTTAACACCTTAGTTGAGGAGTCATTGAAAACAAAGACAAAACTCATTATGCACATCATAGTATATGGGGAAGTGGGGACATTAATACAAGAGGAGAGTCACTCCTAGAGTTTATTTTGCGTACCAATTTGGTAGTTTGCAATAAGGGAGATGCCCCAACCTTTGTCACTAAAAACAGGCAAGAGGTTTTGGACGTCACCTTGGCCTCGCAAGAACTGAATGAAATTATATCTGATTGGCAGGTATTAAGTGAACATAGCTGCTCAGATTATCGCTACATCAGTTTCCAATTTGAGACTTCAGCACCTGGAACAAAACTGTCATAAGCTAGATTCACTTTTATGCCATGCTTAGAGAATAATTTGCCACTTCCTGTAATATATGAGGAAACGAAGAACTTGGTCATCATGACACCCAAAACAAAAGGAAATCAATACGGACTATAACTTTTGCCTTAAAATTGCACGATAATACTACAATCAATGGACCATAAATTAACTCATTCTCAAAGAAGACGATATTCAGTAAGTCTTGCTAAACCAAAATGTTAAAATATATGTCCTAGGAAATATATATGTGAAACCCCAACCAACGAGCTACTTTAAATTTATTTGTAATCTGCAATCCAGTAGTCCTTACAAAACTCGAAACTTTATTTGCCCAGACTAAGGTGGTTCTACTGTACTAAACACACCGGAATCTTTTTATGATTGCTTGATAAAAAAATATATGTGTCAAAATGAACGATTTATTAGTTACGTTATGTATGGGACCTTGACACGATGGCCGCAGGCGATAGAAATATATCAGAAATGGTGATATTTTACTATTTGATAGATTGATAGGAATATTGATGTTTTGGTAAATTTTGCAAAATATTCAACAATGTTCTGGAAATAAAATTTTGACAAAATTTTCTAAAAAATTACGAAAATTTCTTTAGAAATAAAATGTTGATAAAATTTGCTATAGAAAAAAAATTCGACAACATTTTCCATAGAAATAAAATGTTGACAAAAATTCCTGCTAATATAAAATTTGGACAAAAATTTCCATAGAAATAAAATTTTGAAAAAACCAAAAATCTCTTGAAATTTTGAGACAATTTTGTATAGAAATAAACTGTTAACCAAAAGTTTCTATAATGATATAATTTCGACAAAAGTTTATATGGAACTAGAATTTTGACAAAATTTCTGTTACATTTCGCACTTTAAGTCAATATCTTTAAAACTTACATTTTTCGTGTTGGTGCCTGGCCACACGTTTATACTAGAGAACTGCGAAGCGGATGAGTTAGCAAGGCTAGGACCTACATTTCATATTCCAGGGGAACTAGAATCTGTCAGTATTGCTCTGCGTGGAAGGCGGTTATGATGGGGGAAATACCCTATGGGAGAACTGAAAGGGTCTCAACAACACCAAACAAACATGACCCAAAGTGACCAAAAATATATTTGTATTGTGCCAAAAGTATTTCTAATGATACTGGTAGAGTTGCCAAATGCCACAGGTTACATTATAGATGATGATACCAATCCGAGGAAACGAATTGGTGTCCATTTTATTTCTATTCATCTTCTTGACTGTTCCATTCCATCAAGATTAATTTCATCATCTTTGTGTCCCGTCCACTAAAGTTTGCATAGGTGTTATACCCAGAAACCTTGATGAAGAGAAGTATATTTCTGAGATGTGTACCCTAAAAAACTATTGGTCTGATATGAAAGATCATGCGAGTTAAGTTTTAGGACACACAATTTACAAGATTGAAAATTTGCATCCCTCCGTTAAAGTCGGAAGGCTCTGAAGTAAGCAAATTTGCTTTAAAGTATAGAAAAACAATTTTGATTTAAAGAAATAATCTTTAAAGTAACAGGGATATTGAGCCCGGATTTAAAGCTGGATAAATCCCTAAGAGATGTTTTTATTTTAAAAAATCAGCATCTTTGGCTCGGAATCAAAAAAATATTAAAATTAAGTCTTCACATGGTTCAAAGTAATATATGTGGAGATCGGTTTACATAGAACCTATGCCTTCATACTATAGATTCAACACTGAAAGAGATATAGTCGTGAGGCCAAAGATTTTATGTCCTTAAAATACGAATGTGCATTTTGCTTAGCAAAGAAGACACATTTCTGTGACATAAAGTTTTTACCTTGTCCAAAAGTTGATACGCTTTTCAATGAGGTTGTTTTGTCCTTATAATTAAGTGATTCGACTTAAAAATGGGTACATTAATATTAAAGAAATTTCGTTTGACTACTCTTGACTTTATTAATTCTGAAAAATTCTTTAAGTTTGTTGACTATTTGTATCTTCACTACAAAGCAAAAAATCGTTCAAAAATATGAGATGTTTTCCAATACTTTATTTTAAAGACTTTTTTACGTAGTTTAATTTCTACTAGAAGTCGAGTCTGAATTTGGAAATTTAATTTGTCGTTAACACATGTTTAAAGGACTTTCATAGCACATGAAAAAAAAAAACTGATAAACTCATAAATTTAAATGTTGTTCATAGAGACAAGTACGCAAAATTTTAATTTCAACAAGTAAGGAAAGTCTAAAGTCGGGCGGGGGCCGACTATATTATACCCTGCACCACTTTATACATCTAAATTTTCGATACCACATCCGTCAAATGTGTTGGGGGCTATATATAAAGGTTCGTCCCAAATACATACATTTAAATATCACTCGATCTGGACAGAATTTGATAGACTTCTACAAACTCTAGAGACTGAAAATTTAAGTCGGCTAATGCACTAGGGTGGAACACAATGTTAGTAAAAAATATGGGAAACATTTAAATCTAAAGCAATTTTAAGGAAACTTCGCAAAAGTTTATTTATGATTTATCGCTCTATATATATGTATTAGAAGTATAGGAAAATTAGAGTCATTTTTACAACTTTTCGACTAAGCAGTGGCGATTTGACAAGGAAAATGTTGGTATTTTGACAATTTTTGTCGAAATCAGAAAAACATATATATGGGAGCTATATCTAAATCTGAACCGATTTCAACTAAATTTGGCACGCATTGCTACAATGCTAATTCTACTCCCTGTGCAAAATGTCATACGAGTGTAAATCGGGCGAAAGCTATATATGGGAGATATATCCAAATCTGAACCGATTTCAACCAAATTTGGCACGCATAGCTACAAGGCTAAATCTATCTGAACCGATTTCAATCAAATTTTGCACACTTAACTGCACTACTAATTGTACTCCTAGTGCAAAATTTCAAACAAATTGGGCCAAAACTCTGGCTTCTAGGACCATACTAGTCCATATCGGGCGAAAGATATATATGGGAGCTATATCTAAATCTGAATCGATTTCAACCAAATTTGGCACGCATAGCTACAATGCTAAATCTACTCCCTGTGCAAAATTTCAACTAAATTGGGCCAAAACTCTGGCTTTTAGGACCATATTAGTCCATATCGGGCGAAAGCTATATATAGCAGCTATATATAAATCTGAACCGATTTCAATCAAATTTTGCGCACTTGACTATACTACTATTTGTACTCCTAGTGCAAAATTTCAACCAAATTCGGCCAAAAATCTGGCTTCTGCGGCCATATAAGTCCATATCGGGCGAAAGATATATATGGGAACTGTATCTAAATCTGAACTGATTTCTTCCAAAATCAATAGGGTTCTATTCTGACCCAAATTAGGAACATGTGCCAAATTTGAAGGCGATTGGACTTAACTTGTGACCTAAACTTTGATCACAAAAATGTGTTCACAGACAGACGGACGGACGGACAGACGGACTCAGGGACCCACCCTGAGCATTATTGCCAAAGACACTATGTGCCTATCTCGTCTCCTTCTGGGTGTTACAAACATATGCACTAACTTATAATACCCTGTTCCACAGTGTGGCGCAGGGTATAAAAAGAATTGTGTCTTAAATGCATCCTTACTTTGGAACCGGGTATTTTTTTTCCAGTGTACATTCTTTGTTCTTATCTCACCCACGCTTACTATTGAATTCTTGATAATGGTACAGCGAAGTACATGAACTTGAGAAAGTTTACAAGATTTCCATTTAATAGTAATTACTTACTAATTTTGAACTAAGTTAATGAGAGTTATTACTGGGTAGTTCATTAAATTTCTCTGGGAATATGTGCCTGTACTTAACCACTGTGGTGACCTACAGTTCGCATTCGCCTTAAAAGAAATTTCACTTACTGTTCAATCTTAAAGTTTTCTTTCAATGTTTGTCTAAAATCTGTATAATATTGGTCATACCAATTGCAAACTGATACGTAGATCTAAACTGGCAAATTCCGATGTTGTACCACAAACCAACAGCCTAATATGTTAGTTTGCCAAATTGTCTTCCATTTCTTCAGAGTTACCCAAACCCTCCTACTCGACTTAGAGTTATATATTCTTTAATGGTTAACCAAATTACAGGGTGCCATGAGTTCATATTTCCCAATTAATGGACTCGTAAGAAACTCTTCCATCAACATGAATAGCATTCACAAATGCAATTGAGTCCACAAATTGTGATGGTGGCGGCGCTTGCATCTAGATGGCTCATTCATTTCGATGCGGGAACTGTAGGCGTTTCGGTGATTCGGGTGCAAAGCACACGACACCCTGAGGCAAGAACAGTGTCTCTGACACCCCAAGCCATCGTTATCGATTAACCGAAATCAAGATGTTGTCTGAGTATCGTATGGCAATTTAAGTCAATTAATCAAACTGCTGCATCTTAATTCACTGCATTCGATGTCAGTCTAGGCTTTCCACCCTCCCCCCAAGCAGCATTTTGGTACATGGCAACACATATGGGGAGTTATCTTATATCACTCTCTATTTTTTTCTCTATTGACTGAGTAGTTTGCCTCATAAATATGTCAGTGTGAATTTTGGCGCCAATGTCTGATGGGATCTGACCCACCAAAAAAAGCCAAAATGCATCCACTTCAATAGAGGGACAGACGAGCGTACAATCGGCGTATTGATGTTGTCACTGTGACCAAAGTTGTTTGTTAGTTGCATGTTGCAACATAAATTAAAAAATGGCTTGCTTGGCTGTTTCACTTGCTTACAAAGTTTATTGAACTTCTCCTTCATCAGTGTGGAGATGAGCATCCATCGTAAGTTGTCGTTGCATTGCATTTTATTACAAACATGTGAGTTTTGTTCGCATTCTTATATTGTTTTTGTTTCGAAAACTTCTTCGCACTTTTTCCACTTGTTCTACATTTTTATACCCTCCACCATAAGATGGGGGAATACTAACTTTGTCATTCCATATGTGACACATTGAAATATTTGTCGCGCTCACCATGAAGTAAAAACAAGTATATACGACCGTAAGTTCGGTCAGGCCGAATCTTATGTAGCCTCCAAAATGGGTGGCGTAGAAACTTCTACGAAAGACTGTAATCCACAATCGAATTACTTGGGTTGGGGTAATACTTACCGATGGCAAGGTATCTTAAAACTTCTTAACATCGTCCTCCATATTGTAAGTTAGTCCATACGTGGTATATATTAGACAAAAAAGATATATATAGGTAAGTCTACAAATAATTACGAACCGATATGGACTTTTGCGTGGTAATTAGAGGGCCAAAATTGAAATATGTGGGTCGCTTTATATGGGGGCTATATATACAATTATGATCCGATTTTTGTGTGATTGGGGATCGCTTTATCTGAACTAGGTCCATATCGGTCTAACTATAGACCGATATGAACCTAGTTAAGCATGGTTGTTAGCGGCCATATACTAGCACATTGTACCAAATTTCAGCTGAATCGGGTGAAATTTGCTTCTCCAAGAGGCTCCAAAACCAAATCCGGGGATCGGTTTATATGGGGGATATATATGATTATGGACCGATACACTGAAAAAACAGTGAACCCTTTTCCATTGCAAAATGAACTAAACTGTAGTAATATTGACCATGATTTAGCCCTTAAGATTTTTTTCAACTTGTCTAGTTTATAATTCTCTTAAATTTTAGTTCATCTATAACATTGTATTTTAGTTCATTTTTACAACACCATAAGATTTATATACCCCTACGAAGTTAAAAAGTCAATATTATTTTGGTTTACTTGCTCATTTTGTGGGAAACCCGATAATAAAAATTGGTTAGCAGTCGCTTTAAAATGTCGACAACTAAACTATTTTTAAATCAATCCTTCCACAGTACACAGAAATTAAATAATTAAAGGAACAACAAATCGTTTTACTATTATGAAAATTTTCATACATTAAAATTAAACTTTCTTTAAGCAAAATTACTTTATTATAAAAACTTATGATGAAAGTTCTTAATACAATGTTTTTTGTGAATGAAAATTATGACCACGTGGAACAGAGAGTAGTTCATTTGAACTCGCTGTTTGGACATTTTGACTTATTCTTTTTTTATTCATCGTAGGTAATTTTTTCACATATCTTGCTGGAAAAAAATGGAAGCAATAATGAAAATTGTTAAAAATTAACACCATGTAATGAAATATAATTTTTAATTCTTCATTTTAGCTTGTAACTTACCCTATTTAGGGGCATTTTATCAAATGGTGTAAGGAATTCAACTTTTCTTTGGAAAACGTATCTCATAAAATTTGTACCTGAAACAATTAGAGAAATAATGAAGTATTCTAAATAAACTCATAAAACTGTGTTGTTATCGATGTGAAAGATATAATAAAATAAATATTCTAGTTGAAAGAAAGCCAAAGTTTTAATATAAAACTTACCAATTCTCTATTAAATTGTACGCTGAGGGGAAATATAAAAAGTTGTCCAAATTTATTTGGGTTACTCTGAAATTAAATATTTATTTTTTACATTAATTAAAATTATTAAAAAGGTTTCCAAAAAATCTAATGAAAAAAATTAGACAGTCATCATTCGTCAAAATGACGACACGTAATTTAGTTTTCGATTTAAAATGCATTTTAGTCTATTGGGAAATGGTAAGTTTAAGTTATACTAAGTCGACCGTTTTATGAATTTTTGTTTTATACTACTTAAAACTAAATTGAATAAAAAAATAAATTCAAGTTTGGTTCACTTTTTCGCTCACGATGAAAATTATAGCATCTTGAAATGAGCCGTAGTCAAAATGACGAAGGATGACGTTAATGTACAAAAAATAAGGATGACTGTACAGGGTTAAAAGAAAGTTAAGGAATCCTTACCAATTCACTATTAAATTACAAGCAAAGGAGTACTAAAAATTTTTCCAAATTTTTAAGGGGTTATTCTGAAATTAAATATTTGTTTTTTACATTAAAAATATAACATTGGTTTCCAAAAAAATTGATTAAAGAAATACTAACATAAGGTATTAAAAACCTGTAATTTTGATGATAAAAAGGTCATAAAAACGTAAATATTCTAGTTGAAAGAAAGCCATTTTTTAGCAAAACTTACCAATTCTCTATTTTTTAAATTTGTTCGAATCCATCTGGAGTTGCTCTGAAATTAAATATTGCGTTTACAACAAAGAAAAACATTAAACTGATTTCCAAAAAAAAAAAAATAATAATTAACAAATAATAATATTCATAAAAAATATTCTTTTTAAAAGAAAGCCATATTAAAAAAAATACTTACCAATTTATGACTAAACTATACGCTGAGATATAACAAACATTTTCCAAATTCATCTGGAATTGAATATTAATTTTTTACACTGAATAATAAAAATTTCAATACACTTTCAATTTCAACATATTTTCCTAAATATTCTTTATAACTTTTTTCTAAACTACCGATAAAATACTAATAACTTTCATTTAAAAGGTTTAATAAACAAACACCAATATATGTCTCAAAAATCCAAAATATTCCATGCCTTTATATTCCCTTGTTGCATACCTGCTTAAAAGATGCAACAACCCACGCCAACGCCAACTGTACAACTGAAGCATGCCAAACAAAATCAAGCAAAGCCAAAACATCCCTACAACAACAAAAACACATGTGCCTTTATTGAAAACAACACCTCAACCAAAAACCATCAACAACCATCAACACCAAAAACCATCAACGAATAACAAACACACGCACACACAAACCACTAAATGAACAAAAATAAAAACAACCCCACGCTCATGTATACACAACAAAACTCAAGTAACATCATCTTTACATTAATCACATTCCACTATTCCGATAAATATCTCTGTATTATGCATTAGTTCATCGCATCTGCTGACAATTTACTCTAAGAATAATACTCGTAAAGGCACACCAGTTTATGAACGATGAAACGTTTAACTTAAAATTTGCAAAATTTTCATGAAAAGTTATCTACCATTTTTGACGAAAATGTCTATAAATTTAATTACATGTGAACTAAAAATATTTCATTGGGTAATTTTTTACCAACAATTATTAACTATAGGAATTGTCAGTAAGAAATTGCTATCCACTTTCAAGTTCATTTTTCGTAAAAAAATATTTTCTCATACAAAAAAATCTTATAGTAAATTGCACTTATTATTTAGAAAATACTTTACATTTCACAAGTAGTTTTATAGCATAAGAAACGAATTTTTAACTACCAGTTAAGAAATTTTTTAAGGAAATTTCCATCGTATTTTGTAGGCCATGAACTAAACGATTGCTACTTAGAATTTGTAAAATTTCCTTTCGAGTAGTTAATTTTCGTTGAAGATACGAAAAATGAACTAAAATTCTGGAAAATTCTTGTAATAAATTATTGTAAAAATCTTCTTAAATTTACGAGACACTTTTTTTTCTGTGTATGAACCAATTTTGGCATAGTTGTTAAAGACCATATACTAACAACACGTAATAAATTTCAACCGGATTGGATAAATTTTGCTTCTGCAAGAAGCTCCGGAGGTCAAATCTGGGGATCGGTTTATATGGGAGCTATATATAATTATGGACCGATATGAACCAATTTTTGCATAATTTTTAGAGACCATATACTAACACCACGTACCAAATTTCAACAAGATCGTTTGAAATTTTCTTCTATATGTTAAGAGACTCCGAAACCCAAATCTGGGGGTATGTTTATACGTAAAAGTGGTCCAATATGGCCCATTTACAATACCATCCCAACTACCTCAATAACACCTACTTGTGCCAAGTTTCAAGTCGATAGTTTGTTTCGTTCGGAAGTTAACGTGATTTCAACAGACCGACGAACAGCTTAGATCGACTCAGAATTTAACCACGACCCAGAATATATATACTTTATGGGGTCTTAGAGCAATATTTCGATGTATTGCAGACGGAATGACGAAGTTAATATGCCCCCATCCTATGGGAGAGGGTATAAAAAACTGAAAAAAAAATAAAAATTTTTTCCTAGTATCAAGTACGCAAAACTCAAATTTAAAAGTTAATTGCATCTTAAGGGTACCCTTATTTCAGTGATATGCTGGCTCGTAATCGATACCAAAATCATTAGTGTAAAGACAAAATCTTTGGAACCTGTGCTGGAGATAGTCTTCCGAATGCTCGAGAAAATTGTAATTTATGCTGAGTAAAATTATAAATTAGGCTTAATCCTTCAAAATAAAATCCTCTGTCCGTTTCTAGTCCAAATGCTCCCTGGAATGGAGAGGAGCAAAGATTTATTTTTTCAAATTCAAGAAAAAGTATCCCCAATTTGAGGGAAAATCTCCAATACTGGCAACATTGACTGATTTCTGCAATTTGGAAATCAAGATATTAATGATATTTAGTGACCTTTAGGTACCATTGCGATCAATAACCATCCACTGTATAAATCTACTGAATTTAGGTCTCGAATCATAAGAAAGGTGACATATAAAAAAAGATCATGCAAATCTGATTGTCTTAAGAGAGGGTTAAAGTCCATCAAATTTCTTGAATATCAATTGACTTGGACCCGAAATTAACTGAATTTGCACCATTTTATATCCGAAAGAAAGAAAAATTAATGTATACGGACCAGGGTATTTACAACCCTGCCCGCCGAATGTTTGCCGTGTTTCATGTTTTTTGATTCTAAAGATATTTTTAATTAAAAAAATATTGGAGACACGGGTTTCATTGTTTTTCATAAATTCACGTTTATTTTCTCGTAAAAAATACTTTGTTTAAAGGAGAATTTCGTACGTCTGAAATTTTATTCCGGGGGAAGTATTTTTTTCTTTGGGTGCGCTGCCATCCAATTATGAGATAAACGAACCATGGTGGAGGCTACATAAGATTCGGTCTGGCTGAACTTTCAGCCGTCTATATTTTCTTTTCTCTTGCTTCTCTCTATCGTCTTCCTCGCTTGAGTTGTTGAAAGTTACAATGCCATATTTTTGTTGAATTTCAATACCCGATAAAGATAAAGTTTTACTTGTTTCAATGGGGAGCGCATTGCATTTTTGTTACTTGACAGAAAAAAAAGAGTGATGTCAATTTAGCGTTTAGAGAAGAAAGATTCCAAGATCATATCTACGCGGAGAAGGAATATGATAATCGCAAAATTTTTTTCAGGAGCATAAGTTAACTTTTTTACGGGCAACATGGACCTTTTTCTCACTTGTTCGCTAGCTAACTGATTACACCCATTAAGGTTGAGTTAATGTTCCGTTGATTGAAGAGTTGAATTTTTCTCTTTGAGTGCTTTAAACTGAAGAATATCAACCTTTCCATCAACGCACGGATAAACGCATGCTATGTAACTCAACCTTTAGCTCCCATATCCACACGCAAAGGAAGGAAAATGATGGTTAATTTTAGAAAATGTTAACTAAACTGTATTACACGCGACGAAATCACAAAAATAAGTAAATATTTGTCGAGAAATTCAAGAAAATTTATTAGACATAATATTTTAGTTTGAAGGAAAAAGTTGGAGATCAAATTTGCAAAAATGTGTTTAGTTTAAAAAATGTTTAACTATTTACAAATTTAGTAAATCTTTATACTTCATTTGAGAATAATTTTTTATTACTTTCTACTTAGAAACAAGTATATACGTCATTAAGTTCGGCACGGCCCAAACTTAAATACCCACCACCACGAATAAAATATAATAGTTTCCATTGAAAACTCATCATCGTATCTAGTTAATTGAAATTAGTATATGGGTTCAAATGGTAATCATCCCGAAGTTACATTTAAAGTTTCTACATATCGATGTCTCCATTCTAAAGTACACTAAGTCTAAAAGTGAATTTTACAGGAATCAAGTTCAAAGTTTTTTTTGAATTTCTTAAAAACCGTATAAGATATAAATTCACTTTTTTCGATCTTAAAATCATGTTTATTGTAGTTTTTTTAGTATGTACGAATTCAAAATACTGATAATAGAACATGGCTAAAAATTACTTAGACAACTTTAGACCGAACAAAGTTTTTGGCCCTTTTTGGATTGGAAATTTTTAAAACTTTAGTCACAGGCTACGTACAATATTAACCACAACTTTTGATATAAAGGGTGATACGGTCAAAATTTGGTCAAGGGAAAACGCGTGTAAATCGGTTAAATCGTTTATTTAAAAAAATTAAATTTTTTTTTCAAGTTCAATTAGTATAAAATTCAGGAAAAATATTCAGTTAGGCTTTCGCTTTTCCAAATCCGAATTGCCGGGCCTCACGCTTGACACCTGCCATCAGATTTTGTACAGCCACCTTGTCCACCTTCTTCGCCGCAGAAAGCCAGTTTGCCTTGAACTGCTGCTCGTCCTTAGCAGTTTTTTTTGGTCTTCTTTAGGTTCCGCTTGACAATAGCCCAGTATTTCTCAATTGGGCGGAGCTCTGGCGTGTTGGGAGGGTTCTTGTCCTTGGGAACCACCTGCACGTTGTTGGCGGCGTACCACTCCATGGCCTTTTTACCGTAATGGCAAGATGCCAAATCCGGCCAAAACAGTACGGAACAACCGTGTTTCTTCAGGAAAGGCAGCAGACGTTTATTCTAACACTCTTTCACGTAAATTTCTTGGTTGACAGTCCCGGAAGCTATGAAAATGCTGCTTTTCAAGCCACAGGTACAGATGGCTTGCCAAACCAGATATTTCTTTGCGAATTTTGACAGTTTTATGTGCTTGAAAATATCTGCTACCATTCCCCTTCCTTTTGCCGTATAAAACTCCTGTCCCGGAAGCTGCTTGTAGTCGGCTTTGACGTAGGTTTCGTCGTCCATTACCACGCAGTCAAGCTTCGTCAGCATCGTCGTGTACAGCCTCCGGGATCACGCTTTGGCCGTCGTATTTTGTTTATCATCGCGATTTGGAGTCACTACCTTGTTGTAAGACGACAGCCCGGCTCGTTTTTTGGCTCGATGCACGGGTTTCGCTTGAAACTACCGGCAACTCTCTTTGTCGTCTCAGCGGCTTCCGGTTTTCGATTTCCCCCCTATCCAGACTTCCTGGCTGTCGAAAAACGTTCCCCAAACACTTTAATTACATTTGTAACGGTTGATTTGGCAACTTTTAGAAATTTTGCCAGCTTTGCGTGCGAGTAGCTCGGATTTTCGCGATGCGCGAGCAAAATTTTGATACGCTGCTCTTCTTGCTTGGACGGCATTTTGACAACTGAAGAGTGAATTCCAAAATCAAAATAGGAGCAACATTCTACACACACACACCTTCAAAATGAGGGGTGTTCAGGTTTTTTAAATGCAAAATTGAAAGAAATACGTCAAGTTTATATTGACCAAATTTTGACCGTATCACCCTTTAAGTCCAATAAATTCGAACTTTTGACAGGATGCAATTCACATCAATTCGAATAAAAAACAACAAACTCCATAAAAAATGCTAAGTCGACTTAGCGTTCTCTGGAATGAGGACATCGATATGGGGGCTGCATCAGATGTCCTGAATATCTCTGGATTTCTAAGAGCCAGTTTTGTTTGAGATTTAGAGGAATCTTAAATTATATTTCATGTTAGCCTGATACCGAAACAGGCAATTGACGTCCAAATGCATTATATCTAATTATACAATTATTTTTCGAGCTTTATGGACAGATATAGATTAAGGAACATGGTTAATAGAGCCATTGAAAAGAAAACGCCAGATACAAATCTATACACGCCTGGACTGTACATGTTTCGGTTCGGGCGAATAAACCTTTCCACAGCCTTTAGTATAGATCTGGCTGGGAGATTAGATGGAATCTTAAATATCTCAGCAAATCACATGAAAATTACGCTATATAGGTGCTCAAGACCCCAAATCATGGGACCTGTTTAGATGGGAGCTATATCAAAGCCTGGACTGGTATACACCATATTCGGCACATCTCTTTTTGGACCTAACGTACACTCAGATTTCATAGTTCAAGCAAATCGGAATAAAATTGCGGTGTTTTGAAGGCCAAGAAGTCAAATATTGAAATCGGTCTATATGGAGGCTATATCAAAACGTGGATCAATACATACCTATATAGGAGCTATAGCTAAATCTGGACCGATTTCGATGATTTTTTGCACATATAGTAAGTACTATAGAAAATTAGATTTGGCCAACTTTGAGTCAGATCGGTTGATAAATAAAGGACTTATGGCTAAATTTGGGGAAATCGGGCGATACA
This sequence comes from Haematobia irritans, assembly GCF_050003625.1. Lineage (NCBI taxonomy): Eukaryota > Metazoa > Arthropoda > Insecta > Diptera > Muscidae > Haematobia > Haematobia irritans. Next base: position 56,052,691 of record NC_134401.1, read on the forward strand.
TATATATGGGAGCTGCATCTACTTCTGAACCGATTTCGATGAAATTTGGCACACTTAAAGGGTGGTCTATTGGATTACTTTGTGGCAAATTTGGCGCCAATCGGTTAGTAAATGAACGCAATTTGACCCCATTTATCGAAATCGGCCGATACATATATATGAGAGCTATATCTAACATTGATCCGATTTTTTCCAAATTAAATAGCGTTCGTCCTCGTACCAAAAAAAACGCCACATACCAAATTTTATCAAAATTTTACCTGACCACTATGTGGTATAGGGTATAATTATTGGCGCCAAATCATGACCATTTTAATTTGTACTATTTTTTACATGCGAAAATTTCCTTCTGCTTTAGTTCATATTGAACTTATATATGTGTACGGTCATTAAACTGTATACCCATGTTTAGTTCATAAAACGTTTGATATATACTTAAAAAATGGAAAATTTCAATGCACTGTAGAAAATTTCGCAAAAAATAATAGAGTTTAACTACTAACAAATAATTTTTTGCAATAAAAATAAGTTAAAATTAGCGTTAGTTTAACCACGGACTTTTTCGCTGTGAGCGTTCATTTAACTAACAAACACATACAATTATTAAAGTTAAAAGGAATCGTTCTCAAATTTAAACCAGTAAGGAAAGTCTAAAGTCGGGCGGGGCCGACTATATTATACCCTGCACCACTTTGTAGATCTAAATTTTCGATACCATATCACATCCGTCAAATGTATTGGGGGCTATATATAAAGGTTTGTCCCAAATACATACATTTAAATATCACTCGATCTGGACAGAATTTGATAGACTTCTACAAAATCTATAGACTCAAAATTTAAGTCGTCTAATGCACTAGGGTGGAACACAATGTTAGTAAAAAAATATGGGAAACATTTAAATCTGAAGCAATTTGAAGGAAACTTCGCAAAAGTTTATTTATGATTTATCGCTCGATATATATATATTAGAAGTTTAGGAAAATTAGAGTCATTTTTACAACTTTGCGACTAAGCAGTGGCGATTTATAAGGAAATTGTTGGTATTTTGACCATTTTTTTCGAAATCAGAAAAACATATATATGGGAGCTATATCTAAATCTGAACCGATTTCAACCAAATTTGGCATGCATAGCAACAATGCTAATTATACTCTCTGTGCAAAATTTCAACTAAATCGGAGTTAAAAATTGGCCTCTGTGGTCATATGAGTGTAAATCGGGCGAAAGCTATATATGGGAGATATATCTAAATCTGAACCGATTTGGCTGGTATTTTGCAAGTTTTTCGAGACCCATAAAATATTCGGATGTACGGAATTTGAGGAAGATCGGTTGATATACACGCCAATTATGACCAGATCGGCGAAAAATATATATGGCAGCTATATCTAAATCTGAACCGATTTTTTCCAAAATCAATAGGGATCGTCTTTGAGCCGAAACAGGACCCTATACCAAATTTTAGGACAATCGGACTAAAACTGCGAGCTGTACTTTGCACACAAAAATACATCAACAGACAGACAGACAGACAGACAGACAGACGGACAGACAGACGGACAGACAGACGGACAGACAGACAGACGGACATCGCTAAATCGACTCAGAATTTAATTCTAAGCCGATCCGTATACTAAAAGGTTGGTCTATGATTACTCCTTCTTGGCGTTACATACAAATGCACAAACTTATTATACCCTGTACCACAGTAGTGGTGAAGGGTATAAAAATATTAGCTAAAAATAATAAGTTCATTAAACTGTATACCCATGTTTAGTTCATAAAACGTTTGAGATATACTTAAAAAATGGAAAATTTCAATGCACTGTGGAAAATTTCGCAAAAAATAATAGAGTTTAACTACTAACAAATCATTTTTTGCAATAAAAATAAGTTAAAATTAGCGTTAGTTTAACCACGGACTTTTTCGCTGTGAGCGTTCATTTAACTAACAAACACATACAATTATTAAAGTTAAAAGGAAACGTTCTCAAATTTAAAAAAATATTAGCTAAAAATAATAAGTTCTATGAACTAAAATGGCGTTAAATTGACTGGAGTGCGCTGTAGGTTTCACTTTTTTTAGAGTGCAATTTCAATTTTTTTGCAATGGGTTGACACCATTTGTCGAAGAGTGACTTGACAACGAGTCTTTTTATGGTGTTCGCATTACTCCTCCTCCTCCATAATATCGACTTGTCAATGTTGTTGTTAAGAAGTATCATTATGTTAATATTTTATTATGTTTTTTATTCTATGCCACCACACACACTTATACATAAAAGACCATGAGATGAATACTTAAAAATTTCTTATGGTTCTTATGGCAGATAATACGGGGTATCCATTTGTTTTTTACATATTTTTTTGTGAAAAAAAGTTTTATTTGAATTCTCTAGCAAAAGCATTATGCACAAGACAGGAACTTATTTGTAAAAAAAATGAAGTATTTGAATATAATGCAGGCAATAGTTTTAAATCAATTTTATTTTATATTTTGAGATAGTTTGCAGCTAAAATCAGCTATGGAGAATTAAGAATTTTAATAAAATTACTAAACAATGGAAAGCAATGATAAAATAATTTCATTTATTTTAATTTAATTCATATTTTTTATATGTTTTTTTCTTATATTGATCACAAATAACAAATAACCTTCATAAAGAACCATTGAAATGCATTTTAGCTCATTATTCTTATTGTTGAGGTCTTTGAATATCCATGATATAAATAAAGTCGAAATTTCTATAAACGCGCCATTAAAATAGCAAAATAAACAGTAAAAACAAAGGTCGTTTAATAAAAAAATACAATAAATAAATAAAAAAATAAAAAAAAACAAAGACAATTAAGCGTAAATCCTTAAACCTCATAAACCAACAAATGGTCAACAAAAACATTTTGAAAATAAATCTGTTTACATTTGCAAAGCATCGGAAGAATATATGGCTGAAATAAAAATGCAAAAATCATTCACAAAGTCCCAGATGGCATGCATCTCCACCATAAATTGAGGAAAAACACAAAATAATTTGGCCAAGATGTGGGTCAGCATGAGTTTATTCACATTCTCTTTTTGCAGTGGAAATACACAAATAGTCTTTGAAATAATTAAGTCAAAAACATTTCGGAAGATGATTAATTAATGGCGTAATTATCAATAATGTTTCTGGTGTTTATACCATTCACCATAGGATGTGGATATAATAATTTCATCATTCTGTATGCAATGCATCAAAATATTGGTCGTAGAATCCATAAAGTATATATTCTGAGTTGATCTAGCCATGTCCATTCGTCCTTATGCTGAAATCACTCACATCTCCAAAAAAAAAAAAAAAACAAACGCGCAAGTTGTTGTTCCCGATGTAGTTCGGATCGTATTGAAAATGTGCCATAAGTTACTGATAATCAAATGGCCTAAAACCGATTTTTGCTAAAGACAAAATTTCCAACTATTTCACTTAACCCAGTAGAAGTCTTCATACTCATAGCACGAATTCGAAGATGTATATTTGCAATTTACAAATCCAGAACTGGACCTCAATCTCTTGTTAGCAAATGACAGCTCTATATTACCTTTTGCGTTTCGAACCAACCTTTTTGAGTACACAGTACAGTTTGGTCCCCAACTTACCTGAAAGTAGAGAAAAAATTGTATTTAACTTAAATAACTCAAACCACAAATTTTAAGTAAATTTAAATATTTGTATGCGTTTCAACAATTATAAATTGAGAATTTATTATATGTGAATGAAGATAAACTAGAAATGTAAACCAAACCTGGTGAACGTTGACAGGTCGTGATTCAAGTTTTAGATCATTATTAATTAAATAATATATGATTATAACAATTAAATAATATATGATGGTTATAAAAAGAAATGTTTAAAATGTTACTGTAGCAGTATTGAAAATACGTGCGAGGCTTCCAGACTACATTAAAAACAAAATTCCGTAGTTAAACTGACGCTAAATTTAACTTATTTTTATTGCAAAAAAATTAATTCTTTGTTTGTATTTAAATTGTATTATTTTTTTCGAAATTTTCCACAGACCACTGAAATTTCCTTTTTTTAAGTATGTCTCAAATATTTTATGAACTATAAAGTTCAATGACCGCATACATAAGTTCAATATAAACTAACGCAAAAGAAAGTTTTCGTACGATTCCCAAAAATAACATAGTATGAATGAACTACTGTATGGTTAAAATAACCATGATTTGGGGCCAATGAGATTTTCTTCTTTCCTTTTATTTCTTTTTTCTTCTGTGAGAGGGTGTAATTTCTTGAGTTGTAGGTAAAAAGTACAACAGGGCATTAAATGTTCCTGGTTTTAAAAACGCTTTGTGAAAATCTCAAAATGTACTGTTGCGAGAGCTATCGCTGTGGTCGGAAAAAACGCACGCTCAGAGTTCGGTCCTCAAAATAATGCCAGATGTGCCAAAGGTAGTGGATTACACTCTGGCGAAACCGACAGATTGGTAATTAAGTTTATACAATTCATTATAATTTATTACAAATTCGTTTACAATAACTAGAATTCATTGTTTTTTATGCTTTCCACCATAGGATGGGGGTATATTAACTTTGTCATTCCGTTTGTTACACATCGAAATATTGCTCTAAGGCTCCATAAAGTATATATATTTTGGGTCATGGTTAAATACTGAGTCGATCTAAGCATGCCCGACCGTCCGTCTGTTGAAATCACGCTAACTTCCTAACGAAACAAGCTATCGACTTGAAACTTCGCATAAGTAGTTATTATTGATGTAGGTCGGTATTGCAAATGGGCCCTATTGGATCACTTTTACTTACGAGTATATCCCTCATATAAACCGACACCCAGATTTGGCTTGGGTTAGGTTAGGTTAGGTTAGGTGGCAGCCCGATGTATCAGTCTCGCTTAGACTATTCAGTCCATTGTGATACCACATTGGTGAACTTCTCTCTTATCACTGAGTGCTGCCCGATGCCATGTTATGCTCAATGATAAGGGACCTCCTTTTTATAGCCGAGTCCGAACGGCGTTCCATATTGCAGTGAAACCACTTAGAGAAGCTTTTAAAACCCTTATTATAGCCCTCATATAAACCGACACGCAGATTTGGCTTGGGTTAGGTTAGGTTAGGTGGCAGCCCGATGTATCAGGCTCGCTTAGACTATTCAGTCCATTGTGATACCACATTGGTGAACTTCTCTCTTATCACTGAGTGCTGCCCGATTCCATGTTATGCTCAATGATAAGGGACCTCCTTTTTATAGCCGAGTCCGAACGGCGTTCCACATTGCAGTGAAACCACTTAGAGAAGCTTTTAAAACCCTCAGAAATGTCACCAGCATTACTGAGGTGGGATAATCCACCGCTGAAAAACTTTTTTTGTGTTCGGTCGAAGCAGGAATCGAACCCACGACCTTGTATATGCAAGGCGGGCATGGTAACCATTGCACCACGGTGCAATGCACTCAGATTTGGAGCCTTTTACAGAAGCAAATTTCATCCGATCCGGTTGAAATTTGGTACGTGACGTTAGTATATGGTCTCTAACAATCATGCCAAAATTGTTCCATATCGGTCTGTAGCTATATATAGCCCCCATATAAACCGATCCCCAGATTTGACCTCCGGAGCCTCTTGAAGGAACAAATTTCATCCCATCCTGTGTAAATTTGGTACGTGGAGCTAATATATGGCCTCTCACATCCATGCAAAAATTGATTCATATCGGTCAATAATTATATATATCCCCCATATAAACCGATCCCCAGATTTGACCTCCGGAGCCTCTTGGAGGAGCAAATTTCATTCGATCCGGTTGAAATTCGGTACATGGTGTTTACATGTGGTCTCTAATATCCAAGCAAAAATTGGGCCAAATCGGTAAATAATTATATATAGTCCCCATATAAACCGATCCCCTGATTTTACCTCCGGAGCCCCTTGGAGTAGCAAATTTCATCCGATCTGTTTGAAATTTGGTATGTGGTGTAAGTATATGGACACTAACAACCGTGCAAAAATTGGTCCACATCGGTTCATAATTATATATAGCCCCCATATAAACCGATCCACAGATTTGGTCTCCGGAGCCTCTTGGGGGAGTAAATTACATCCGATTCGGTTGAAATTTGGTTCGTTGTGCAAGGATATGGTCGCCAACAATCATGCCAAAATTGTTCCATATCGGTCTATAGCTATATATAGCCCGCAGATAAACCGACCACCAATCACACAAAAATTGGTCCATATCAGTCCCCGTGTTTCACTTCTTGCTCTCTAGTTTCCACGAAACAGTTCATATTGGTTCGTAATTATTTATAGATGCCCCTTATTTACCGATCAAGAACTGAATTTTATACAGTGGCGTGTAATGAGTACATAATTAATTGTTTTCTATTCTAAACGAATAAATAAAAGCAGCAATAAAGAAACTCAAAAATAATTTATTCTTTTATTCCTTCTTCAATTCTTAATAAAAAAAACCTAAAGAATTCAGAGAGATAAAAAAACATAAAAAATCGCATGTACTCAATTTTGCACTTTTCTATACCGGTGTCAATTGGAACATTTTCTAGTACTTGGTATTTTTTAATACCATATTTATACGTTTTGCATAATGCCGAGGGAACTCTGCGTAATGGCGAGGTAGTCTTCCTTCTTCATTATACCATAAATTTTCTGCAATGGCCCAATGTGCCACCAAGTGAAGCAGCCCCGAACCATGATGCTTCCACCACCATGCTTCATAGTTTGCTTAACATGGTGGCGTTGAATAGTATCACCAGGACGACGCTAGAAATATTGTTTACCGTTCGATTGGAAACGTTTAAATTTTGATTCATTTGACCAGATAACACGTTTCCAGTCATCTGTCGTCCATTTTTTATGCTCTCTTGCAAACTTCATTCGCGCCTTTTGATTCTTTTCTGACGTATTGTCAGAAAAAAGGTTTATTTTACAGTTGAAACATAACCAATGTTGTGGAGCGCTCGTCTTGCTGTCCATTTACTAACTTGCTTATTTTTGGCAACAGTAGGGTAAGTGCAGCAAATGTGGTATAGGCTGGTAATGTGGTATAGTAGCTTTTTTCTCTATCTAACAACATACGAAGAACTAAACCAAGCTGAATAGATTGTGGCTGTCAGAAAATGAAGCTATCAAAGATCAATTTGATTTTTGCAACTCTTTCTTTGTGCCAGTTGAAAGAATTCACATTTGCCCGTGCTCGAAGGTTTTTTTTTGGTGGTTCTTAATCATTTCGTTTTGTGTGAAGATATATTTTAAATTTATTAATTTTCGGATGTAAATAACTGACGAGTACTAAATAAGCATAAAATGTATGCAATTGCGATACACATATTGCATTTATTTTTTTTTTTTTACAAAAAAATCTACATTATGGTGTACCACATTACCTGCACATTTTATGAATCCGTGCTTAATGTGTTTTTTAATAAATTCGCAAATATATCCGAAATTATAGGTTTCTAATTTTTCGCTCATAGTTGCGTGGATGGCTAACACTAGTAAAATGAATGTGGTAAAATCTTAGCCTCGTCGAAGAAAAACAAAAAATTTGGCTATCGAAAAACAAATGGGTATACCGCATTTGCTGCACTTACCCTAGTATTTTTCGGCGTTACGGACTTGTTCTGCCTCATTTCTGCCATCATAAGGCGAGCGTCCGATTCGGTCAACAGTTTTCGGCGGCCTCTGGTTTGCTCTTTGGGAGTAGTATTTCGTCTTTTTTGGACGCGAATGATCACAGACTGACTTATATTTAGTTCCTTGGCTATTTTCCGCGATGAAGACCCATAATTAGTTAGGGAAACTATATTGACCTCCACATCCCACGTTAACTTTTTCACTTCGAATAAAGCTTTAACTCTTAATAGCAAACACGTTTCTAAATAAAAAGTGGTGGACTAACTTACAATTTAGAAGAGTTTTAAGATACCTTGCCATCGGCAAATATTACCACAGCCCAAGTAATTCGATTGTGGATGACAGTCTTTAGTAGAAGTTTCTACGTAATTCATAGTGGAGGGTACATAAGATTCGGCCTGGCCGAACTTACAGTCGTATATACTTGTTTTTATTTTTCTTTAAATCAACTAGTTTCTAATATCTGAAAAAGACACTTAAAAAATGTTTCCATCTTAGTACAGTGTCCCACTTTCTCTCTTTACCGAATATTTGTTTATATTTAAAATTTTGTCATTGTCAAAAGAAAAATGATTCACAATTTATCTATGTTATGTTGACCAAACATGTTGGAAACATTCGTTTTTGTCTTTTCTCGAAATCTATGCATATTGTTTATAACCACTGGTCTGAGCAAAATCTCATGCAAGTTTCTCAGAAAAATTCATTAAATTCGAAATTTTATATGAATTTGCATATGGGCAAATAATTATTGTTGCATTTTACAGTTCGTAGAATTTCATCGAATCAGAACTGTAAATATGCTAATTGACAGACAATGGCAATTATTTTATTGGTAGCGAAGCAAATGAGGAACTAATGACAGCCAAAATGAAGGCGTATGAGTTGCCGTCACTTGACAAATTTGAATGATATCAAGAGGGAAGGAAATGTTGATTTTACTACAACTGGAATTTAGTTTTAGTTTAAAATTTAATTCAATCAAAATGTAAATTACTGCCATCACGCAGAGAAGGAACACGATCCCCTCAAACATGTTTCAAGAGCAAATTGTTATTTTTGTAGAAAAAAATTTGTTTTCTCGGTAAACATATACATGGTCGCCGAAATCAGATACATAATTTTCGGAAAATAACATGGTTCTGGCAAACATGTTCCATGTTTCAAAAATAACATTATGCTCTTAAAACATATTTGGGGTGATAATATATCACCCCAAATATGTAAGTAATTGATTACTTACAAATATTTTTATAGAAGGTTTTTGTTAATAGTTTTCCTTCACATAAATCAAATAAATAAAATATATGTTCTAGACATAAGACTGAGCCAAATCTGTGCAATTTTGTAGTTCATAAGTTTTATGATTTCTTTTCTATTCAATAAAGTGTTATGTGATGATATGGGGTGATCATATTCCTTCTATGGGTTTTTAACAACTATTTATTTTGCTGAGCATGTATGTATTCGAAGGACTTCTTTCTCATCTTCAAAATTAAATTATTTGACATTTTAGACGGGTCTGCTGGACCAAAATTTTCCTCAATGTTCAGAAATTAAGAAATTAGGGCAAGGGCCTTGAACATGACTGGACGATCTGCTGAAACCAACGAAAATCATCTAAAAAGGACTATTGCAACACTTCCTTCTCACAATAGCAAAAATGAACTATGATTCAAAAAATACGAATGCACCGAAAAAAGAGTTTGCTCGGTTCCAATGATGGTGTCTTAACGTAGTGGTTTTGGTATTTATTCCGAGCTAAAGAAGCGGAGAACTGATAAGGATAACTTTAAGATGCAATTCTCTTTTAAATCATAGTTTTGCGTACTTGATACTACGAAATAAATTTATTTTATTTTATTTATTTTTATGTCTATCATCAAAACCCTTTAGAAACGTGTACGGACAACTTAAATTTCCAGGAATTGGTTGAAAGTATGCCAAAACGTATAAAAACGGTACTAGAAAATGTTCCAAGTACTAGAAAATGTTTCAACATGCGAGTTTATTTGTTTTTTTTTTTTTTTTATTTTGTTACGTTTATTTATCTATCTTGTTGTTTTATTTAGAATTGAAGAAGGAATAAAAGAAAAAGGAAATTATTTTCAGTTTCTTTTATCCGTTTAGAGATGAAAAAAATTAATTATGTACTCATTTCTGCACGCCACTGTAATTATACCCTTCACCACTACTGTGGTACAGGGTATAATAAGTTTGTGCATTTGTATGTAACGCCAAGAAGGAAAAGTCTGAGACCCATCGTTTAGTATACCGATCGTCTTAGAATTGAATTCTGAGTCGATTTAGCGATGTCCGTCTGTCTGTCTGTTGGTGTATTTTTGTGTGCAAAGTACAGCTCGCAGTTTTAGTCCGATTGTCCCAAAATTTGGTATAGGGTCCTGTTTCGGCTCAAAGACGATCCCTATTGATTTTGGAAAAAATCGGTTCAGATTTAGATATAGTTGCCATTTATATTTTTTCACCGATCTGGTCATAATTGGCGTGTATATCAACCGATCTTCCTCAAATTCCGTCCATCCGAATATTTTATGAGTCTCGAAAAACTTGCAAAATATCAGCCAAATCGGTTCATATTTAGATATAGCTCCCATATATAGATTTCGCCCGATTTACACTCAAATGACCACATAGGCCAATTTTTTGCTCCGATTTAGTTGAAATTTTGAACAGGGAGTAGAATTAGCATTGTAGCTATGCGTGCCAAATTTGGTTGAAATCGGTTCGGATTTAGATATATCTCCCATATATAGCTTTCGCCCGATTTACACTCATATGACCACAGAGGCCAATTTTTAACTCCGATTTAGTTCAAATTTTGCACAGGGATTCAGATTTAGATATAGCTCCCATATTTATGTTTTTCTGATTTCGACAAAAATGGTCAAAATACCAACATTTTCCTTGTTAAATTCTCACTGCTTAGTCGAAAAGTTGTAAAAATGACTCTAATTTCCCTAAACTTCTAATACATATATATTGAGCGATAAATCATAAATAAACTTTTGCGAAGTTTCCTTAAAATTGCTTCAGATTTAAATGTTTCCCATATTTATACCCTTCACCACTACTGTGGTACAGGGTATAATTTTCTACTAACATTGTGTTCCACCGTAGTGCATTAGCCGACTTAAATTTAGAGTCTATAGATTTTAGAGAAGTCTATCAGATTCTGTCCAGATCGAATGATATTTAAATGTAGGTATTTGGGACAAACCTTTATATATAGCACCCAACACATTTGACGGATGTGATATGGTATTGAAAATTTAGATTTACAAAGTGGTGCAGGGTATAATATAGTCGGCCCCGCCCGATTTTAGACTTTCCTTACTTGTTAATATATATAAAATATAGTAATGATTTAGCATTAATAATGTTTTCTTTAGTTTTAGTTAATTTTTTATGAGAAGGAAAAATTTCGTACACAATCGTCAAAAAATTTCAGCAAATTTTAGTTATTTTCACAACGCAAAAAACGTCCTACAATTAAATTCAAATTTCGCTTGAGACATAAACGTTAGTCTAAATATCAAATTTATAACGGATAATTAATGGTGAAAAAAGTGACACTGAAACAAATATTGTCCCTCCCCTAGAAAGATTGACTTTACTTCAACGACATACAACTTTAACGGAGTCAAAGTGACTGCCCGAAATTGAAAGAATGAAATTTTAAAGCTAAATTTGATGAATTTTCTTTTGAATAGTATATCCTAAACTTTAGGATACATAATCTTCCGTATTAGGTCAGTTTTTGTTTCAGTGTACACACTTCGATTAGTTACAATCTTTTGCATCAAAGAAAAAATCTTTAGTACGATTACAGTATGGAAACAATTTTTATACCCTCCACCATAGGATGGGGGTATATTAACTTTGTCATTCCGTTTGTAACACATCGAAATATTGCTCTAAGACCCCACAAAGTATATATATTCTGGGTCGTGGTGAAATTCTGAGTCGATCTACGCATGTCCGTCCGTCTGTCCGGCTGTCCGTCCGTCTGTGGAAATCACGCTAACTTCCGAACGAAACTAGCTATCGACTTGAAACTTGGCACAAGTAGTTGTTATTGATGTAGGTCGGATGATATTGAAAATGGGCCATATCGGCCCACGTTTACGTATAGCCCCCATATAAACCGATCCCCAAATTTGGCTTGCGGAGCCTTCCGGAGCAGCAACATTCATCCGATCCGGTTGAAATTTGGTACGTGGTCTAAGTATACGGTCTCTAACAACCATGCAAAAATTGGTCCATATCGGTCCATAAATATATATAGCTCCCATATAAACCGATCCCCAGATTTGACCTCCGGAGCCTCTTGGAGGAGCAAACTTCATCCTACCCGATTGAAATTTGGTATCGGTCCATAAATATATATAGCTCCCATATAAACCGATCCCCAGATTTGATCTCCGGAGCCTCTTGGAGGAGCAAAAGTCATCCGATGCGGTTGAAATTTGGTACATTTCGTTAGTATATGGCCTCTAACAGCCATGTAAAAATTGTCAAATTTTATTACTATAGAAAGTTTTGTCAAAATTTCATTTCTATAGAAAGTTTTGTAAAAAGTTTATTTCTATAGCAATGTTTGTCAACATTTTATTTCCATAGAAAATTTTGTCAAAATTTTATTTCTATAGAAAATTTTGTAAAAAATTTATTTCTGTAGAAAATTTTGTCAACATTTTATTTCTATAGACAATTTTGTCAACATTTTATTTCTATAGAACATTTTGTCAACATTTTATTTCTATAGAAAATTTTGTCAACATTTTATTTTTATAGAAAATTTTGTCAAAATTTTATTGCTATAGAAAATTTTGTCAACATTTTACTTCCATAGAAAATTTTGTCAACATTTTATTTCTATAGAAGATTTTGTCAAGTTTTTATTTCTATAGAAAATTTTGTCAAAATTTTATTTCTATAGAAAATTTTGTCAAACTGAATTATATACGTATTTAATCGGCCTTTTTTTTGTTTAATATATACCCCTTATGGACTAACTTACAATTTAGAAGACAGTGTTAAAAAGTTTTACGATACCTTGCCATCAGCAAGTGTTATCGCAACCCAAGTAATTCGATTGTGGATAACAGCCTTTAGTAGAAGTTCCTACGCAATCCATGGTGGAGGGTACATAAGATTCGGCCTGGCCGAACTTACGGCCGTATATACTTGGTTATATTGAATAAACGAAAAATTAAAGGTTTCATTATTAGTATGAAAACTTCATCATATTAATGAAAACATACATAAGATGTGGAACACACTTGAGAATCGGGTATAAAAAGGAGATCACTCGTCATTGAGCTAGAATAGGGCATCACTCATTGATAAGAGAGTAGTTCCACCACTATGGGTATAACAATGGACTGAATAGTCTAAGTTAGCCTGAATTATCGGACTGCCAAGAGACACCTAACCTAACCTAGTTTTTTAAATACAATGTATGTTACATTGTATTTAGAAAACTGTTTCCTTGGCTCAGTTTCATACATAGATTTAGTGTCTATGATGCAGCTTTTTCTATCAGTATGTAGGTATACTAAAGCTGGCTTCCAAAGACCATTTGATAAATGTTGTGGGCTTTATGAAAGCACAGCAGTCTTCGAAAAAGGAAGGAATTGCTTTGGCTGGCGGAAGCATATCCTTTTAGGTGTTTCATCAAAATCCTACATATATTGTATTGCATAGCACTTTTCTGTCATGGGACCTGCCATTGGTGAACCACACTCTTCCGATGGTTATCACGAATGAACGAAAAGGGGAATGGATGAAGAAAATATCAGCATAGCCGGCAGACAAACATCAATGCATCATGAAGTGATTTCCACAGACACTTTAAATTTTTCTTTTCTCTAAAGCTATACAAAAGAATATTCATCGAAAAGTGTAAAGGGACATGCACTTAAAAATGTCTACAGGATCCGGTCAAGTGTAATACAAGTAGGCATGAATGTGAATCAAAATAATTCATGTTGGATTTGTTTCTGCCAAAGATCTGTATCTCGACATTGTCATCAAGTGGTGGTTTGACAATAAATCTATTTGCTGTGGAGTGTAGCTAGAAGATGCTTCTATTGTTAAATAGGAAATGTGCTGATTTTCGGAAATGCAATTTTACATACTCGGCAAAGCAATAAATGTCATCAACTGGCAACTATACCATAACCCACAACCAACAAATTATTGGCAATATACGTGCTCCGTAGTACAATAGACGATGGTTTTTGGACGTACAATTATTTACAGTGTATTTGGATATTTAGAATATGCTCCAGAAGGAAGCGGAATCCATCCAATGTCCAACATAGAAAGAAAAAAAGCATGCCCAGTTCGAAAGATTTTATCTTTACTTTAAAGATTTTGGTGTTGAGTATACACTCCATAGTGGTGAAAGTCTGAGTCGATCTACTGATGTTGTCCTTCCGTCTGTTGAAATCACGACCAGAGCTGACTTCCGTAGCCTCTAGTAGGGCCACACTTCATCCGATCCGATACGCGATGTTAGTATATTACCTCTTACCATCATGCAAAAATTGGTCAATGTCGATCCATAATTATATATAGCTTCCATATAAACCAATCCTCAGTCAGTGGGCCTTCTACACCCTCAAGAAACGAAGTCGGTCTATATGGAGGCATTACCAAATGGACCGATAAAAACTTAATCCGATACACGTTTTTGTGAGCCTAAAATACCAGAATATTTATAATTTCAGGCAAATCAGATAAAAACTACGGTTTCTAAAAATCCAAGGAGTTAAATCGGGAGATCGTTCTTATGGGGGCTATACTAAAATATGGACCGATACTCACCTCTTTATGACCCGATAATACCTCTAGATTTCCAATTTCAGACAAATTGTATAAAAACTAGGGTTTCTATAAGCCCAAGACCCCAAATCGAGAGGTCGTTTTATATGGGAACCATACCAAAACATGGACCGATACTCACAATTTTTGGCACACATATTTACGGTTCTACAATACCTCTAGATTTCCAAATGTAAATTGAATAAAAACTGTGGTTTCTATAAGCCCAAGAAATAAAATCGGGAGATCGGTCTATATGGGGGCTATACCAAAATATGGACCGATACTCACAATTTTTGGCACACGTATTTGTGGTCCCACAATACCTCTAGATTTCCAGGTAAATTGAATAAAAACTGCGGTTTCTATAAGCCCAAGAAGTAAAATCGGGAGATCGGTCTATATGGGCTATACCAAAACATGGACCGATACTCACCATTTTTTACACACCTCTTTATGGTCATAAAATACCTCTAGATTTCAAATTTCAGGCAAATTGTATAAAAACTACGATTTCTATAAGCCCAAGACCCCAAATCGGGAGGTCGGTTTATATGGGGACTATATCAAAACCTGGACCGATATAGCCCATCTTCGAACTTGACCTGCCTGCAGACAAAAGACGAGTTTGTGCAAAATTTCAGCACAATTGCTTCATTATTGAAGACTGTAGCGTGATTACAACAGACATATATCGTTATATCGTCTTAGAATTTCTCCCTGATCAAGAATATATATACTTTATATAATCGGAAATCGATATTTCGATGTGTTACAAACGGAATGACAAACTTATTATACCCCCGTCACCATTCTATGGTGGTGGGAATAATAAAACTCTTCATATTTTCTTAAAATGGGAGAAGTTTGCTTAAATTGAATTCATAAGGCTCTCAAATGAGTACATTTTACTTGACTTTTACCTGTCTTGAACTTCGTACAGCGATAAAGACATTTTAACAATTTTTAAATTCAATTAAGTTAAAATTTTCTAAAATAAACCTACATTTTTTCATGGTGGGTTCACTTTTTTGTGGGTGTATATATAGCCCCTTATAAACCGGTTGATATTTGGCCCTCTAATTTTGATATGAAAAGTACTTTATATAAAACGATCAAGAGCAAGAGAGGATTATAACATTATTACATATTATGGACTAACTTTAGAAGACAATGTTAAAATAACGCTATAATTTACCATGGGCAACTGTTACCACATCCCAAGTAATTCGATTGTGGATTAGTCTTTAGTACACTGAAAAAAATATTTTCGTGAGGCCAAAGATTTCATGTCCTTAAACTACGAATGCAAATTTTGCTTAGCATAAAAGACGCATTTCTCTAATATAAAGTTTTTTTCTTTGTTCAAAAGTCGATAAACTTTTCAATGAAGTCGTATTGTCCTTATAATTAAGTGATTTCACTTAAAAATGGGTATCATAACATGAAAGAAAATTTTTTGGGGTAAGGCCAACATGACTTAAAAAATTCAGAAAAATTCTTTAAAATTAGTTAAGTTGTCTTTAAATTTGTTGTCTTTTTGCATCTTGACAAAGCAAACAAGTGTTTAAAAATAGGAGACTTTTTCAACACTTTATTTTAAAGACATTTTTTACTTGATACATAGCATAATTTCTACTGGAAGTCGAGTCTGAATTTCGAAAATAAAGTTGTCGTTAACTCGTTTTTAAGGGACATTGATAGCATATGAAGAAAAAAATCTGAAAAAACCAAAAATTAAAATTTGCTTCCTAAAAGCAAGAACACAAAACCTTGTATTCACCGCAGAATCTTTGGAACCGGGCATGCTTTTTTTTCAGTGTAGAACTTTATACTTAACCCTGGGGGAGTGTACATAGGATTTGACCTTGCCCATTTACACCAAAAATGCTCAAATAGCATCACATCTGAAAGACTAATGTGAAATCAATGCAGCGTATGGCTAATAAGATGATTTCCGTCCTATGAGATGTCCACGTAAAATTGCTTTTGATTCTGATGTGATCGGATTGCATCACTTGTAACACTCTTACGAATTTCTTTTGTTCTGGTTATTTAATTTAATTTCCCTCATTTCCCCTTCATACCACTGTACCTACTTATGTGCTCTGCTACTGTACGTATACACATTGCTATTATTACTTGGGCAAGGTATAAGTTACACTGTAGGGAAATTACTTCCAACACTCAACGTTAATAAAATATATGAAGGGAATTCTCATTTGGTGCCGACCATAGCCGAACTTCCGATAGCACCACCCGTTTCATCTTAACGTGATTAGTTCGCAACCACTACTGTACACATAACGCGATCGGTTCGCACCCTACCACCCACCACCACCTTCTCCCATCCCCTCTTCCCACAGGCTATACTAGCACCCACCTAACGCGGTTCGTCCGCTTACGCGATTCGATCGCATCACTCAAGTGCTAGTATGGCCGAATCCTTTCCTCTTCTATTTACAGAAACCGAACACGCACGAGGACGACTTCAGCACCACCGCCATCCCCGTCCACGAGCAACAGTCGCCCCGACACCATCGGTTCCCCGTTCACGAGCACCAGTCAGCCCGATCCCACCAGCATCATACCGTCTCTTCATCGTCACCAGGCAGCATCGCACCGTCCCAACATCGTCACCAGACCGTTCATCACACCGTTTATTATCCCCGTCCAGCCCACACGTACAGAAAAACATGTTTGGACATGGTCAACGTTACCGTTGTGCGACTTTAGTCGAATTTTTAACCTTTCTGACGTCATGCAACTTTTTGTGCGACTTTCTTAAAATATGAAAAATGTGCGAAAAGAGAAGTGCTTCAATTTGAAGCAATTTTTATACATGGGAATTCATTGCCATTCGCAACCGTTGAGCAAAGACCATGTCTGATCATGGACCAAACAGTATTCTCCAAGTATTTGACGGCAATGTGAAATGCCGTTTGAACTCGGCTATAAAAAGCAGTTCACATGTCATTGAGCTACCCATAGAAGCACTCATTAATAAGAGAGAAGTAAAACACCTATAGTATCACAATGGACGCCTAATCAACGATGCCTAACCTACACGGTGTTCTGGTTTATTAAGTCGTTGTTTTATTACATACCATTTCAACCACTAGATTCGTTCTAGTACCAAATAAGTTTTGATAATTATCACAAATTTTTACTGGAAGTCGGTCATTTATCCCAAAAAGCCAGCAAAAGAGAACCGGAGAGAGATCGAATGACATTTGAGAAATAGAGAAGTTGCAAGTTTTTGCTAGCCATTTTTTGCCAGTAAAAACTTGCAAAATTTGTCATAAACAAATCATACTCGTACGTGCAATATATTTCACAGAGTCAATTGGAAGTGTAGTATAAAAAATATTTTTATCATTTTAATTGATTTAAAACCTTTAAATTGGCTCATTGTAAATAGGCACTGGATGACCATTTTTAGTCTCTTGCAAGTTTACGTTTTACTGGATTTTATGCTACAATAAGTTGGTAAAATATATTTTTATATTAAAGGGACTGTATTTTGTATTTTGTCTTTGTAAAAATAATTTTCGAGCAGAGAAAAATGTATGCTGCAGTAAGCATTTAAATGGTTCTAAAATGCCGCAAACATGTTCTATTATTTAAATGATAGAATTTGAGACAATTA
This sequence comes from Haematobia irritans, assembly GCF_050003625.1. Lineage (NCBI taxonomy): Eukaryota > Metazoa > Arthropoda > Insecta > Diptera > Muscidae > Haematobia > Haematobia irritans. Next base: position 56,070,863 of record NC_134401.1, read on the forward strand.
CATGGTCGGGAAAATCATATAAATATGGATTGCTTACTTATTGTTGAAATTGAACCAAAATAGAGTGTGTAAAAATTTTTCATGTTTGCTTGCACGACATTATAAATACAAATAAATAATGAATTTGTTTATATATAAATAAACATAAAGAAATAAAGTTAATTTTGTGACTTCTTTTCTCAAGTGGCAACCTTTTTTGACAACGAAAAAAGTTTTTTCATAAAGATAAAAACATGTTCTTTTAACTGGAAGAAAAAAAATTTTGATGAATACCATAATATTTTAGATCGTGACCATTGTCTTTTAATTTAACAAAATTCTTTTTATCAATATAATAACATTTTAGATGAGGACAATTTTATTTTTCTTAGAACAATGTTCACTGAGGCAACATGGTTGCAGGTGAAAATGTTACATGGTCGCCGCAAAAATAGCTCTTATCATATTATTTTGCTCTTCGAATATGATCTTGACAATCATGTTTCTTCCCTGCGTGCAGCACCACGCACAGCTCACCACCATCAAAACTCCAGCAGTCGTCATTGCTCTAATCTACACTTGTTTTGTACACATAATAAGAATTGTAAAGAAAACCCCAGTAAACGAACCTTAAATAGTTTTTATTATTTAAGGTTCGTGGATCTCAGCCCAAGAAGAAAACCACGTTACACACTTCCGGATCCAAAGTGAAAATATTCATTGTTTTTCAGCTACGCCTTTTTGCTGGGAAGTGAACGGAATCAAATAGTCTATTTGTTCCGAGTTTAGGGGGTTCGCCTATTCGGTGACAGAAATTGGAAACCAAATTAGTACAATTTAAACTTTGCTATTTATCATCCCAGTATCAGATCTAAAATTTTTGCAAAAAGAACTAAAACTAGTGTTGCCTTATTAGTAGTCCACTGGCCAAATAAATCTTCCTCAGGAGTAACTGGACAACAAAATAAAAAAGAACTAAAACTCGTATTTAGCCTCATCAATGCCGCATGGGTATATTAATACATTTAACACCAACGTTTGAATATAAATACCAAACTGGATTAAAAAATCTCATTCACTTTCATGGAAAAACCAGTATTCGCCTGTGTTTCCTTGCCTCATTTTTTGTTTAGCTTTGCACTCTTTTTTGGACAATGTTAGAAAAATACCTGTCTTAGCAATTTGCATTCAGATGTTTTACCTAGTTTCACAATTTTCAGTTTTCCTTAGTTACTGGCCATTATGTAAGGAAACTAGCCCGCAAACAAAGACATCTAGTGGTGCCGGCCAAAGGAAGTTGTTAATAGAAACCTCAGGAGGAGGAGGGTAGCATGATATCTGAAACGGATAAAATGAATGGGTTGCGATAATTGCATTTAACCAGCATGTGGATTGACCAAGAGAATATGGTGGCAATTTGAATACATTTCCCCGAGGGTGAGAAGATAATTAAATCCAAACATTGTCAATAGTCACTTAAAAGAAAGATTTTTCACTACTAGTACTAGAACTTCAACAATCCACGACATTATCACAATACCAAACGCATATCTGCATACTTTTAGAGAAATGCAGATACGTCGACTAAAAATAGACGAATTCCATTATTGGTTTGCTTTAGTCTACATGGAACCTGATACTTCTTCCTGTAAAGAACATAAGCAAGAACAATATAAGAGGATAGAAGTGAGAGCTGAGGAAGGCTCATCACAATTCCTAGATTGATTTTTATGGCAGAGTTGAAAGCACAACAGGCTTCCAGGGAAGAATCACACAACGATCTGGTTTACAGCATAAAGGTTTTGAATTCGATAAGAAATTTGAAATACGAACTACCTACAATGAAGTCTACCGTTGCTAATCCAAACTGGATGGACAAATAGATGTTGATGGCTACACAAATAACCTGCATCTTAATATCATTAATAATTAATATCTTAAATCAGCTAATTTAATCGGCAATTTTCTTATGACTTTCCATACTAGTTAACATCAAATATATTTATTACACATGTATATAAATTCGCTTAAAATCTTATACCCTCAACTTCAAAATATTTTTTGCACTTTAATTTATTTTAAATTTGAATTCAATCTCATTTCCATTGCAATAAATTTGTTATTTTATTTTTGTTGAGTAATCCATCTTGGCAATCTCATCCTTTGACTTGATCGTAAAAAAATCATCATCGTTAAAATTAACAAGGTTCAATGGTTGTTTATTTTGGATACAAGTGAGGCCAGCACTTACGCTCGTAAGTTTCCCAATAACCCTGAGTGCCCGATGAGTTGAGATGCGTTCCACAAATGTGCATCGCCATAAAGTGCAATTCATTAAGTTTGGTTAATTGAAAAAATTTAAATGGTAATTACTTTTTATTAAAGAAAATTAAGAAATTTATACAAGGCAATGGCAGCAAAGACCCTTAAAACAGCAAAAAAAAAAAAAAAAACAGGACAAAAAACGTAGATGCGAAACCAGGAGAGCAAGAAAATTTTTAACTAGGGAGAAGAAATGCGATGAATAACAATGATTACAAGCCATTTTATAATGGAGCATCCAGTGGCCAGAGTAGCAAAACGAATCTAATGACCCCTAACTTGACACCATTAAGGGGCAGTTGAAAGAAGAAGCGATTGCGAAGATGATACAATTCCCGCACTATCTTGAGAATAGCATAAGCGAGGGGCAGTCAAAAGAGGCGTTTCTCAAGCAGATAGTGAAGTACAGTGGTACAGACGGGATAAACTATAATAATATAATTGCATTGATTTATTAAAGTTTAGTCGGTTACCATCTGTGATAACAACATAAGTTTGTGATATTAGTTTAAGTTAATTATTTTTGCAATTATTAAATATGTGTTTTATGATGTGCTGTATTAAGCTACGGTCAGACTAGTCAAATATTTGATCAAAACTGTCAAATATTTCTTTGCCATAGTCTGACCAACAAACTTTTGTTTGAAGCAAACAACAAAACAGCTGATTTTCGGCAAAGAAAGATGTTTGACATCAAATAAATATTTAGCATGTTTGATCATAGTGTGACCACCATATGGCAAATATTTGCGCCACATTCCGTCAAATATTTATTTGATCTTACAAAAATTTTGCAAGAGCAAACACGGTCAAACAAAAATATAAGTTGTTTTATTTTAATGGAAAAGATGCATGTTTTTAATAAACGATTAATGGTTATGCTCTATATGTGGAAGGCAGCGATTCGTGGATTCAATCCCATATGGGTAAAATGTGGGTGATAGGAGTATTTACGTGAATATTTGACGGTTCATTGATATAGGAGATATGATTGAAATTTTGTATGTCCAGGAGCAGATTTTATTTAAGGTGTGTACGTGACACAAAATTGTTGTTACCTACGTAAATTGTGCTTACGGCAGCAGCTTGAGTGTGTGTGATTAAAGGTCATGCGTGAGCGTGAGTCACGCAAATAATCTATTTGTGAGTGTGCGTGAGTAATAAAGAAATGCACTCACGCTTACCAATTGAATTCGCTTACAATTTTAGCCACACATATGATATTAAAAGCTTAGTAACAATCTCGATTTCAATGCTTACGTTGTCAGCCAGATTCACCAGCTAAGTTATTCTGGCAAGAATAGGATTGACCATAAAACTAATAACGTCTATTATTTTCTTTAGTGAGGCGATAATTTCTAAGTCGAGAGAATTTTCTTGAGCCACGAGTATGTATGAGACTTTACAGAGATTTCGTGAATAACGACATTTCTGATCGTGAGTATGCGTGAATAAAATGTTTACACTTGTGGGTGTGCGGACGTGAGCCTTTAAAAAATTTGCCTGAGTGAGGGTTCGTGAAACTGACTCGTACCAAAAATATCGTGTGTGGGTAAAAATCGTTCGTCCTAGATGTTCGTGACCATGAGTAAAATATTGCACACCCCTACAATTTGCGCAGTTTAATATTTACCACTGTGTTGTAAAAAAATATTTTATTTTTTTACTCCCTGCGCCAAATAGGGTATTATAAATTAGTGTATATGGAAGGAGAAGAGATAGACACATAGAGTCTTTTACAATATTTCTCAGTGTCAGAATCTGAGCCGATCTAACCATGTCCGATTGTCTGTGAACACATTTTTGTAATTAAAGTCTAGGTCACAGGTTAAATCCAATCTATTTGAAATTTGCACAAATTAGTAACGTATTTATGGCTGTATTTTTGTGACATTGAACATACTGTAAAAACAAGTATATATGGCCGTAAATTCGGCCAGGTCGAAGCTTATGTACCTTCCACCATGGATTGCGTAGAAATTTCTACAGAAGACTGTCATCCACAATCGAATTACTTGGATTGCGATAACACTTGCCGATGGCAAGGTATCTTAAAACTTCCTAACACCGTAATATATACCACATAGTCCATACGCGGTATATATTAAACTATAAAAAAGCCGCTTAAATACGTATATAATAATTAAGTTTGACAAAATTTTCTATAGAAATAAAATTTTGACAAAATTTTCTATTGAAATAAAATTTTGACAAAATAAAATTTTGACATTTTCTATAGATGTAAAATTTTGACAAAATTTTCTATAGAAATAACATTTTAACAAAATTGTCTATAGAAATAAAATTTTGACAAAATCTTCTATAGAAATATGTTATTTTCTATAGAAATAAAATTTTGACAAAATTTTCTATAGAAATAACATTTTGACAACATTTTCAATAGAAATAAAATTTTGACAAAATTTTCTATAGAAATAAAATTTTGCCAAAATTTTCTATAGAAATAAAATTTGACAAAATTTTGTATAGGGATAAAATTTTGACAAAATTTTCTATAGAAATAAAATTTTGACAAAATTTTTCTATAGATACACAATTTTGGTAGATTATTTTTGGCTCGAGTGGCAACCATGATTATGAACTGATATGGACCAATTTTTGTGTGATTGGTTATCAGCTATATATAACTATAGACCGATATAGACCAATTTTGGCATGGTTATTAGCGGCCATATACTAACACCACGTTGCAAATTTCAACCGGATCGTATGAATTTTGCTCCTCCAAGAGGCTCCGGAGATCAAATCTGGGGAACGGTTTATATTGGGGCTATATATAATTATGGACCGATATGGACCAATTTGTGCATGGTTGTTAGAGAATATACTAACACCACGTACCAAATTTCAGCCAGATCGGATGAAATATGCTACTCTTATAGGCTCCGCAAGCCAAATCTGGGGGTCCGTTTATATGGGGGCTATACGTAAAAGTGGACCGATATGGCCCATTTGCAATACCATTCGACCTACATCAATAACAACTACTTGTGCCAAGTTTCTAGTCGATAGCTTGTGTCGTTGGGAAGTTAGCGTGATTTCAACAGACGGTTGGACGGACATGCTTTAGATCGCCTCAGAATTTCTCCACGACCCAGAATATATATACTTTATGGTCTTAAATCAATATTTCGATGTGTTACAAACGGAATGACAAAGTTAATATACCCTCCCATCCTATGGTGGAGGGTATAAAAATTACATTAAATTCAATAGTATGAGTGTTTTTGTCAAGTTTTTTCTTTTCAAAATGAACAAATTTTTTTTGGTTAATATCAATTTGGATCTGGCAAGCCTTCTTATATTCGATCAAACTCAGCTATTGTTGTACCAGGTCGCTTTTTTAAAATCAACATTATTGAACCGATTTCATGAAAATGTTACATGAAAATATGGATCTGCAAAATTTGTAAAAATAATACCACTGTTTATAGTTGATGGAGAGAACGCACAAGTAGAAAAAATAAATTCTGAAGAAAAATGCAAAAAAAAACGATTATACACAGTATAAGATCTTAGGATAGTGGGCGCTGGATGCAGCATTTACTTCAACAAACGAGAAGATTTTACTTTAACCTAAAAAAACAGCTATGGCAGTTTTTGTTTTTTTTTTTTTTGAATTTCTCGAAATACGCATTCTGTTGCACCCGCTGGATTAATAAACGCAGCAGTAAGAGGATGGTCATGAAGCTCTGATGAAATTTAGTAAAGTTAATATCGTGCAAAATTGAGTTGTGCATTCCTATGTGAGTGTTGAGTTAATTTGTAGTCATCCTCCAGTGGATGATGATGCTCCATTTTTTTGTTTTTTTTTTAAATTAAAGTTTTTTGTATCTGTCACATTTGCTAGATGATTTATAAATATTGAAAACAAAATTCACGCCTTTTGCTAATTTACCATGAGCTCTTGCAGACGTAATGTGTAAACAATTTTTGAAATTTTCATAATGGAACTTGTTTTAACGATTGAAATATTTTCTGGTGCTATCGCTGAACAAAAACTTGGTCATCGATAGCTTATCACGGAACAGCATAATTTGGAACACACTGGAAAAATAGTAAAAATCAGATCAAAAAAAAGTTTCTATGATGATTTTTGTATTGACTCCGAGCCAAAAAAAGCGATGAATTGCACAAAGGATATATATCAAACGCAATTCACATATACATTTAAGCTTAGGATACAAAGCTTTACTAGGGCACAAATACTAATTTATTTGTTTTCAGTCTGCTTTCGTTATGTTATCAAATATCTTCATAAAATACATCTATTGACAATATATGAAAAGGCTTTTTCGGCTGAGTTATCATTATTTCTTCTGATATGATGATATTCCAGTATTTCGGATTTATTAAAAACTAGGAAAAACTTAAAAATAATAATGTCACTATGTAAAGATTTAAAATACTATCAAATATTTGATCGAATATTCGACGTCTGTCGGTACACTACTCAAATATTTTTTGAAAACTTATTTTTTTTATTTTTTCCTTTTTACACTGGTAGAAAAAGTTTCGTTATATTAACGAAATGTGACATTAAAATTGAGCCAATGAAACAAATTCATTGATATAACGAAATTTTTCGTTATTATAACGAATAATTTGTTACTCAACGCAACGTTTCGTAGTCCTAACAAATATTTTCGTTGTCTTAATGAAAATGTCTCGTTGTACCAATGATATATGATCGTTGGCTCAATTTTAATTAAATTTTCTTTGTGTGTATCGGGTTTAAAAATTTTTTCTAAAAGTATTGAGAACATTTAAATTTATTGAAAAAAAACTGGCTAAAACATTTTTATATTTATACCCTGCTCCACACTGTGGAACAGGGTATTATAAGTTAGTGCATATGTTTGCAACACCCAGAAGGAGACGAGATAGACACATGGTGTCTTTGGCAAAAATGCTCAGAGTGGGCTCCTGAGTCGATATAGCAATGTCCGTCTGTCCGTGAACACATTTTTGTAATCAAAGTCTAGGTCGCAGTTTTAGTCCAATCGTCTTCAAATTTGGCACAAGTATGTGTTTTGGCTCAGAATAGATCCCTATTGATTTTGGGAGAAATCGGTTCAGATTTAGATATAGCTCCCATAAATATATTTCGCCCGATATGGACTTAAATGGCCCCAGAAGCCAGAGTTTTACCCTAATTTGCTTAAAATTTTGCACAAGAAGAACAATTAGTACTATAGTCAAGTGTGCCAAATTTTATTGAAATCGGTTCAGATTTAGATATAGCTCCCATATATATCTTTCGCCCGATATGGATTAATACGGTCCCAGAAGCCAGAGTTTTACCCCAATTTGGTTGAAATTTTGCACAGAGAGTAGAACTATCATTGTAGCTATTCGTGCCAAATTTGGTTAAAATCGGTTCAGATTTAGATATAGCTCCCATATATAGCTTTCGCCCGATTTACACTCATATGACCACAGAGGCCAATTTTTTGCTCCGATTTAGTTGAAATTTTGCACAGGGCTATGCGTGCCAAGTTTGGTTGAAATCGGTTCAGTTTTAGATATAGCTCCCATATATAGCTTTCGCCCGATTTACACTCATATGACCACAGTGGCCAATCTGTTACTCCGATTTAATTGAAATTTTGCACAGGGATTAGAATTAGCATTGTTGCTATGTGTGCCAAATTTGGTTGAAATCAGTTCATATAGCTCCCATATATATGTTTTTCTTATTTCGACATAAATGGTCAAAATACCAACATTTTCCTTGTAAAATCGCCTCTGCTCCCAAATAAGGAGTTTCCTTGTCACTGAGCTAAACACGGAATCAGGCAGCACTCAGTGATAAGAGAGAAATTCACCACGGTGTTATCAAAATGAACTTTATAGTCTAATTGAGCTTGAAAAAGCGGCCTGCCCCAAGATCGAGCCAAAAAGTCGAATGTAACTTAAAAGAGGAATGTGATGAAGCTATCTTTATATGAAATGGATTTTTCAATCATCGCAAGTGGTTAAAGTCGACTTTATATAACTATGGACCAATTCGTGCATGAATTACGTACCAAATTTTAACCGGATCAAATGACTCCTCCATGAGGATTCAAAGGTCAAATAAAAACCCATTTTTAAAAAACACAGTTTTCGTTTTTTTTTTATTTTGCTCAAAACCGGTTAACCCGATAAAACCGCAAAAAATAATTTCGTTTATTTTTTATGAAATTTTACGCGGAAAATATTCGGACTAAACGCACATATTTTTTTAGGGATTTTAAAAATATAAATTATGTCCATTTGGAAGCATTGGCTTCGTGTGTAAATTGGGATCTAATGAACTGTATGGTATCCGTTGATGACCAACTCTTTTTTGTACAGAATAATGTCAAATGTCTTCAGGACACGTTATTACCTTTGAAGGCAAAGTGGACCTCTTCGAATTCAAAGCCATGGTTCAACGATGAGGCCCGGATAGCTATAACGAGACTTAGCCTTTTCAAGATGGAAACGGTTTAGAACGTCTTCTTTGCGGGAGGAATTTCATGTGCTTAGGTAACGAGCGAATGTCGTGATAAGACGCGCTAAGACTCGTTATTTTTATGACAGATTCTCCTCAGCTTTGGGATCGAAACATACATGGAGGATAATACGGGAGATTGGATAGGCAAGGACTCAGGTAGCGATGACGTTGTTGACGTCGATGAACTTAATAGTAAATCCATTGACATTCCGAACGTTCCAATCGTGCGCGATTTTTATGATTTTAACATTGACACATTGGATTTTGGTGCGAATGATAGCAGATTTGAATTTTCATGTATTGATTCAGGCGATGTTGTACATAGTTTCTCCCTAGTGAAATCGAATGCTATGGGTTACGATGGCATTGACCCCCGGTTTCTGAAAATATTATTACTCCATGTACACAAATGATTTACCGTGCCAACTTTCGTTCAGTAGGGTACACTTGTATGCGGATAACGTCCAGTTGTATATTTCGAGCCCAGTTGCAGAACTAGATGATTGTATTAGCAAACTGAACTTTGACTTATCTCAAATATACACTTGGGCGACGGCGAACGGGCTTTGTCCCAATCCTTCGAAATCGAAATACATCGCGATTGGTAGGAGGCTCTCTAGTTCAATAACTTCTTTGGATGTTAGGATCAATAATGAACGCATTTTAAATGTTACGACTGCTAGGAATCTTGGCATTGTTTTTAACAACAGCCTCACCTGGTCCAATCACATAAGTGCTGCAATCGGACAGGGTTATTCGAAGCTGAGGACACTTTGGTCGACTCATTGTTACACTCCTCTTAGGGTAAGGTGTCTCTTGGCAAAATGTTAAGTGATACCGGGAATTTTATATGGCGTTGAACTTTTTGCAAGCTGCGATTCGGTTAGTAGGCGCAGATTGAATGTATTTTTTAATAACGTTACGCGTTATGTCTATGGATTGGGACGACCCGACTCTGTCACACAATTCTCTCGCACTATATATGGAGTTTCGCTTGATGAACTAATGTCAATTAGGGGCCATTTATTTCTACACAAGATAATACACTCGGAAGTTCCGGCATACCTATTCGATAGACTTAGATTTGCTCGTTCTAACAGAGCAAAAAGACTTATACCACTGGTGCATCGTACATTGGTCTCTGATTGGCAATTTTTCATATCATCCATACGTCTCCGGAATACACTTCCACATAATATTCAAGCAACAAGTGACATTTTGCAATTTAAAAAGATATTATTTGATTATTTTCGCTTATAGCAGAGAATAAATTTCTATTGAATGCTACATTTATTTATTTTTCTTTTATTTCATTTTTGATTAATAATTTCTCGTTTTTTCATATTTGTTCATTTTTTATTGGTTTATTTTTTTAATTTTGTAATTTTATATCAATTCGATTTGAATCGTATATTTTTTTGTTTTAATTTAACTACTACTTATTTTATATAATTTCTTTCAATTTTTTTCTTTTCCATTTTTATATACATATGTTAAATTTTTTCCCTCATGGATTTACAATATCAAATGTAAATTTAACAAAACTTTTATTCTTAGGTATTATAATGTTATTATTTTATATTAAATGGACAATTGTAACATGTAACTGTAAATATAAGAATCTAATATTCCTGTTGTACATGTCATAAATAAAACAATCAATCAATCGTTATATATGTAACCTTTTTTGGGAGCAAAATTTCAGACAAACGACATTTCATTGAAATTAAAAATGTTCTTTAAACGGAAATAAAAAAGGATTTGAAACAATCGTCACAACGCTTTTAATAAATTCGGGTTTATTTGAAAGTATTTTTTCTTTGGGTGCAAGACATACAATTTAATCGTCGTATAGAAAGTGGTGTGGTAAATTATTATTCTTGCTACTTAGTGAAAACGTGGTATAAATCGTCAGCTGTTTCTCATCTTCAGTATTCGACATTCGGAAAATATATATGACAAAGTAAATAGAAATTTCATTGAAATTCGGAAAACCGGTTAACCGATGGTCAATTTCTTCACTATTTTGGTTTGTTTAATTAACTGGTGTAGGTTTTGGTCACCCTAGTCAGTTTATATGGGGGCTATATACATCACGTTCGAAATGTCATTGGCATCTGATAACTTTGCTCTTCTAAGAGGCTTCGGATGTTAAATCAGGTGGTTGGTTTATATGGAGGCTATACCTACAAGTAGTCCTATATGGACCATCTGCAATACCATACGAGCGACATCAATAACCAGAACAAAAATCAGTCAAAGCAGGTCATCATCGCCATTTCCCACTTTTAGGCCTTAAGAAAGCGAAGTTTTCATATGGAGTAAGAAATTGGAACATTTTATAGAGTCAAAAATTAATCCCTACTTTTTCAATTTTTTTTTGTAAGAATACTTTTCGAGCTGCGAACTTATGTGTTGATTTATATGCATAAAATTTGAAAAAAATCCACCATTGGATGAGTCAATTCATGCACTTCTTACATAAATGATAAACAAATTAATATTACCATACCATTTGGTGGTATCGACATATTGTCTACGGATGCATCAGTAGCATAAACAAAATGCAGGCATATAATTGCATTCCTCATGAGAAATGGTATTTCTCATAAAATCCTTCGCATCCTCCATTAGTATCTAGCCAAATTTTTTATGTATTTTTAAAAACTGCCATCAAATCTAGAAGAGCATGTGGCGCCAAGATGGAATCTTTTATGTTTTCCATAGCCGATTACGGATCATGGAAATAAAGAAAATTTTGTTGAAAGCTTAAAATTGGTTTCATTGCAAAAAGAGCTGTTTAATTAGCACAAACTAAAATGAAAATGTCAGCATAGTACAGAAACATCATCAACATCACAAGCCATCAGTAAACTATCTGAAGCGTAACATAAATGGGCGGTGTATTTTTTTCGCAATTTGCCGGTGGCAGTCGACAAAACGAAAAATCTCTGTTACACAGGAAATTACAAATATTTTGCTAAAAATACGCAAAAGATGTGAAACGTGAAATGTAAACTCATGACAGAAAATGCATAAGAAAAAAAATTGCTTGAAAAATATTAATTTAAATATTAAAAATAGATTTTTATAGTCATTTGAAATTGCCGAAGTCGAGGAGTAACTATCGTCTAGCCCCATTATGTCATTGGAATCCATGTCTTCAAGGAGTTTTAAAAATTAAGTAAAGGGTTAAGTTGTAAGGGCCGATGTTGAATGTGAACCACACCTAAACGCCAAGTTTTTTTCCGAATTTTATTTGACATGTCTCTATTTCAGACTTACTCAATTTTAACCATGGATGTCGTGAATGGGCAGAATGGTCCCAAGAAATGGCAACAGTGGATGATCAATTTTCGAAGAAAATCATCTTCAGTGATGAGGCACATTTTCACCTAAGTGGATTCGTCAATAAACAGAATTGCCGCATTTGGGCGAATGAGAATCCAAGAGTGATTGTCGAAAAAACAATGCACCCACAAAGAGTGAATGTTTGGTGCGGTTTATGGGCTGGCGACATCATTGGGCCGTATTTTTTCCAAAATGAGACCGGTCAGGCAGTTATTGTGAATGGTGTTCGCTATCGTGAGATGATAACGAACTTTTTATGGCCCGAATTGGAAAATATGGATGTGGACGATATGTGGTTTCAGCAGGACGGTGCCACTTGCCACACAGCTAATGAAACAATGGTTCTTTTGTGCAACAAATTCAATGGCCGTGTTATCTCACGTAATGGCGATGTCAATTGGCCGCCAAGATCATGTGATTTGACACAGTTGGACTTCCTTCTTTGGGGTTATTTGAAAGAAAAGGTGTACGTCGATAAGCCAGCAACAATTCAAGAGATAAAGGATGAGATAATTCGGCACATTAACGGCATAGAACCTCCATTATGCCTCAGCGTCAACGAAAATTTGGACCATCGGATGAAGGTGTGCCACCGAGGTCGCGGCGCCCATTTGGCCAATATTTTGTTCCATACATAATTGAGTAATACCCATATATCATAATAAAATAAAATTACAATAATTTCCTAAATAGTTTGTGTTTTATTCAAAATCCACATCGGCCCTTGAAATTTTAACCACCCTTTACATAATTAAAAAATTTGCAACACAGTAAACACTGGTAAGTCTCTATCAATGACAGTTTCCACTGACAAAGCGTTTCTGTAGATTGGAACTTTTATTAGCACTTGAGCTTCGTAGCTCTATAGACAGATATCGTTTATAATTGTGATGGAAATAGAAACGGGATGCACTCAGTGCTACGGGAGAATTTTAAATTCACTAGTATTTTTATACCCTCCACAATAGCATGGTGTAGGGTATAAAAATACCGTTTGTAACACACCGAAATATTGCTCTAAGACCCCATAAAGTATATATTCCGGGTCGTGGTGAAATTCTGAGTTGATCTGAGCATGTCCGTCCGTCCGTCCGTCCGTCTGTTGAAATCACGCTAACTTCCGAACGAAACAAGCTATCGACTTAAAACTTGGCACAAGTAGTTGTTATTGATGTAGGTCGGACGGTATTGCAAATGTGCCATATAGGTCCATGATTATACATAGCCCCCATATAAACCGATCCCCCGATTTGGCTTGCGGAGCCTCTAAGAGAAGCGTCTCTAATGACCATGCAAAAATTGGTCCACATCGGTCCATAATTATATATAGCCCCCATATAAACCGATCCCCAGATTTGACCTCCGAAGCCCCTTGGAAGAGCAAAATTCATATGATTCAGTTGAAATTTGGTACGTGGTGTTAACATAATATATGGCCTCAAACACCCTTGCAAAATTGGTCGAAATCGGTCCATAATTATATATATATAGGCCCCATATAAACCGATCACCAGATTTGACCTCCGGAGCCCCTTGGAAGAGCAAAATTCATCCGATTCGGTTGAAATTTCACGCAAAAAAATAATTCTTTCCTCCCAAACGAAATTTTAGACAAACAAAGTTCGTTTCTCATTTGCTTTTCGCTGTAAGGAAGTGTATTTGGAAGAAAAGTATATACTTTTTGTGATAAACGTTTATTCTTTTCCAGGATGTAAAAACAATTTCATAAAGACTAGCTCAGAAAAAACATTATTTTCTTGCTAATTGCATTGTCGTCCCTCACATCTTTCTCACATCCACGAGGATTTTTAGTTCTTAACACCTTTTCCTGTAATACCAACAATGTAGAAGAAATTATACGATTTTATAAATTTTTAAAATTTTTTTTACCTTTCGCCTGGACGGAGAATCGAACCGCGGACCATGCACATTGTAAGCCAACACACTAACCACTGAGCTATGTACCTGTTATGGTCATCAATAGATAAATATCCATATAAGTTATATTTATATAGCATAGCTTGCGGCGCCCACGAACCGAATAAACAAAGTTTATTTACCGGAAAAAACATTTAGTTTGGCACCGTGGAGCAGTGGTAGCTACGTCCGACTCTCATGCCAAGGGTCGTGGGTTCGATCCCTGCTTCGGCCAAAGTTTTTTTTTTTTGCTTTTGTTTTTTTTTTACATATATTCCAGATATATTCGGAAGATTCCGAAAAAATGTTCAACATTACATTGTACTATATTAAATTTTGAACTGTAAAATGTGTCTTATTAAAGAACTAAAGTCAGAAAAGAACAGTGTTTGATATAAACGAAATGGACTGTGTTGTTATTTCAAAAATAACTTTTTTTATTGAAAAAATAAAAATTTTGTAACAAACGAATTTTTTTGGTGATAAAAGTTTAAAATTTTCGAAGCAATTCAAAAAACTCTAACAAAAGAAAAACGTTTTCGGTACACGTTTTTCAAACGTTTTTTTTCTTTGCGTGTTGGTACGTGATCTTAGTATATGGTATCCAACAACCATGCAGGAATTGGTTCATATCAGTTCATAATTATATAAAGCTCCCATATAAACCTATCCCCAGATTTGACCTTTTGGAGAAGCAAAATTCATCCGATCTGGTTGAAATTTGGTACGTGGTGGTAGTATATGATATTTAATAACCATACCAAAAGTGGTCCATATCAGTCCATAATCATATTTAGCCCCCATATAAACCGATCCCGAGATTTGGTTTTGGAGCCTCTTGGAGGAGCAAATTACATCCGAGTCAGTTGAAATTTGGTACATTGTGCTAGTATATGGCCGTTAAGAACCATGCCTAACTAGGTCCATATCGGTCTATAGTTATATATAGCCCTCAGATAAATCGATCCCCAATCACACAAAAATTGGTCCATATCAAGTTCATAATAATTGTATATAGCCCCCATAAAAGCGACCCCCATATTTCAATTCTGGCTCTCTACGTATCGTGCAAAAAGTTCATATCGATTCGTAATTATTTGTAGACTTACCTATACATATCTTTTTTGTCTAATATATACCACGTATGGACTAACTCACAATTTAGAAAACGATGTTAAAAATTAAGATACCACAACCCAAGTAATTCGATTGTGGATGACAGTCTTTCGTAGAAGTTTCCACGCAATCCATGGTGGAGGGTACATAACAAGATTAAGATTCGGCCTGGCCGAACTTACGGCCGTATATACTTCTTTCATTTCATAAAGTAATTTATAGCGGAACTGCTTACATTTACTTTTAAACCGGCACCGGAGCTATTTCTGTTACTTCGAAGGCCATTCTCGCCTATCTGATTTTTTGCATTATGAGCAGCGGCAATTATTTATAAATTTTCATTTTGGAGATATTGGTGGAACTTACCTGAAATAAAAAAAAAAAAACAATAATTATTTTTTATTTATTTATTAGAATCTTTATTATAATTACAAATTATAATAAATGTATAACAAAATAAACAACTAAGGCTATCGGCTTAATTATTATAAAAATTCTTTATTCTCATGAACGGTAATTTTGCCAAGCCAAGGAATGTAACAAATTATCAAATAGCCACACCCAGCAAAAAAAATTGGAAGTTACTCTAAAGGCACAACTTTAAGAGCACTTCCAACAACGGCCTTCCAAAGATGTTATTTCTTTTGACTGCACAGGAAAATCATTTGAGTCAATTTTTTATAACTCGCTTTTTTCATATCTTTAATGGGAAATTAAAATTTTTATTATTTCAAATAGCTTAAAAACAGATTAAGAATTAATAAATTATTGGAAATTATTTAAATTTTGCCGAAAAAAAATCCTAAATCCTTTCTAGAACAATTGCGAATTTTTGAAAATATTTGATGTCAAACGTTCCAGAAAAGCATTATAATGCATCAAAAATAATAAAAAAAATATTATTTCTTAATTATTTATTCGTCAAAATATCACAAAATTTCTTAATTCAAATCCAAAACACTGGATTCGCATCACACCTTATGAAGCGATGCAAATTCAGAGCAACGACCGTCCTATGACCTTTCCGGATCCAAAAAGAACATTTTCACTTTTTGGGCGCCGCTTTTTTTGCTAGGTACTATTTTCCTAGAATTCCCGTAACATACATCAAAACGTAATACAATCGACAACCACCATGAGTAGTGAAAACTTTGTTCATTACACTAAAAAAAATATTGACTAATATGAAAGATTATACAAGCTTAATTTACACAATTTTTTGATATTTTAATTAATTTTAAATTAATGATATTTTAATTTAAGGAAAGTTTATAATCTTTGCTTAATTTTTTTTCATTAGATCTAGAACATGAATGTTGCAAATTTTAATTACTCTGGTAAAGTGGTTTGTCTTTGAAGAAAGGCATAATTTCTTTATAATTTTTTTTTTTTTTTTGATTTATAGAAATCGGTTTTAATTTAGCTGATATACAGAATCTTTAAATTAAAGTTAAAAACACTTCAAATATAAGCTAAGACTTATTTTGAGGACTTTTCATCTTGGTTTAAAGTTTTTTGAAATTAAAAAAAAATATTTTTTAAATAGCTTTAGAGAATGAAAATTCGGTAATTGAGATCAGTACGGTAATTTTAATTTTGATGACCCTAAATTTAAACCTAGATAGGTCCCTAAAAATGTTCTTTATTTTACAACAAGTGCACCACGGGAGCCACCGTGGTGCAATGGTTAGCATGCCCACCTTGCATACACATGGTCGTGGGTTCGTTTCCTGCTTCGACCGAACACCAAAAAGTTTTTCAGCGATGGATTATCCCACCTCAGTAATGCTGTCGACATATCTGAGGGTTTTAAAGCCTCTCTAAGTGGTTTAACTGCAATGTGGAACGCCGTTCGGATTCGGCTATAAAAAGGAGGTCCCTTGTCATTGAGCTTAACATGGAATCGGGCAGCACTCAGTGATAACAGAGAAGTTCACCACTGTGGTATCACAATGGGCTGAATAGTCTAAGTGAGCCTGATGCATCGGGCTGCCACCTAACCTAACCAACAACAATTGCATCTTTTGGCATGGAGTCAATACCAAAATCCTTAATGGATGGTCAAAATCATTGGATGCAAATAAACTTTTTTTGAGCGTATATAAAAAAAACCCTTAGAAGATGTTCTACAAACATTAGTTTTAAGCAAAGTCAGGGGGTGGTGCATACATATGGTCGTTCAACCCCAGTTTCGACCAGCATTACTGAGAGAGATTATCCCCTCTCAGTAATGCTGGTAACATTTCTGAGTGATTGAAAGCTTCTCTAAGTGGTTTCACCCCAATGTGGAACGCCTTTCGGTCTCAGCTATAAAAAGTAGGTGTCTTGTTATTGAGCTAAACATAGAATCGGGCAGCACTCAATGATAAGAGAGAAGTTCACCACTGTGCATTGAAACAAAAGCATGTCCGGTTCCAAAGATTTTGTCTTTACTTTAAAAATGTTGGTATTGATTCCGAGCCAAAGAAACGGAGAATACAAGTAAGGATAAATTTCTCTTTTAAATTTGGGTTTTGTGTACTTGCTTCTAGGAAGCAAATTATAATTTTTCGCTTTTTCAGCTTTTTCTTCATACGCTATCAAAGTCCTTCAAAAATGAATTAACGACAACTTTATTTTCTAAATTAAGACAAGGAAAAAAGTTTTATATTAGAGAAATGCGTCTTCTATGCTAAGCTAAATTTACGTTCGTATTTTAAAGACATGAAGTCTTTGACCTCACGACAATATTTTTTTCAGTGTGGTATCACAATGGACTGAATAGTCTAAGTGAGCCACTATACCTAACATAAGCACAGCGGTTTGTTCCACCACTTATCAAATTCTATTGGATAAATCCCAGAAAATATATTATTTCGGTCACTACACTATAAAAATATTAACTCAAATACAAATTTCTTTAAAATAATGAGATTTGAATTGAGAGAAGGTTCATAAAATTTGTCATTAAATTAGGACACTTTGTGTCATCAGTGAGATCTTTATTACAATTTTAATTTCGTAGAGTGCCGCATTTCGGCTCGGATTTAATACCAACATCCTTAAGGGAAGGCCAAAATCCAAGGATTTTTTTTAGTGGAAAGTAGGCCTTGGATACAGATCGCATTTATTATTCATTACGATATGCAAGGATTTCCTTTTATATGATTGGATTGGGCAACCCTATTTGGGGAATCTGCCAACTGTCAGCTCTATCTAAAGCTCGACATTTGTGACGTCATATCTACAACCGAAAGAAAATCATGTCAACAATATTGTTTCGGAGAAATAAATCTGGGTCTGGAATTAAGTTGATTCACATTTTATTTTTAAAGTAACTAATTTCTTATTATTTTTTTATTTGCTATATGTTATTTGCTCATCAAATTAATCATTGATTAGTTAATTTAAAATATACCAGTCAGTTTAATGCGATTGATTTTATTTTGTACCTCTGTAGGAATACACCTATGAATCATTTCTAAATTCCATTGTCTTTCTAATAACATCATAAGATTAATAACATCAAGTATTACCGATCATTTTCAAAAAATCCTCCTAGACTTAAGAAGAAACCAATTAGCTGAAACTAAGATGAACCAAGCAACTAAAGCCACTTTCTCTCATGGGAGTACCTCTTTTTATGAGTGTACCATTTTTCATTACCTATTCCATTTTTTAGGGGTTCGTTTTCTTTAATTAAATTTAGTCCATTGACAAGCATATTTCAATATGGACAGTTACCGCCTCATATACGAACATCCATCCCAGCCCCATATATGCGATATGAACGAGTATTCCCATGGCCTGTCTTCATCTCCATTCAGAGCTATCCATAATTTCTGATTGAAATTCATTCATACGATTGGGTCATCAATTTACTCATAAGTCTCATTCATTGATAGTTTTTCGTTATTTATTTTTGCCCCATACGTTTTGTTCTGCCCTTTCTAATCCTCTTAAAGTAAAGGTCAATATATTGTGTGTTTGCATGTAGTGGCTACTAATAAGGGATGCCAAATTAGATTATGGAACCACTACAAAAAAAAACCCTGTGCAACCCATCGCTTTGTATTTCAATCATCATAAAATCAATATTTCAGGCTCTCTTAGACTATTCAGTCCATTGTAATACCACAGTGGTGAACTTCTCTCTTATCACTGAGTGCTGCCCGATTCAATGTTAAGCTCAACGACGAGGGACCTTCTTTTTATAGCCTAGTCCGAACGGTGTTCCACGTTGCATTGAAACCACTTGGAGAAGCTTTGAAACACTTTGTCACCAGCATTACTGAGGTGGGATAAACTACTGCTGAAAAACTTTTTGGGGTTTGGTCGAAACTGGGTTTGAGCCCACGACCCTGTGTGTGCAAGGCGGGCATGCTAACCATTGCACCACGGTAGCACATGCACTTACTTTGGCGCTTGGCAACACATTGGTATCACAATGGACTTAATCATCTAAGTGAGCCTGGAATATCAGGCTGGTAATGTATATGGATGAGTCATGGGCTCGTGGTGTCAAAACAAATACCGAATATTATCGGGAAAATATTCTAAAGACAGTATTGAAGTTCTGGACAGACAAGCATTTCCATAGAAGACCATGGACATTCCAATATTCCGCATTTAGCAGGCGTAAACCATGAATGGCTTAAAAATGAGATTCATCGCTTCATTTCTACCGCACAATGGGAACCAAAATCACGAAATTTATTTTAAAATTTTATTTTAAAATTTAAAATTCTCACGTGATTCACACACGATTCACGAAAATGTAGTGTTACGCGCACTCCTCTAGCACAAAGCCTTCTTTTTGCTATAGGTCACAGGGTATTGCAAATGGGGTACATCGGACTATATATACCTATGTACAGCTTTCACATCTTGAGCGTTCGATCTTACTTAATAACCACACTTAAATAGCCACATAAAAATAGCTCCATATCAGACCATATTTAGATATAGTCCCATATATAGATCAAACTCAAGATTTGATTTCTTAATCGTCCGAAATAGTTTTCATACATTCCGTCTGAAATTCTGTACGCAGACATTTTAATTAAATTTTGAATTTGCCACATTTCATTAAAGTTTTTGAAGAAATGTTTATTCTATTTTATTTTGCACCATGTTCCAAAATTCCTTACATGGCATCCCTAGATAGTAGGTGGTAAACAAGATTACTTTCTTCTTTTGTCTTTTTAAGGCCGGATAGATTTTACTTTTTTTCCCAGATCTATTTCATGTTCTTTTATACTGGTATAGGGACTTTTTAAGAGACTTTGTGTGGCATCAATCCTATCATCCGGGTCAAGTGATGAGTGTAAATGCTAGCGTATGAATATTTGTGAAAATTAGCTTAATAAAAATTAAATCGATATAAACAATTTTTTCAATTAGAAAAGAACAATAGAATAGTAAATCATCCACTCAACAGGGTACAATTTAAGATTCTTAGAGAAAGGGAATTCATATAAGCGACGATGGACATGTCATCCATTCATTAGACATTGACTAATAAGGATTGTGAATAGAATCAATATGTCGGCTTTTAGATCTTTTGCATTTTTTTTATATTTGGAAACACCAGGCAATTCAATAACGCCTCTTGTTGAAATATACGTTACATGAATAAATAATGCAGAATATTGATAGTGGCCAGAGTTGGTATAATTCTATCAAAAATGGTTGTTTTTTTTATTATCTGGTGGATTGTACAATTCTTGTTTTGGTAGATTTAGCAAAACATTACTCTCCAACTAAGTAGTACATCAGTTTTCTATGGAAATAACATGTTGACAAAATATAATGAAACAAAATTTTGACAAAATTTTCTATAGAAATAAAATTTTGAAAAATTTTCTATAGAAATAACACTTTGACAAAATTTTATATACAAATAAAATTTTGACAAAATTTTCTATAGCAAAAAAATTTTGACAAAACTTTCTATAGATATTAAATTTTGACAAAATTTTCCATAGAAATAAAATTTTGACAAAATTTTCAATACAAATAAAATTTTGGCAAAATTTTCTATACAAATAAAATTTTGACAAATTTTCTATAGAAATAAAATTTTGACAAAATTTTCTATTGACATAAAGTTTTGACAACATTTTCTATAGAAATAAAATTTTGACAAAAGTTTCTATAGAAATAAAATTTCGACATAATTTTCTATAGAAATAAAATTTCGACAAAATTTTCTATAGAAATAAAATTTCGATAAAATTTTCTATAGAAATAAAATTTTGACAAAATTTTCTTTAAAAAGAAATGTTTAGCAAAATTTTCTATAGAAATAAAATATTGACAAAATAAAATTTTTACAAAATTTTGACAAAATTTTCCATAGAAATAAAATTTTGATAAAATTTTATATAGAAATAATACTTTGACAAAATTTTCTATAGAAATGACACTTTGACAAAAGTTTCTATAGAAATTAAATTTTGACAAAATTTTCCATAGAAATAAAATTTTGACAAAATTTTCTATAGAAATAACATTTTGACAAAATTGTCAATAGAAATAACATTTTGACAAAATGTTCTATAGAAAAAAAATTTGACAAAATTTTCCATAGAAATAAAATTTTCTATAGAAATAACACTTTGATTTGGTAGATTTAGCAAAACATTACTCTCCAACTAAGTAGTACATCAGTTTTCTATGGAAATAACATGTTGACAAAATATAATGAAACAAAATTTTGACAAAATTTTCTTTAGAAATAAAATTTTGAAAAATTTTCTATAGAAATAACACTTGGACAAAATTTTATATACAAATAAAATTTTGACAAAATTTTCTATAGCAAAAAAATTTTGACAAAACTTTCTATAGATATTAAATTTTGACAAAATTTTCCATAGAAATAAAATTTTGACAAAATTTTCAATACAAATAAAATTTTGGCAAAATTTTCTATACAAATAAAATTTTGACAAATTTTCTATAGAAATAAAATTTTGACAAAATTTTCTATTGACATAAAGTTTTGACAACATTTTCTATAGAAATAAAATTTTGACAAAAGTTTCTATAGAAATAAAATTTCGACAAAATTTTCTATAGAAATAAAATTTCGACAACATTTTCTATAGAAATAAAATTTCGATAAAATTTTCTATAGAAATAAAATTTTGACAAAATTTTCTTTAAACAGAAATGTTTAGCAAAATTTTCTATAGAAATAAAATATTGACAAAATAAAATTTTTACAAAATTTTGACAAAATTTTCCATAGAAATAAAATTTTGACAAAATTTTATATAGAAATAATACTTTGACAAAATTTTCTATAGAAATGACACTTTGACAAAAGTTTCTATAGAAATTAAATTTTGACAAAATTTTCCATAGAAATAAAATTTTGACAAAATTTTCTATAGAAATAACATTTTGACAAAATTGTCAATAGAAATAACATTTTGACAAAATGTTCTATAGAAAAAAAATTTGACAAAATTTTCCATAGAAATAAAATTTTCTATAGAAATAACACTTTGACAAAAGTTTCTATAGAAATTAAATTTTGACAAAATTTTCTATACAAATAAAATATTGACAAAATTTTCTATAGAAATAAAATTTTGACAAAATTTTCTATAGAAATAAAATTTTGAAAAAAACTTATATATAAATAAAATTTCGACGAAATTTTCTATAGAAATAATATTTTGACAAAATTTTCTATAGAAATAACATTTTGACAAAATGTTCTATAAAAAAAAATTTCCATACAAATAAAATTTTTACAAAATTTTATATAGAAATAAAATTTTGACAAAATTCTCCATAGAAATAAAATTTTGGCACAAATTTGTATAGAACTAAAATTTCGACAAAATTTTCTATAGAAAGAAATGTTTAGCAAAATTTTCTATAGAAATAACACTTTGACAAAAGTTTTTATAGGAATTAAATTTTGACAAAATTTTCTATACAAATAAAATTTTGACAAAATTTTCTATAGAAATAAAATTTTGACAAAACTTTCTATAGAAATTAAATTTTGACAAAATTTTCCATAGAAATAAAATTTTGACAAAATTTTCAATACAAATAAAATTTTGACAAAATTTTCTATACAAATAAAATTTTGACAAAATTTTCTATAGAAATTAAATTTTGACAAAATTTTCCATAGAAATAAAATTTTGACAAAATTTTCTATAGAAATAAAATTTTGACAAAATTTTCTACAGAAATAAAATTTTGACAGTTTTGACAACATTTTCTATAGAAATAAAATTTTGAAAAAAAAAATTATATATAAATAAAATTTCGACAAAATTTTCTATAGAAATAAAGTTTTGACCAAATTTTCTATAGAAATAAAATTTTGACAAAATTTTCTATAGAAATAAAATATTGGTAAAATAAAATTTTTACAAAATTCTCTATACAATTAACATTTTGAAAACAAAATTTCTATAGAACTAAAATTTTGACTACATTATCTATAGAAATAAAATTTATACAACCAAACATTTTTCGCTAATAGGAGAAATCATATTTGCAAATACTGAAATAAACTTCTAAAATAAAATAATAAAACATGTGAAAGCTTTGATCAAAAACTTCAAAATAAGATTTTTTAAATTTGGTAAATTTTTGGTACAATTTTTTTAAATTTTGATAGATTATTGTTGGCACGAGTGGCAGCCGTGATAGTGACCCATAATGTATTAAACGTTGCACTATCTTCTTGTTATAAATCATTTTGAAATTGTTCATGGATTAAAATTATTCAGAATTAGTCAGTCAGTAGAATTGTGTCATTAATTTTTATTTTAAAATAATTTGCCAGCTATGAATTTGTTATCAGTTGTCATAAGTTTTTAACCTGCGGTTTTCGAATCACCATAAAATTAGCCCTACCACAACCTTTTGAGAGCAATATCCGTAGAGCATTTTTGTTTTTTCAATGGAACTCGAAGCAAAGGTTTATTTTCTAATATTTACTCAGCTCTGACGTTCCGGAGAAACGCGGATTTTAGAAATATACACTAATCATTATCAAATATTGCATAGTTAAATGTGAACATTTTTAGATCTATGGAGCGGTCCTCAAGTCAACGAAAGATTTTGAGCGATTGAAGAAAACAAACATGGCCTGTACAAAGATTTGATCTTTGTCAATAAAAGAAAGGAGGGCATCTAAAAGATTTTTATCTCTGAATGTAAACATTAAAGACAATGCACCAATTATTCTTAGAGTAGATATTACATTTGACTTAAGCAAATTCTATTTTAAAATATTGTAGGACAATCATTAGCGAAGCTAGGGGAAGTCCATATAAATGTTTTTGAATTCGAAAATTACGATCATGTATATAATTTTATATAAGCGAAATCTCTTATTTATTTGATGTATACGTTAAAAATATTAAATTTATAAAGAGCTGGCGAAATGGTTTAAAATCGAATCACCACCAAAAATTTTCCAATTAAAATATTAATTAATTTTTAAAGAATATTCAATTGTGGACCAATTTTTGCATGGTTGTTAGAGACCATATACTAACACCATGTTCCAAATTTCGACCGGATCGGATTAAATTTGCTTCTCTTTGAGGCTCCGCAAGCCAAATCTGGGGATAGGTTTATATGGGGGCTATACATAATTATGGACCGATGTGGACCAATTTTTGCGTGGTTGTTAGAGACCATATACCAACACCATGTACCAAATCGGATGAAATATGCTTCTCTTAGGCGCTCCGCAAACCAAATCTGAGGCTCCGTTTATATGGGGGCTATACGTAAAAGTGGACCGATATGGCCCATTTGCAATACCATCCGAACTACACCAATAACAAGTACTTGTGCCAAGTTTCAAGTCGATAGCTTGTTTCGTTCGGAAGTTAGCATGATTTCAACAGACGGACGGACGGGCATGCTTAGATCGACTCACTTCTGGTTCGTGGTGAAATTCTGAGCGAAAAAACTAAAACTAGAGCGAAAAAAACTACCTCATGAAAATGAGTACCAAAAATGTTATTTTTTTAATACAATAAACAAAAAATTGGTGTTTTGTTAAAAAGTTTCGTGCTTAAATGATAATGATTCGTATTGGCTGATAAGTCGCCGGTCTGCCACGTAGATGACGTCGCTAGTATTAAATGCATATTATTTTTATATAGTACCAACCTTCAAATGATTCGTGTCAAAATTTGACGTCTGTAAGTCAATTACACTGAAGAAAAAGCATACTCGGTTCCAAAGATTTTGTCTTTACTTTAAAAAATTTGGTATTGATTCCGAGCCAAAGAAGCGGAGAATACAAGTAAGGATACTTTTAATACACAATTCTCTTTTAAATTTAGGTTTTGTGTATTTGCTTCTATGAAGCAAATTTTAATTTATCGCTTTCTCAGCTTTTTTTCTTCAAAGTCCTTTAAAAACGAGTTGACGGCAACTTTATTTTCCAAATTAGGACTCGACTTCCAGTAGAAATTATGCTATGTTTGAAGTAAAAAACTTCTTTAAAATAAAGTTTTGAAAAACATGTCCTATATTTGAACGATGTTTTGCTTTGTAGTCAAGATGCAAAAAGACAACAAATTTAAAGACAATTTCATTAAATTTAAAGAATTTTTCTGAATTATTAAAGTCAAGTTGACCTTAGCCTATAAATTTTTTCTTTCGTGTTAAGATACCCATTTTTAAGTCAAATCACTTAATTATAAGGACAATACGACTTCATTGAAAAGTTTATCGACTTTTGGACAAGGAAAATAACTTTATTTTAGAGAAATGCGTCTTCTATGCTAAGCAAAATTTGTATTCGTATTTGAAATACATGAAATCTTTGACCTCACGACAATATTTTTTTCAGTGTAGTTTGTGTAATAGAGCGTTTTTGTGAAGCAACTTTTGTTATTGTGAAAAAATGGAAAAAAAGGAATTTCTTGATAATGAGTTTCCGGACTCTGCCCCAGGGAAATCAACAATAATTGATTGGTATGCAAAATTCAAGCGTGGTGAAATTGGCACGGAGGACGGTGAACGCAGTGGACGCCCGAAAGAGGTGCTTACCGACGAAAACTTCAAAAAAATCCACAAAATGATTTTGAATGACCGTAAAATGAAGTTGATCGAGATAGCAGAGGCTGTAATGTGATCATTAAAGATATCAAAGGAACGTGTTGGTCATATCATTCATCAATATTTGGATATGCGGAAACTCTGTGCAAAATGGGTGCCGCGCGAGCTCACATTTGACCAAAAACAACAACGTGTTGATGATTCTGAGCGGTTTTGCAGCTGTTAACTCGTACACCGAAAGAATTCTCTTCATTAATTTTAAGAAGAATTCTTCATTAACTATTCTTCGTGAATTCTTCATTAAAATAACGGAATTTTCATTCATTTTCGTAAATTTTACGAAGAACATTTTACGAATATACGAAACTTCTACGAAATATTCTACATTAACCTTTCTTCGTAAAAAGTTCGTACTTTTAACGAAACTTTCTTCAAATGTCATGAATTTTGTGAAGAAGTTTTTACGAATATTTTACGAAACATTCTGCGTTAAAATTTCTTCATAAAAAGTACGAGAACTTTTCTTAGAAATAACGAAGAAGTTTCATTGAAGTTGTAAAATTTCCGTTCGCGGCATTAAATTGTCTTTTATAATGTGCTTGAGTGTATTACTTTATTCTATTTTTTTATGCAAGTCTATGCTACTTCTCATTTGGGTGATAGCGCGCTATGAATTAACGTGAAGCAATAAAACTAAAAATTATTCAAAAACTTAAGATGTAAAGTAGTGATGTCATTTTTCACACTTGTAACTATAACCAAATGCACTTTCGACTATAAATTTTTTTCTAAAAGTTCAAACATTTGTGAAAAAAAGTACGAAAGTTTTTCATAAAAAGTACGAAAATTTTTCATAAAAACTACGAAAATTTTTCGTAAAAAGTACGAAACAATTTCATAAAAAGAATGAAATTGTTTCATAAAAAGTACGAAGATTTTTCATAAAAATTACGAAGATTCTTCATAAAAAGTACGAATATTTTTCGTACAAACTACGAAAATTTTGGAAGAACTTTTCTTCGTAGAAAGTACGAAATATTTCGTACTTTTAATGAAAAGTTTCTTTGGTTGTAAAATAATGACAAATTTGGTACTTTTAACGAAATTTTTCGTTCTTTTTACGAAGAAAATTCTTTCGGTGTAATACACCCGAGTTTTTCCGTCGATATGTGACAATGGATGAAACATGGCTCCATCACTACACTTCTGAGTCCAATCGACAGTCGGCTGAGTGGACAGCGACCGGTGAACCGTCTCCGAAGTGTGGAAAGACTCAAAAGTCCGCTGGAAAAGTAATGGCCTCTGTTTTTTGGGATGCGCATGGAATAATTTTTATCGATTATCTTGAGAAGGGAAAAACCATCAACAGTGACTATTATATGGCGTTATTGGAGCGTTTGAAGGTCGAAATCGTGGCAAAACGGCCCCATATGAAAAAGAAAAAAGTGTTGTTCCACCAAGACAACGCACCGTGCCACAAGTCATTGAGAACGATGGCAAAAATTCATGAATTGGGCTTCGAATTGCTTCCCCACCCACCGTATTCTCCAGATCTGGCCCCAGCGACTTTTTCTTGTTCTCAGACCTCAAAAGGAAAAAATTTTGCTGTAATGAAGAGATGATCGCCGAAACTGAGGCCTATTTTGAGGCAAAACCGAAGGAGTACTACGCTGCCTGATAGGCGATTTTGCAAAAACTATTGGCGCGAAGTATAATGACTATTGTATGAGCTGTCATGATGCGGAGGAAAAAGAATCAATTAAACACCTCTTGTGTGAGTGTCCTGCATTTTGTGTAAAGCGCAAGCAACTTTTAGGAGCATATAGCTTCAGATTACTGGCGGATCTGGAAAACGTTAACTTAAGCAGTCTGCTAATGTTTTTGGAACAATCTGGTTGGTTCAACAAAGAAAAATAATCAGGAAGGTTCAGCGGTTAAAACTAGAAGTGCCCATATGTAATAGGTACTTTTAGTTAATGTGGTATCACAATGGACTGAATAGTCTAAGTGAGCCTGAATCTTAATCGGGCTGCCACTTTAACCTAACCTAACCTAACTACCAAAATGGTATCAAAAAATTGGAAGGTCGTTGTAATCGTTGTATCGCTCTTGAAAGGAACTATGTTGAATAATAAAAACTAATTTTGACAAAAAACAATGTGTTTTTCTTTGTTAGACCGGGGACTTATCAGCCAACCTGTTAGAATCAGTGTAACTACAAAATTTTAAAACAAAAATCCACAAATTTTGTCCACATGATGACAAACTATGATACGTCCCACAGACGTATGTTTAGCTTTTCCGTGACTTTAAGTAGGTTTTCTAGGGTTAAGGAAATGAAATCTTTAGCCTGACGACAATATTTTCTCAGTGTAAATTCAACGAAACTTTTTTAAAACATAATAATTCTATGAACTAAAATAGAATTAAATTGGCTTTTATGTTATGTAGGGTTCACATTTTTTTTAGTGTGGTGCCAAGTTTAAAGTCGATAACCTATTTCGTTCGTCGGACGGACATCGCTAGATCGACTCAGAATTTCACCACGAGCCATAATATTTCCCTTATGGGGTCTGAGACAAATATTTCGATTTGTTACAAACGGAATGACGAAGTTAATATTCGGTAAAAAAATAGGGTCGTTAAATTGGTAGCACTTCGCATCAGCTATTCTATGGAAATTTCAATATTTTTGTTATTCAGAGTTTCTTCTATCCCTTCTGTATTGGCTATTTTGGTTTGTTTTCTTTTCTAGATAAGAACTTTTAAACTTAAACAATGTAGTGAAGTGAATGATTTGTTAATTCCCAAAAATTCTCTTAATATTACAAATTGGAATTTTCAATGCGGTCGCTTATAAACATTTTTTAGGTTACAATTTAATTAACCGCCTGCAAATTGCATTCAATAAAATACAATCTATAGTAATCGTTATGATACGCCTTTTTTAAGACGGGAAACCCCGTATCCCACAAGAACAAATGTTTAAATTTATTCTACTCCGTCGACCACGAGCGTAATGATAACTCCAGCTCTCTCTCGTTCTCTTTCTCTCGCTCTCTCTCTCTCTGAAAGGATGTTTAATGCGTTTACAAACAAATTGTAATTTTACAATAATAAATCTTTTTATTCTTGATTGGTATTTTTGTTTTTTAGAAAATATTATTGTTTACCATGTTCCATGTCGATTTGCTTTGCTTACTTGCTGCGATAGATAGCGGCAGCAATATCGGCAAAGAATTTCCACGAAACAGACCAAATACAAAATAAATGCATATAATTTTTTATATTCTTTTCAATGAAAACGATGATGATGATGCCGATGTTGATGTTGATGCTGATACTGATGCTGGCATTGGTTGATTTTGAAAAACTACAAATTGTTTGGGGGTTTCCCGACCCACATGCATGTGAGTATATCTCTCAAGGATGTCTTCGAAAGGGGGTGGGGGTGGTGGAGAAGTAGTCTATAGCAAATGGAAAAATAAAATCATTTTTTGTTTTATTAGTTTTTCTTTCAACAAATGGCATTGTGTAAATAAACATAATGTGCATTATTTACAAATTTTCTTGCCTTGTGGATGCGGATATGAATGTTCTTTGCCTTGTTTTCAGTCCATATCCCAGTAGTTGATGAATCACAAGAAGTATGGGAGAAAATTCAATATTATCTAAAGGGGGTTTTCACAGAAGCAATTCATTCAATTGGGAATTCGTTTTTTTTCGGGCTCTTAAGTCTCGTAGTTCTATGGTATATTCCTGACAAAAACAATTGAGAGCTCCATGATTAGTAGAAAAAGAATCACGGAAAATTCTATGCAAAAATCGAGCATACCAATAAACGCAAGATGAGTGAGTGTCCTTCAAATGCAACACCTTTTATGTTTGAGGCTAAACATCATTATCAGCATAAATGAAAGTTGACTTTAAACGGCTCACCTTCAATACATTTCCAAATTGTTTGCGAATTACTTCCAAATCGTCCAAATGTTGAAGATACCTTTGAAACTGTGTTGAGAATGATCGGAGAATACCTTGAAAAAATACTACCATTAAACTGGAAAAAGCATGCCCGTATCCAAAGATTTTGCCTTTGCTCTAATAATTTTGGTATTGATCACTTAACCCTCTAATGCCCAATCCCGCCTTTAGGCGGGCTTCATTAAATAAGAAAGCTTTTATAAAAAAAACACACCTTAAGACAACAAAAATGAATAAAAAAAAAAAAAACTTAGTTGAACCTGTTCAAGAGCCTTTGCAGCATATACTGATTTTTACCGTATGAATTGTTCTTGATTAGTTTTCTTGCTTTTGTATCGTTAACATTGAATATTTAATCAGCTGACAAAAAAATTGGGGCATTAGAGGGTTAAGACACAATTCACTTTTAAATTTGGGTATTGCGTATTTGATTCTAGGAAGCAAATTTTAATTTTTCGTTTTTTTTCAGCTTTTTCTCTTCATATGCTATCAAGGTCCTTGAAAAACATGTTAACGATAACTTAAATTTTTAAATTCAGGTTCAACTTCCAGTAGAAATTATGATATGTTTCAAGTAAAAAATTCTTTAAAATAAAGTGCTTTTTGCTTTGAAGTCAAGATGCAAAAAGACAACAAGTTTAAAGACAATTTCATTAATTTTAAAGAATTGTTCTGCATTCACTACCGAAATAAACCTAGTTTTATAAACTTTAATTTTTTTTTTCAGTGTTTACTTGTACTAACAGCATGTAGAACAAAAAATTTAATTTTAAGGTCCTATCTCAATTACTTCAAGAGCTATATGAGTTTCTTCTGAAAATTTGATTCTTAAATTGTGACCAAACGGCCTTACGAAAATAAGCGCTATTTGGCCTGTAATATCTTTAGAAGTGTGACAAAAAATACAAAATAGAACCCGAAAAAATATCGTCTATAATTTTTGTATGAATGTCCATTTACTAGAGGCATACAGTAGAAAAATTGTCTCAAAATTTCGTATTTGTCGTTTATTGTTAAAGAAATTTATAAAAATGCAAAATGCTTATTTAGATTAAAGCCTCTACTTCAAAATAACATCGAGGAATAAATCGAAACTAAGTGGGGAAATAGAGTTTGGTGAAGATTGCGAATGTCCTCCTAAGTGGACATCGGTGGTCAAAGGGTTAATAAAGTCAAGTTGACCTTAGGGGGCGTTCATGTGGTGAAAATAGGGTACCTCATTTTTTGACACCTGGTCGCGGAGGGGACCTCCCCTTTGTCGGACTTTTTGAAAATTGGACCAAAGTTAACAGATTTGCTTGAAATTTTTATTGAAGGTTGGGGTTGGCATCTAGACAAAGATCCGCTACTTTATATTTCTATATTTGGTGGCGAAGGGGGACCTCCCCTTTGTTCGACTTTTTTTAAAGTACAGTGAAAAAGCTAAAATTCTCTAAATTATCTGAGATTTACAGAGAACATGCGGTGAGGTTATGGAATTAATATGGGGTACCTGATGATTTCATATGTGGAGGGGGACTTTTCCCTTGCTCTACTTTTGAAACTTAGAACAAAATTATGCGATTTGCTTGAAATTTTCATTGAATGTTGGGGTTGACATCTAGACAAAAATCCGCTACATTATTTTTCGATATTTGGTCGGGGACGGGGACCACCGCTTTGCCCGACTTTTTTTTAAAGTACAGTGAAAACAAACTAAAATCCCCCGATTGAAATTTTACGGAAAAAATGGTTGAGGTTATGACATTTATATCAGGTTCCAAATTTTTTAATAAAAATAAAAGGACATAGGGAGACATACGCTTCTCTTATGTACATACAGAGAAACAATTAAACTTTACCGAGTTACTTGAAATTTACAGAGGACTGGGGAGAGGTTACGATATTAATAGTTGATACCTGATTTTGTGATATTTGGACGGAAGAGAGGCCGCCCCATTAGGCTTATAATTTGCTTGACATTTGCTGGGACGTTTACAAAAGATACGCTACATCACTTTTAAATATTTGGTCGGGGAGTAGGTCCTCCTCTAAAACTGCAAAACAAAAATTCTTATGTTTTCTTGAAATTTACAAAGGCAGTTCTTGAAATTTACACTTGAAGGAAAGTTTCAAGGATTTTCAGGGAAGGTTAGGGGTGCTATTCACTACGGTGTTTGTCGATATTGTATCGGGGAAAGTGACGTCCCTTTAAAACAATAGAGCAAAATTTAAACATCTCCGATCTACTTGAAATTTACAGGGAACGTGGGAGGAGTTGATTAAATTTGTACATGATTTTTAAATTAGTATATGATTTTTCGATATCTGCACGGATGAAAAAGACTGTTTTTCATATGTTTGGCTATAAACATTATATGTTTGGAACACAAATTTTTAAACACAAAAATTTGTTTGGGACATATATGTTAATATGTTAGAACATATTATGTTTGGGACATAAAATGTTTGTAAATATAATATGCTTGGATGCAAACATATATTAATTTAGAAATAGCCTATAAACATATATGTGTTTAGTAGCTTGGAGCGCTATTTAACAGGGAGCGATATTGAATTAAGTTGGTGGTTGTTGCTTGTTATTACAAAATTAACAATTTATTTTCCCTTGGGCAATTGATCAGCTACTTCTTTGATCCTTACAAACTGTGTGGTCCGCTGTTCGAATCCCCGTCCGGCAAAAGGTAAAATTAAAATAAAAAAAATCATAAAATTGAAAAATTTCTTCTACAATGTTTGTATTACAGAAAACGGTGCTAAGAACTAAAAAATCTCGTGGAAGTGAGAAAGATGTGAGGGAATATACAATTAGGCAGAAACAAAATTTTGAGCATTCAGGTCGAAAACCTATGTTGTTAGCACCTATATTACCTGTTTATTTTCATAATTCATTATGATTGTAAATATATAAATAAATAAATAAATAAAATTTTGAGCACAATATTGTTTGGGAGAATTTTTTTTAAGTATATAATATTTTTGGGTGCAAAATGCTTCCAAACATATTATATGTTCACATAATAACATATTGTTTTTTGGAAGACAACATTATTAAATTTGGATGCAAAAATACAAAATGTTTGGAACTTAGACTACCCAAACATATATTGTTTAGACCAATATGCTTTCAAACATATTATATATTGGTAGAGATCAAACATATAAATGTTTGGGCAATACCCAAAAATGTATATGCTTGAAGCAAAATATGTTTGGGAGTATATGTTACAGAAGCGATTTTTTGTGAGGGTGTGTGGGGAAGGGGAAAAGTGAAATAAACTTTGTCGATATACTTCGATAGAATTTATAGGGACCATTGAGTAGTTGTGAAATTAATATAGGGTACGTGATAGTCCGATATCAGGTCGGAGTGGAGCGAAGGTGGGTTCCCTTTTGTCCGTTTTTGTTTTCTTAAATTGAAAGTAGAGGGTTGTCCGTAAATGGGAACTCGGTACATAATTTTATGATTTTTGCACAGGCTTCTGCCAGACTTCTTTTTAGCAAAGAACTTAAATTTACATGAAATCGGCAGCCAACGTAGAGGGTGCATCATTTTCCAACATTTTAGCAAATGTTAATGTGGTAAAATTTTTTACTATTTTTGCTTTTTCCGATTTATTGGATGGGAAACAGTAATTCTTTGTATGTTATTATAATATAGTGCTTAATTTTCAGATATGTTGAGGAGAAGGATACCTTTCCTTGACAAACCACACTTAAAATTCACAAGAAATGTAGAAGATTGTCCAACTACTTGAATACAGAACATTACTTAAAAAATTTGGAGGAACGGGTACACCCTCTCCCCGACATTTTTTAAGACGAACCTTTTTACATATGCATATCCGCCGTATTTGTACCTATAAACGAAAAAGCAAGTAGTCCGATTTGTTAATTCAAACCTTTTCGAATTTGTTTTCAGCACGAAGGATATGGTTGACTAAGTTAACACAAAATGTTCCTACAAATACGCTTCGGAAGGCGCAGCGAAGCGGGCCGGGTTACGCTAGGAGGAGCCACCGCGGTGCAATGGTTAGCATGCTCGCCTTGTATACACAAGGTCGTTGGTTCGATTCCTACTTCGACCGAACACCACAAAGTTTTTCAGCGGTGGATTTCAAAGCTTCTCTAATTGTTTTCACTGCAATGTGGAACGCCGTTCGGACTCGGCTATAAAAAAGGAGGTCCCTTGTCATAGAGCTTAACATGGAATCGGGCAGCACTCAGTGATAAGAGAGAAGTTCACCAATGTGGTATCACAATGGACTGAATAGTCTAAGTGAGCCTGATACATCGGGCTGCCACCTAACCTAACCTATCCTACGCTAGTCCATTATAAAATCAATTTGATTTTATACGAATGGTAATGAGATTAGTTGTACAACTAATTTTAAAATTAAATTTACATTTCATTCAAATTTTCTGAGCAAAATATTTGCAAAATTATTAAAGCAATTGATTAATTGTGATAAATTTTTACCAGAAAACAAGAATAATTAATATGTTTTTCTAATATAAATCAAAGTTTTCGATTAATTGGCGGCTAAATTTGAGTCGAGTTGACACATTCGGCGGCAGCATCGACTGGTATAAAATGTTCAGTGGCTCAACTCGGCGACTTCGTACTCTGGTTAGGACTACAAAAGCTTTATGGAAAAGTTGAACTATTACATATAACTTCTCAAGTACTGACAGAATGTGTTTACTCACATTTCCATTAAAATAATCGATTTGTTTAATGGGTTTGGTATTTCATATCAAAGAATTAAAAAAATGGAGCTTTATTTTGCATATATTTGCCATCGTTAAAATACATCTAAAATATTAAAATATTCATTTGTTTAGATATTCTTATTTTTATTTGATTTCACACTTGCCACAAGAATTTATCTCTATCTTGACAGAAAATCCACAGCCACAGTCAAAACAATTAATTTCTATTTTAATTTGCATCTAAAATCTATCGCATAGAGACATAATGCATGCAATATCATATAATCTCCTATCAAAATAATTATTATCGAGAAATAACATCACTTTCATATTATTTCGAATGTAAACAATTTTTAATTGATGCCAACGTTTGCAAAATAATAATAATTGCATAGATTCTAAGCATCCAGGTAGTTTGTTTTGTGTTAATATAGACATTGTTTTGCTAAATGCAATATCTATTGGATTTGCATATTTTGTTGTATATTTATTAGCTTGTTTAGCCTATTAATTGGTAGAGACAAGCTATCAATTTGCCTCCTTTGCCTGTTTCTACAACCCTTCAGCCGTCTCCATACATCTGAAACTTTTGAAAATGTTAATATATTCGAATAGATTTAGATTTTGAAAAGCTATTATATTTTTTCCCCCATTTCATTTGTTAAATTACTGCGATATATGTAAATTATTCTAGCGCCATCATAAACTAACTTGCTAACTGCAGTCACTGTGTTTTCCATATCGTCTGGTGGCGGAGGAGGAGAACTACAAATTGGAGGAGACAAATACGAGTGTTATATGTCAGTACTTGGTTTCTAGTACAAATTTCAAATGAATTATGAACGAATGCCGCCAGTGTTTTAGAATTCCAAGGGGTTTTCTAGTAGCCATTTATGATTTAAATTAGATTAATGACTTGTTGGAAATATAAGCCGTGTTTTCGCCAATATTTATTATTATAGTGAAGCTAGAAAATATTTCAGAAAAAGTCAAATTCTCATACTGAAGAACAGCGTTACCGTTGGAAATTTTGAAAAAGTCGCAAAAAAGAGTCGCATATTCAAAAAAAGGTCGCACTAAAAAGTCGCATAATGATAAAAAAAGTCGCATGCATTTGTGAAGTCTTTTTATAAAAAAAAATCAATAAAACAACACATAAACAATAAAGTAACAGTCCCTTTAACATAAAAAGATATTTTACCAACTTATTGTATCATCAAATACAGTAAAACGTAAACCTGCAAGAAAGTAGACATGGATTCTTTCTCTTTGTTAAAACTGGCAGAAATGTATGCGAACGCCATACAGTTACCATCAGCCAATTTAATGCTTTTAACACAAAATTTTTCCAGTTTAAATCTTTATTGAGTTTTAAAAAAATATTCAATTAAAAATGTAATTGATTCAACAAATTTTTTAATTGAAACAAAAATCAAGCACAAACATTAATAGTATCAATTAATTTTTTAATTGGAGCAATTATTAATTGAATAATAGATACTATCATTTCTGTGATTGAAGACATTTCAATTAAAAATTAATTTAATCAATTAATTTCGTAATTGAAAACAAAAAATATTTTTTTGTGTGAAATCAATTAAAATAACAAAAGTATTTATTTTTTATACTACACTTCTAATTGACTCTGTGAAATACATTGCACGTATGATTTGTTTATGACTAACTTTTGCAAGTTTTTACTGGAAAAAAATACCTAGCAAAAACTTGCAACTTCTCTATTTCTCAAATGTCAAATTTGATCTCCCTGTGACTCTCTTTTGCTGTTTTTTTTTTTTTTTTGAGTAAACGGACGACTTCCAATAAAAATTTGTGATAATTATCAAAAATTATTGGGTACTCGAACAAATCTAGTGGTTGAAATGGTGTGCAATAAAACAACGACTTAACAATGTATTCCCATTTACAAAAATCGCTTCAAATTTAAGCACGCATGCGACTAAAGTCGCACATTTTCGATATTTTAAAAAAGTCGCACAAAACGTCGCATGACATCAGAAAGGTTGTAAAATGCGACAAAAAACTGTAATACTGCTGAAGAAGGCGAACTCAGTTAAAAAGATTTTGTCTTTAATTAAATTATTTTGGTACAATTCTGAGCCAAAGTATCGAGAACTTGCGCGAAGGGTATGCAATTCCCTTGCAACGTTAGGGTTTGTGTACTTTATACTAGGACACAAATTTTAAAATTTATTCGTTTTTATACCCACCACCATAGAATGAGGATGGGGGTATAATAAGTTTGTCATTCCGTTTGCAACACACCGAAATATCGATGTCCGTCTACATCAAATATATATATTCTTGATCAGGGAGAAATTCTAAGACGATATAACCATGTCCGTCTGTTCGTCTGTCTGGCTGTTGCAATCACGCTACAGTCTTCAATAATGAAGCTATCGTGCTGAAATTTTGCACAAATTCGTAGATGGGCTATTTCGGTCCATGTTGTGATACAGTCTCCATATAAAGCGACCTCTCGGTATGGGGTCTTGGGCCTATAGAAACCGTAGCTTTTGTCCAATTTGCCTTAGGACCATAAAGATGTGTGCCGAAAACGGTGAGTACCGGGCCATGTTTTGATATAGCTCCTATATAGACCGATCTCCCGATTTTGCTCTTGGGCTTGTAGAATTCGTAGTTTTTATCAAATTTGCCTGAAATTAAAAATCTAGAGGTATTTCAGGACCACAAATCCGTGTGCCGAAAATGGCGTATATCGGTCCATGTTTTGATATAGCCCCCTACACACAAAAAAATTTCACGAAAATTTTTCCAATTAAAATTTTAATTGAGTTTTAAAAAATATTCAATTAAAAATTTAATTGAATCAACAAATTTTTTAATTGAAACAAAAATCAATCACAAAAATAATAGTATCAAATAATTTTTTAATTGGATCAATTAACTTTTTAATTGACCTTCAATTAATTTTTTTAATTGATACTATCATTTCTGTGATTGAAGACATTTCAAATAAAAATTAATTGGATCAATTAATTTCGTGATTGAATCAAAAAATAAAAATTTTTTGTGTATAGACCGATCTCCCGATTTTACTTCTTGGGTTTCTTGAAACCGTAATTTTTATCCAATTTGCCTGAAATTGAAAATCTGGAGGAGTATAAATAGGTGTGCTGAATATATTGTGTATCGCTACAGGTTTTGATATTGCCCCCTTATAAAGCGGCCCGCCGATTTGGGGTCTAGATTCTAGAACCGCCAAATGGACCGATATAGAAGTTGCACTGATCATGAAAATTGCTTGAAACTGAATGTAAAATTTGCAGATTTCACTTCTCGTGATCATTTAAATAAGGGGATTTTGGATCAATGCGTTATTTAATCATTTTCTTGCATACTAACTGGAATATAACTAACGTAGCACTAACGGAGTTTCATGCAAATGGGTCTTAGGCATATATTTGGTTAGGTTAGGTTATTATACTACACATTTGAAGCGTTTTTTCTTAATTCTAAAGATTCAATATATCAGTTAATTTAAACATGTTTTCTATATATTAAAGAAAATTTTCTTTACTTCAAAGACCTATGACTTTAACGGAGGGACTTAATTTGTCCGAGTTACTGCGTATATACAGCAGTAAGTTCGGCCGGGCCGAATCTTAAATATCCACCACCATGAACCAAATATTAGGATTTCCTTTGAAATTTCAGGAGGGCTTGAGGACTTGAGGACACTTCCCGAGCTATACCAAAACATGGACCGATACTCACCATTTGTGGCACACCTCTTATGGTCCTAAAATACCTCTAAATTTCCAATTTCAGGCAAATTGTATATAAACTACGGATTCTATAAACCCAAGATGTAAAATCGGGAGATCGGTCTATATGGGGGCTATACCAAAACATGGAACCATACAGACCATTTTCGGTACACCTTTTGATGGTCCTCAAGTACCTCTAGATTTTCAATTTCAGGCAAATTGGATAAAAACTACGGTTTCTATAAGCCCAAGACCCCAAATCGGGAGATCGGTTTATATGGGGACCATACCAAAACATGGACCGGTGCTCACCATTTTTGGCACACCTCTTTACGGTTCTAAAGTACATCTCGATTTCCAATTTCAGGTAAATTGGATAAAAACTGCGGTTTCTATAAGCCCAAGAAGTAAAATCGGGAGATCGGTCTATATGGGGGCTATACCGAAATATGGACCGATGCTCACCATTTTTGGCACACCTCTTTATGGTCATAAAATACCTCTAGATTTCAAATTTCACGTAAGTTGGATAAAAACTATGATTTCTATAAGCCCAAGAAGTAAAATCGGGAGATCGGTCTATATGGGGGCTATACCGAAATATGGACCGATATAGTCCATCTTCGAACTTGATCTGCCTGCAGACAAAGGACGAGTTTGTGCAAAATTTCAGCACGATTGCTTCATTATTGAAGACTACAGCGTGATTACAACAGACAGACGGATAGACGGACATCGTTTTAGAATTTCTCTCTGATCAAGAATATATATACTTTATATAGTCGGAAATCGATATTTCGATTTTTTACAAACGGAATGACAAACTAATTATACCCCCGTCACCATTCTATGGTGGTGGGTATAAAAATTTAAGAAAGTATCAACTTTCTTTTAATTAAAATGTCGTTAGTTTAAAGAAAATTGTCCTTAATATTGTGTAAGTTGTGTCTCAAAGTTAATGTTACACAATCTTCCATATTAGTTCAATATTTTTTCAGTGCAGAAAATATCAAAGTCCTTAATACATGTGCTAACCCCACCTTAAAGCTCGTCTAACTTGTCTTCAATATTATCTTTATTCCAAAAAGAGTCTGCAAAAGAAAGTTTTAAAATACGTCTCCTATTTCTGAACGTCTTTTGCTCTCAGGCTTGTATACCCTGTGGAGCAGGGTATAATAAGTTTGTGCATTTGTATGTAATGCTCAGAGGAAACAATTCGAACCCATCGTATAGTATACCGATCGCCTTAGAATTAAATTGTGTTTTTGTGTTCTATGTAGATCTAGCTATATAAACCCGATCGTTCTCAAATTTGGCACGGGATATAACTTCTGCTCAAAGACTATCCCTATTGATTTTTTAAAAAATTGGTTTAGATTTAGATATAACTGGCGTATATATTTATTACCGATTTGCTTTATGGGCTGATTTTCCTAAAATTTCGAACAAGCTTTTTGAGTCATGTCAAACGTACAAAATATCAGCCAAATCGGTTCGGAGTTTTATATAGCTCCCATATATATCTTTCGCTCGATATGGCCCTATATGGCTCCAGAGACCAGAGTTTCATACTGATTTGCTTCAAATTTTGCCCAAATGGGTACAAAGGGTTTCGTCAAGTATGCCAAGTATATCGGCTCAGATTTAAATATAGCTCTCATATAAATTTTACGCCCGATTTAAATTCATATGAGCACCGGATGTCCAAAGTTTCATTCCGATTTACTTGAAATTTTCCACTGAGAGTAGAATTAGCATTTTAGCAATGTGTTCCAATTTCGATTAAAATCGGTTAAGATTTATATATGTAGGTCTGATTTAGTAAAATATGGCATAACATTTCATATTTTACACTAATTTTCAACGGAATTTTACTCCAAATGACTTGATATTTTACACAGAGAATAGATTTAACATTCCTTTTGAGTGAATCGAATTTGATCCAAATTTAGGCAAATATGACCAATACATCCATATTTTACACTAAATTCTGTAATGATTTCCCCATATCGTTGTCATATCCTAGTCTCTAGTCTATATCCTTGTAAAATATCCAAAAGTTTATAGAATTTTGGACAAAAGCTTATAGACTTTTGGACATCAGAAAAAGGCGTCTTCTAGACTAAACAAAAATCGCATGGTTTATGGACACCAAAATCTTTGGTCTCACATCAATATTCTTTTCACTGTATCATCAAATTGCTGATATTTAGGCACTCATCAAAGTTTATCTCCCAAACTTAATAATAACCCCCAAATGCTTAGATTTACTAATTTAGCCCCGGTCGACTCTCTGCTTTACTAACATCTTTTATTTTGTTATTGAATCAAACACGCCTTCTATTATTTTGCCTCTCCGGCAATCCACTGTACGAGGAAAAGTATGCAGCAACCGTTTGATAAATCATTCGCGTTCTCTAATTAAATAATGATACACATTTACTTTTACAATTTACTAGAATTAAGAAAACGTTTAATTGTTTATAAATTAATACTCTCGAACATGCTTTTGACATGCAAATGTATGTCGCAGAAATTAAAAATGCATTTAGGATAATTTATGTTGCGATTCCATACAAACAAAAACGTAACTGCTACTATGACATGGGGTTTCGATGAAGGAAATAAAGTTTGTTAACCTTATTCTGGTGACAGACTACTGGGCAAACTTTTCAAAATCCAAAGGAAATACAATGGCAAAACCGCAATAAAGGCGATAAAAACTCAGCCATTATCATTACTGTGTTATTTATGTAGAAGTTTTTGCATCTGCAGATTTGTGGATGTTTACAAATATTGAAAAAATAAAATGTTGAAAAGCTCAACAACAAAACTCCTCCATATGAACTTGAATACCCATTTCGTGATATGACAAAGGCACACTATCATGTAC
Organism: Haematobia irritans; assembly: GCF_050003625.1. Lineage (NCBI taxonomy): Eukaryota > Metazoa > Arthropoda > Insecta > Diptera > Muscidae > Haematobia > Haematobia irritans. The sequence goes on from NC_134401.1 coordinate 56,112,426, forward strand.
ATGGAGGTCTACTAAAGTCGTCCAACATTTTGTATATTTTATTTTACCCTAACCATAGGTGGGGAATAACCTTCGAATGAGACGAAAAAAAAAATTAGAGGCCCCAAAATATGTTTCGCATCCATGTTATTTTCTCGTACATTATGTTATATATCTGATTTCGACAACAATTTTCTATTGACCGAGAAAATAAAAATAACATTAAAAAATAAAATTTTATTTTCTTTCTTGTTTCAGAGTCCATTCGATGAAGTTTATACAACACTACATATGATGCAGGGTACATTAGATTCGGCAAAAGCAACGTATATGTTTTTATACCCTCCACCATAGGATGGGGGGTATATTAACTTTGTCATTCCGTTTGTAACACATCGAAATATTGCTCTAAGACCCCATAAAGTATATATATTCTGGATCATGGTGAAATTCTGAATCGATCTAAGCATATCCGTCCGTCCGTCTGCTGAAATCACGCTAATTTCCGAACGAAACAAGCTATCGACTTGAAACTTGGCACAAGTAGTTGTTATTGATGTAGGTCGGATGGTATTGCAAATGGGTCATTTTTTACGTATAGCCCCCATATAAACCGACGCTCAGATTTGGCTTGCGGAGCCTCGTGGAGGAACAAAATTCATCCGATCCGGTTGAAATTTGGTACATTGTGTTAATATATGTTCTCTCACAACCATGCAAAAATTGGTCCATACCGGTCTTAATTATATATAACCCCCGTTTAGGTTAGGTTAGGTTAGGTTCTGTGGCAGCCCGATGTATCAGGCTCACTTAGACTATTCAGTCCATTGTGATACCACAGTGGTGAACTTCTCTCTTATCACTGAGTGCTGCCCCATTCCATGTTAAGCTCAATGACAAGGGACCTCCTTTTTATAGCCGAGTCCCAACGGCGTTCCACATTCCAGTGAAACCACTTAGAGAAGCTTTGAAACCCTCAGAAATGTCACCAGCATTACTGAGGTGGGATAATCCACCGCTGAAAAACTTTTTGGTGTTCGGTCGTAGCAGGAATCGAACCCACGACCTTGTGTATGCAAGGCGGGCATGCTAACCATTGCACCACGGTGGCTCCCTAACCCCCATTTAAAGCAAAATTGAACCGAACCGGTTGAAATTTGGTACGTGGTGAAATTTGGTACATTGCGCTAGTATATGGCCGCTAACAATCATGCCAAAATTAGTCCATATCGGTCTATAGTTATATATAGCCGATCCCCAAAAATAATCTACCAAAATTTTATTTCTATAGAAAATTTTGTCAAGATTTTATTTCTATAGAAAAATTTGTCAAACTGAATTATTTACTTATTTAATCGGCCTTTTTTTGTTTAATATATACGCCGTATGGGCTAACTTACAATTGAGAAGACGGTGTTAAGAAGTTTTAAGATACCTTGCCATCGGCAAGTGTTATCGCAACCCAAGTAATTCGATTGTGGATGACAGTCTGTAGTAAAAGTTTCTATGCAATCCATGGTGGAGGGTACATAAGATTCGGCCTGGCCGAACTTACGGCCGTATATACTTGTTTTTTTTTCTTTTTTTTTAAATAAAATAAGATTGAGTATATTGAAGTATTTGCAAATTTTATGGCAATTTAATTCTTCCGAATTTGGTAAAAGTTTGTTTGCTATTGTTTTTAATTTCTACAACCCACTAAAAGCTACAACCAAAAAAAATACTGCCAATTGCTACAGCATGAATTACCGATTACAAGGCGTGAATAGGATGACTATAATTCATAAAATCTAAATAAGGTGTTCAGACACTCATACATTCATTCAATGATGACGATTTCAATAGGAACTCTATGGCGACATGTGTATGAATTTAAATCAGCCAAAGCAGAAAACGTGACCAGGAGTAGGCCTCTCTGGCAAGTAGTTTGTTGTTTGACATCCAAGTAGTCTTTTTGTTTTGACATTATTAAGAAATGACTTATAATTTATGGTAGTTCGCGACATAGCCAATCCAATACTGCTACAACCAATTTACCGCTTTTAATATTTCCAAAAATTTCAAATATCATTTGCTGATAGGAAACCATCAATCACAGTTGTGCCTTGATAGCGGAAACAATTGTAGGCATGCGGCCCTCCACAAATTCCGATGGTTTGACAAACCCTTTCAATTATACCAATAGACTTGGGATATGCTAATCACGTGCAATGTTCATTGATGATGGAATTTTTGATAAAGAAACATACTTACGAAGAAGACTTTAGTTTTTATTTATTGGTTCAGTCTTTGGATTGGGAATATAATCCTTACACACAAATTTTTTTCTGATTCAATCACGAAATTAATTGATCCAATTAATTTTTTAATTGAAATGTCTTCAATCACAGAAATGATAGTATCAAAATAAAAAATTAATTGATCCAATTAAAAAATTAATTGACACTATTAATATGTGTGATTGATTTTTTTTTCAATTAAAAAAATTTTTGTATCAATTATATTTTTAATTGAAAATTTTTTAAAACTCAATTAAGATTTTAATTGGAAAAATTGTTGTGATTTTTTTTCTTCTATGTACTTACACTGATTCCAAAGATTTTGTCTTTACACTAATGATGTTTGTATTGATTCCGAGCCAAAGAAGTGAAGAGTTAAAGTAAAGATACATTTAAGAAACAGTTCTCTCTTATTCTATGTTTCAGTTTTAAGTCGAATCACTTAACTATAAGGTAGAGGTGTGCACGTGACACGAAATTGTGGTGACTCACGAAAATTTTCGTGGCTCACGCGTGAGTTGTGACTCACGCTGATGGTAACGGCGTGAGTGTGCGTGAGCATGATTAACCAAGCAAATGTCGTGCGTGTGCATGAGTCACGAAAATAGTATCTTCGTGAGTGTGCGTGAGTAACGAATTTCGGAAAAACACGCTCACGAAAATAATCCCGCTTACGAACATAAAATGCTTACGAGTTCAATTCATATATAATTTTAGTGACATCCTAAGTGTTAAAAGTTTTATAACGCTCTCGATTTTAATCATACTCATATTTTCAGTCAGGTTCTATAGGTAAATTATTCATAAAATTATTCGTGAGTCACGACATTTAAAAGATTTTCGTGCGTGAGTGTGCGTGAGTACAAATTTTCTTTTCGTGGGCGTGAGTCCTACCAAAAAATATCGTGCGTGAGTGTGCGTGAATAAGATTTATCCGTCGTGAGTGTGCGTGGGCGTGAGTAAAATATTACTCACGTGCACACCTCTACTATAAGGACAAAATGACTTCATCGAAAAGTTTATCGTATTTTGGACAAGGAATGAAGTATATACAGCAGTAAGTACGACCGGGCCGAATCTTAAATACCCACCACTATGAAAATCTTCGTCGTAGAGGGTTATTTGAATATATATAGAATTTCAGGGGGGTTGACGACAGACATTCTCCTAAGCTGATCAGTTCAACCAATACGATTCCCGAGGATAAATTTAAAGATTCTACCTATGAAGACTAGACCAGATTCAAGATTTATAAGAACCATTTTTGTTTGAGTTTTAGAGGAATCCTAAACATCTCGTGTGGAAGAAAATTATTAAATAATGTCGTGATCTAAAATCTGTAGACTTTTAACCCCCCGCCCCCCATTACCCAAATGATCACGAGAAGTAAAATCTGCAAATTTTACATTGAGTTTCAAGCAATTTTCATGATCAGTTCGCCTTCTATATCGGTCTATATGGCGGTTCTAGAATCTAGACCCCAAACCGGAGGGCCGGTTTATAAGGGGGCTATATCGAAACCTGTAGCGATACACAATATATTCAGCACATATATTTATACTCCTAAAAACCTCCAGATTTTCAATTTCAGGCAATTCGGATAAAACCTACGGTTTGTATAAGCTCAAGGAGTTAAATCGGGAGATAGGACTATATGGGGGCTAAACCAAAACATGGACCGATACACACCATTTTCAGCACACCTATTTGTGGTTTGGAAATACTTCTGGATTTTCAATTTCAGGGAAATCGGATAGAAACTATGGTTTCTAGAAGGCCAAGACCCCAAATCGGAAGTGGGTCCCATATAGCCCATCTTCGAACTTGACCTGCCTGCAAACAAAAAAACGAATCTATGCCAAATTACAGGACGATAGCGCCATTATTGAAAGCTGTAGCGTGATTACAACAGACAGACGGACATGGTTATATCGTCTTAGAATTTCTTCCTGATCAAGAATATATACTATATATAGTTGGAAATCGATATTTCGATGTGTTATAAACGGAATGACAAACTTATTTTACCCGGGGTACGGATTAAAACGATTGCAAAATTTTCTTAAGTCATTCCTATAATATTTATGTATATTTATTTAAATGATTTTCCAAATATCTAAAATTTATTATTTACAAATATGACACATACCTTCAAGGTATTAAACCAATAGGCCTTCCTTATGGAGAAGCACACATGGCACCAAGGTGGGGTTATTAAATGAACATTTGTAACCCAATTTACATGATTCAGACTGACATTCCTATTCAGTGGTTCAATGAAAACCATGAAAAAATTCCACCATGTTGAGTTGAATCATATCAATGGGCAAGGTCCTTACGATTTATGGTCGAATTCAGACATTTCTACATATGGCATTTCAACACTTCCATTAAAGAAGCAAAAAAAAAAAACGAACCATACACCCACAAGCATTTCGAATGAATTGACTCTGGGATATGATATTTGGATGAAAGGCGCATTCATCAAACAAAAGCCACTTTCATTTGTCGAGGGCAAGACATGCTTGTATGGCCGACCATTCGAAGGTGTTCCAGAAATTCCTTCAAGCATTCTTCTTACCAATGCAGCAGCCCACATATGTGGACGTTCATGTAAAGTAGCCAGCATTGTGTGTTGGAGGGATGATAGGTTTGGGCATACGATGTTTTCGCTTTTCTTTAGGCATCGATAGGGAAGTTAATACGCAATATTTGCCTAAAACCCCTACCCCATGGTCTTCATCCAATATTTCCGAGATTACCCAAGAACAATGCGGTGTTTTGCATGTTCGAATGAACAACACCCCAGATGCGGCAACTTTGTTTGTTGCAGATAAAGTCAGCAGCAATCTATGATAAGAATCTATGTCTGAGTGTGTATGGGTGTGTGTGTGTGTGTATGGACACATCAATTCACATGCATTTGGTTTGCTCCAAAGAAAAAAAAATAGCCCATATGCATGCAATCTCTTGCATTTACATCTCATATTGATGATACCGAGAGTCTTGGTATTTTGCCTAATAGGCTTGTATACGCTTGCGACGCTTGACGGCCAGATCTGACATACAATTGACCCTAAATCTATAATCGTCTAATGCAAGTAGCAGGCAGGCCTCACGCCTCTCACGCATGCAAATGAAATTAGAAAAGAAACATGAGCAAAATATATTCAGTATACACGGAGGAGTGCATTTGTTCTTCATTTTCAGGCATTGAGCATATGGGACCCTTTAAAGACCTTATTTGAGAGCAATGTTAATGTGTTCCAAATTATTAAGTGAATATTTAAAAAATGGGAATTTTTCCCGTATAGGGTAGGGGGACAAACAATTTATAGATTTTCTATTGTTTCATGATTAGTGCAGTTAGCATTAAATTATGGCTGCCTGATTTTACCATGAAGTAAGCCCAGAAGGAAAAAATTGGAAATACTTCCCCAAAAATTTCCTTCTAAGCGAATCAAGCCATCCATCAATTTTTTCTGCATGCCATGTAGCTCTTTTGCAAAAGACCTATATAGCACTTTTTGCTCTCTTTAATCAAAATTTTAAATGTTGGAAATGTGGTAAAACGTATAAAATAAAATAAAATAAAATAAAATAAAATAAAATAAAATAAAATAAAATAAAATAAATAAAGTAATAAACAAGTATATACAGTAGTAAGTTCGGCCGGGCCGAAACTTAAATACCCACCACCATAAATCAAATATAATAGTTTCCTTTGAAAATTTCAGGGGGGTTTGATGACAGATATTTTCCCAAGCAGATCAGTTCAACCAGTACGCTTCCCACAGATAAATGTAAAGATTTTACCTATGAAGACTAGATCAGATTCTGAATTTATAAGAACCATTTTTTGTTTTAGTTTTAGAGGAATCATAAACATCTCTTGTAAGTGCAAGAAAATGATGAAATAACGTAAAATCGGGAGATCGGTCTATATGGGGGCTATATCAAAACATGGACCGATAATCACCATTTTCGGCACATGTCTTTATTTTCCTAGAATACCTCTAGATTTCAAATTTCAGGCAAATTGGATAAAAACTACGGATTCTAGAAGTCCATGAAATAAAATCGGGAGATCGGTCTATATGGGGGCTATATCAAAACATTGACCGATGTTCACCATTTTCGGCACACCTCTTTAAGATCCTAGAATACCTCTAGATTTCAAATTTCAGGCAAATTGGATAAAAACTACGGATTTTAGAAGCCCAAGAAGTAAAATCGGGAGATCGGTCTATATGGGGGCTATATCAAAACATGGACCGATGCTCACCATTTTCGGCACACCTCTTTAAGGTCCTATAATACCTCTAGATTTCTGATTTGAGGCAAATTGGGTAAATATTACGGATTCTAGAAGACCAAGAAGTAAAATCGGGAGATCGGTCTATATGGTGGCTATATCAAAACATGGACCGGTACTTACCATTTTCAATTCATGTCTTTAGGGTCCTAGAGTACCTCTAGATTTCCAATTTCAGGCAAATCGGATAGAAAATACGCTTTCTAGACGCCCAAGAAACAAAATCGGGAAATCGGTCCATATGTGCGCTATACCACAACGTGGACCGATAGGCACCATTTTCAGTACACTTTTTGATGGTCTTAAAATACCTCTAGATTTCCAATTTCAAGCAAATTGGATAAAAACTACAGTTTTTATAAGCGCAAGACCCCAAAACGGGAGGTCGGTTTATAGCGGGACTATATCAAAACTTGGACCGATAAAGCCCATCTTCAAACTTTACCTGCCTGCAAACAAAAGACGATCTGTGCCAAATTTCAGGACGATAGCGCCATTATTGAAGGATGTAGCGTGATTACAACAGACAGACAGACGGACATGCTTATATCGTCTTAATATTTCTCCCTGATCAAGAATATATATACTTTATATAGTCGGAAATCGATATTTCGATGTGTTACAAACGGATTGACAAACTTATTATACCCCCGTCACCATTCTATGGTGGTGGGTATAATAATGAAAAATTAAGAATACAACCCCCGCGGGTATTTGAACCCAGCAAAAAAATTGGGAGTTATTCTAAAGCATAACTTTAAAAGCACTTCCAAATATGTCCTTCCAAGAACCAAATTTATTGTCTCCATCACTTTATACTAAATTCCAGACATTTCAACTGCAAAGATTTTGGATTAGACGATCAGAAGTTAAATCGGAATCATATCAAACTCTTACCAATACAAAACAAGTCTTCATAAACTCTTTATAAATCATACCTCTAGGTTTCCAATTTCAGCGCAATTGGATACAAATTAATATGTCTGTCTCATGAATTTAAAAGCGGAATTTAATTACCACGTCCTCTGTAAATTGCAAGTAAATCGGAGTAGTATAGTTTTTTTTCAAAGTCGGGCAAAGGAGAGGTTCTCCTCCCTAACCAAATATCGAAAAATAAAGTATCGGATTTCTGTCTAGACGCCACCGCCAACCTTCCCTAAAAGTTTCATAGGAACCAATTTCAAAAGTTGGGCAAGGAAGAGGTCCCCCTCCCCGACCAGATATAACAAATGGAGTACCCTATTTTAGCCACATGAATCGGTGCTGCTGTTTCTGAGCTTACACGGAACTAACAAACAAAAAAATATGTTCACTGAAAAAAAGTGCGTAGTTAAACCAATCAAAAATTTTAACTTAATTTTATTGCAAATAAGTTATATGATTTCATTTAAATTTTATTATTTTTTGCGAAATTTTCAACAACACAATGAAATTTTCCTTTTTTTTTAGTATGTCTCAAACCTTTTGTGAACTTTAAAAGTGGATATAAAGTTCAATGACCGTACACATAAATTCAATATGAACAAAATCAAAAAAAAAATTAGTACGATTCCCAAAAATAGCAAGAATGAACTACAGTATGATTAAAATGATCATGATTTGGCGTCAATGATTTTTTCTTTAATTTTAGTTAATTTTTTCTTCTATGAGAGGAATTAGTACGATTCCCAAAAATAGCAAGAATGAACTACAGTATGATTAAAATGATCATGATTTGGCGTCAATGATTTTTTCCTTTAATTTTAGTTAATTTTTTCTTCTATGAGAGGATTTTATTTCGTGCATTGCAGTTAAAAAGATCATCAAGACATTAAATTTTTCTGGTTTAACAACGCTGAAAATCTCAAAATGTGGGGTACAATTTAGTTCAATTTTCGGGCGAGGTAGTTCATTCTTCCTATAAAACAGTTTACTTTTTTTCTGTGTGTGTGTGTATAGTATGTATACATACACTCAAAAAAAAGTGAACTAAAGCCAATTTAACTATATTTTAGTTCATGAACTTATTATATTTGGAGAAAGTTTCATTTACTCTAATAATTTTTTGCGTACGTTAGTTAAATGAACTAAAAGACGGGAAAAAATTATACACAAATTAAGGATATAGATTTACTAAATGCGTATTTCTCATAAAATAGTTCATTATTTCTTCAAAGACATTAAAGACATTCTTGCTATTTTGAACTCCAATTTCTTCCTTCAAACTACAATATTTTCTTTAAAAAATGAAAAAAATTATTTATGTCTAATAAATTTTCTTGAATTTGTCGAAAAATATTTACTTATTTTTGTGATATCGGCGTGATGCCAGCGCTTGTAATACTGTTTAGTTAAAAATTTCTAAAAAAAATTAAAAATTTTCTAAAAATAATCAAAAGTTTTCTTCCTGGTGGGTTCACTGTTTTTTAAGTGTATAATCAGAAATCGATGTGTTACAAATGGAATGACAAACTTAACCATTCTATGGTAATGGGTATAAAACGAACTTTAGAGCAAAGATTATGAACGTTATTCAGTTTAACGAAATTGATCCTAAATGTTCTCTAAATTTTATATTTGTAATAATATATAAAATGTTTGACATAAGGAAATAATAATTTTTCTTTTTAGTGTAGAATTCAAATTTCATATGTTACAACGGCTATGACAAAATGTAATATCAGCAAGTCATCTGTACGAGTTAGCACATAACTTCATTTACTTATCAAATAAATTTCAGTAAAGGGAGCAAGAGCTACTTGGCTGGGGACGCACACATTTTTGAATTTATCCATGCCACTGGATGGTTTGGCATGCGTTCCTTATTCATTGCTACATAGCCCTCAAACCGGCATGCCAGCCTGTGTATGTAGGAGATAGAAGAATTAAACACCATGGAGGGTGGAATGTGCTGTGATGCATCAAAATCTGCAGCTAATGCGGACAATGAATGGTAATTGTGTTTTATTGTCTTTGAAGAGCTGCTTATGCATTTCCTTCTCTACGCTTCTTTATTTGACTTTTTGTTTTGATTATTTTTCTTGTGTCTTCTTTTCGCATTTTTTTGTCATTTTTTGATTTAAAGCGCTATTAGGTTTTCTTGTTCATTTTTGTGTTTTTTTTTATAGCTTCCTGATTTAAACAGCTTTAGGGGTATTCAATTGCATAAATTCATACTGAATAGAGTCGCATTTGAACACCAAAACAGCAAAAACAAGTATATACGGCCGTAAGTTCGGCCAGGCCGAAGCTTATGTACCCTCCATCATGGATTGCGTAGAAACTTCTTCTAAACACTGCCATCCACAATCGAATTACTTAAGTTGCGGTAACGCTTGCCGATGGCAAGGTATCTTAAAACCTCCAGCACCATCTTCTAAATTGTATGTAAGTCCATACGTGGTATATAATAAATCAAAAAAGATCGATCCAATACGTATATAATTCAGTTTGACAAAGTAGACATAAAATTTTGACAAAATTTTCTATAGAAATAAAATTTTAACAAAATTTTCTATAGAAATAAAATTTTCACAAAATTTTCTATAGAAAGAAAATTTTGACAAAAATTTCTACAGAAATAAAATTTTAACAAAATTTTCTATAGAAATAAAATCTTGGTAGATCATCTTTGGCTCGAGTGGCAACCATGATTATGAACCGAATAAAATTTGAACAAAATTTTCTATAGAAATAAAATTTTGACTATGATGAAAATTTTATTATGAACCGAATAAAATTTTAACAAAATTTTCTCTAGATATAAAATTTTGACAAAATTTTCAATAGAAATAAAATGTTGACAAGATTTTCTACAGAAATAAAATTTGGTAGATTATTTTTGGCTCTAGTGGCAACCATGATTATGAACCGATATGGACCAATTTTTGTGTGATTGGACCAATTTTGGTATGGTTGTTAGCGACCAAATACTAACACCACGTTCCTAATTTGAACCGGATCGGATGAATTTTGCTCCTCCAAGAGGCTCCGGAGGTCAAATCTGGAGAACGTTTTATATGGGGGCTATATATAATTATGGACCGATATGGACCAATTCTGGCACGGTTGTTAAAGATCATATACTAACACCATGTTCCAAATTACAACCGGATTGGATGAAATTTGCTTCTCTTGGAGACTTCGCAAGCCAAATCTGGGGATCTGTTTATATGGGGGCTATATATAATTATGAACCAATGTGGACCAATTTTTGCATGATTGTTAGAGACCATATACCAACATCATGTACCAAATTTCAGGCGGATCGGATGAAATTTGTTTCTCTTTGAGGCTCCGCAACCCAAATCTGGGGATCGGTTTATATGGGCGCTATATATAATTATGGACCGATGTGGACAAATTTTTGCACGGTTGTTAGAGACCATATACCAATACCATGTACCAAATTTCAGCCGGATCGGATGCAATTTGCTTCTTTTTGAGGCTTCGCAAGCCAAATCTGGGGATCGGTTTATATGCGGGCTATATATAATTATGGACCGATGTGGACCAATTTTTGCACTGTTGTTAGAGACCATATACCAACATCATGTACCAAATTTCAGATGGATCGGATGAAATTTGCTTCTCTTTGAGGCTCCGCAAGCCAAATCTGGGGATCGGTTTATATGGGGGCTATATATAATTAAGGACCGATATGGACCAATTTTTGCATGGTTGTTAGAGACCATATACCAACATCATGTACCAAATTTCAGACGGATCGGATGAAATTTGTTTCTCTTTGAGGCTCCGCAACCCAAATCTGGGGATCGGTTTATATGGGGGCTATATATAATTATGGACCGATATGGACCAATTCTGGCACGGTTGTTAAAGATCATATACTAACACCATGTTCCAAATTACAACCGGATTGGATGAAATTTGCTTCTCTTAGAGGCTCCACAAGCCAAATCTGGGGATCGGTTTATATGGGGGCTATATATAATTATGGACCGATATGGACCAATTTTTGCATGGTTGTTAGAGACCATATACCAACATCATGTACCAAATTTCAGCCGGATGGGATGAAATTTTCTTCTCTTTTAGGCTCCGCAAGCCAAATCTGGGGATCGGTTTATATGGGGGCTATATATAATTATGGACCGATGTGGACCAATTTTTGCATGGTTGTTAGAGACCATATACCAACATCATGTACCAAATTTCAGCCGGATGGGATGAAATTTTCTTCCCTTTTAGGCTCCGCAAGCCAAATCTGGGGATCGGTTTATATGGGGGCTATATATAATTATGGACCGATGTGGACCAATTTTTGCATGGTTGTTAGAGACCATATACAAACACCATATACCAAATTTCAGCCGGATCGGATGAAATATGCTTCCGTTAGAGGCTCCACAAGCCAAATCTGAGGGTCCCTTTATATGGGGGCTATACGTAAAAGTGGACCGATATGGCCCATTTTCAATACCATCCGACCTACATCGATAACAACTACTTGTGCCAAGTTTCAAGTCGATAGCTTGTTTCGTTCGGAAGTTAGCGTGATTTCAACAGACGGACGGACGGACGGACGGACATGCTTAGATCGACTCAGAATTTCACCACGACCCAGAATATATATACTTTATGGGGTCTTAGAGCAATATTTCGATGTGTTACAAACGGAATGACAAAGTTAATATACCCCCATCCTATGATGGAGGGTATAATAATCTTTTATTATTTTTCATGCGCTTTCATTGCCATATCTCTGCTCTTATTGCATACCCCTATTATTTAAAATCTTATGAGACTTTGGTCTCTGCTGTTGATAAATTATGAGTGCAAATATACCCAAGGATTATAGTCGTTTATCCATTTTTATAGACTTTGCTTGAGAAAAATACAGATGTATCACATTTTAAGAGGACTGATATTCAACGCATAAATAGCTTCCAATGAAAAGGATACAGTTTTAAGCATTGGGCAAAGAAATCAAGTGTCAATTGAAAGCTTAGACCTCTTAAGAATGTCTAAGGAGGACATACTCGGATGATACTCGACTGATTTAGTCACAATATATGGTAATTTCAAATAAAGTCTATACAAGAGAGCGATGCACAAAGACTGGATGGAGGGGTGGTCGGGGATTATAATTCCTTAGTCTTAAGATATAGAATTTTATATCGACAAGAACATATATGCCTTCATAAACAACATAAAGGCACGTATCACTTCGCTTAAACTGAATTTAGATATAAAGTTTTTGTATTTTAGTTTAGCAAATAAAACTCATTTTAACGTTTAAATTTAGTTACTTACAAAACTAAATAAAATTTAAATATATTAAAATTAAATTATATTAGTTTAACATCAGCGTCTTTCTCCACATTTTGAGATTTCCCCAAAGTGTTGTTAAAACCAGGAAAATTGAATGCCCTGTTGTACTTTTTAACTACACTGAAAAAAAAGCATGCCCGGTTCCAAATATTTTGTCTTTACTTTAAAAAATTTGGTATTGATTCCGAGCCAAAGAAGCGGAGAATACAAGTAAGGATACTTTTAAGACACAATTCTCTTTTAAATTTGGGTTTTGTGTACATGCTTCTAGGAAGCAAATTTTAATTTTTCGCTTTCTCAGCTTTTTTTCTTCATATGCTATCAAAGTCCTTTAAAAACGAGTTAACGATAACTTTATTTTCCAAGTTAAGACTCGACTTCCAGTAGAAATTATGCTATGTTTCAAGTAAAAAGCTTCTTTAAAATAATGTGTTGAAAAAAATGTCCTATATCTGAACGATTTTTTGCTTTGTAGTCAAGATGCAAAAAGACAACAAATTTAAAGACAATTTCATTAAATTTAAAGAATTTTTCTGAATTATTAAAGTTAAGTTGACCTTAGCCCAAACATTTTTTCTTTCATGTTATGATACCCATTTTTAAGCCAAATCACTTAATTATAAGGACAATACGACTTCATTGAAAAGTTTATCGACTTTTGGACAAGGAAAAAAACTTTATATTAGAGAAATGCGTCTTCTATGCTAAGCAAAATTTGCATTCGTATTTTAAAGACACGAAATCATTGATCTCACGACAATATTTTTTTAGTGTACAGTTCATCAAATTACACAGATAGAGGAATAGAAGAAAATATTAACTAAAAGTTAAGAAGAAAATCATTGGCGCCAAATCATGGCCATTTTAACCATACAGTAGTTCATTCTTACTATTTTTGGGAATCGTACGAAAATCTTCTTTTGCTTTAGTTCATGGGGATTGATTGAGTGGGATTGATCACTGTTTTTTTCGTAAAAGTCCATGGTTCCAAGTGACAACTATAATTTTCTTTCATAGCATTAGTAGTCGTTGAGCAGAATCAGACAGCTTTCATTTTTAAGAGAGAGTTCATTCATTGACCACTTTCATGCACTCGACAACAAGTTTACTTGGATCCAAAGATTTTAAACTCGCCTTAAGGATATTATTGATTCCGATCCAAAGATGTGGCTTCTTTGAAATAAAGAAACTTTTTTACATTGTGTGGATTGCGCATACTAAAATTTAGGTTGCATAATCTTTCACATTAGGTCAATATTTTTTCAGTGCATATTGTGTATTTAAATTTCTACAATTTTATAAAGAATTTTAATAAAATGTGAATTCGGAAATTCGAAGTAAAATTGTTTGGACAATGCGTTACCCAGTTTTTATCGCTTGATCGCCTTCAATGAAAATTTAAAATTTTTTCACTCAAAAAAATGTTTCCTTGGATCCAAAGATTTTGACCTCCCCTTAAGGATTTTGGTATTGATTCCGAGACAAAGATGCGGATTCTTTAAAATAAAAAAAAAATTTAGCCACCAATCTGGCTTTAAATCTAGAATCAATAAAATTAGAATTAAGATCTCATTTATCAAATTTTCTTTTAACGTTATATTAATAAAACTATTCACGTGCAAATTATAACGGACTTCAAAGTAAAAAAAAACTTAATTTAACGACTTTAATGGACAAAGATATACGACTAACCCCCATTTTCATGAAGCTCCGTTAGTGTCACGTTAGCTAACGAACTTTTAAACTGTATTTTGGACATATCTGTTATCCTGCCTATACTTTCCATATGTCAGATAGGAACTTAACTGTTAAAAATTTTTCAATTAAATTTAACCGGAGAGAATATATTTGCAATTTATTTTCTGCTAACTGGTAGTTAAAGCCTAACGGAGCTACATGAAAATGGCCGTAAATTTAATAAAAAAAATTAAAGCAACACTTTTTATACCCACCACCATAGAATGGTGACGGGGGTATAATAAGTTTGTCATTCCGTTTGTAACGCATCGAAATATCGATTTCCGACTATATAAAGTATATATATTCTTGATCAGGGAGAAATTCTAAGACGATATAACGATGTCCGTCTGTCCGTCTGTCTGTCTGTCTGTCTGTCTGTCTGTCTGTCTGTTGTAATCACGCTACAGTCTTGAATAATGAAGCAATCGTGCTGAAATTTTGCACAAACTCGTCTTTTGTCTGCAGGCAGGTCAAGTTCGAAGATGGGCTGTATCGGTCCAGGTTTTGATATAGTCCCCATATAAACCGACCTCCCGATTTGGGGTCTTGGGCTTATAGAAACCGTAGTTTTTATCCAATTTGCCTGAAATTTGAAATCTGGAGGTATTTTGTGACCGTAAAGAGGTGTGCCAAAAATGGTGAGTATCGGTCCACGTTTTGGCATAGCCCCCATATAGACCGATCTCCCGATTTTACTTCTTGGGCTTATAGAAACCGCAGTTTTTATTCAATTTACCGGAAATTGGAAATCTAGAGGTATTGTAGGACCACAAATACGTGTGCCAAAAATTGTGAGTATCGGTCCATATTTTGGTATAGCCCCCATATAAACCGATCTCCCGATTTTACTTCTTGGGCTTATAAAGGGTGATTTGTTAAGAGCTTGATAACTTTTTTTAAAAAAAAACGCATAAAATTTGCAAAATCTCATCGGTTCTTTATTTGAAACGTTAGATTGGTCCATGACATTTACTTTTTGAAGATAATTTCATTTAAATGTTGACCGCGGCTGCGTCTTAGGTGGTCCATTCGGAAAGTCCAATTTTGGGCAACTTTTTCGAGCATTTCGGCCGGAATAGCCCGAATTTCTTCGGAAATGTTGTCTTCCAAAGCTGGAATAGTTGCTGGCTTATTTCTGTAGACTTTAGACTTGACGTAGCGCCACAAAAAATAGTCTAAAGGCGTCAAATCGCATGATCTTGGTGGCCAACTTACCGGTCCATTTCTTGAGATGAATTGTTCTCCGAAGTTTTCCCTCAAAATGGCCATAGAATCGCGAGCTGTGTGGCATGTAGCGCCATCTTGTTGAAACCACATGTCAACCAAGTTCAGTTCTTCCATTTTTGGCAACAAAAAGTTTGTTAGCATCGAACGATAGCGATCGCCATTCACCGTAACGTTGCGTCCAACAGCATCTTTGAAAAAAATACGGTCCAATGATTCCACCAGCGTACAAACCACACCAAACAGTGCATTTTTCGGGATGCATGGGCAGTTCTTGAACGGCTTCTGGTTGCTCTTCACTCCAAATGCGGCAATTTTGCTTATTTACGTAGCCATTCAACCAGAAATGAGCCTCATCGCTGAACAAAATTTGTCGATAAAAAAGCGGATTTTCTGCCAACTTGTCTAGGGCCCATTCACTGAAAATTCGACGTTGTGGCAGATCGTAAGTCTATTCATGATGAAATGTCAAAGCATACTGAGCATCTTTCTCTTTGACACCATGTCTGAAATCCCACGTGATCTGTCAAATACTAATGCATGAAAATCCTAACCTCAAAAGAATCACCCTTTAGAAATCGCAGTTTTTATTCAATTTACCGGAAATTGGAAATCTAGAGGTATTGTAGGACCAAAAATGCGTGTGCCAAAAATTGTGAGTATCGGTCCATGTTTTGGTATGTTCCCCATATAAAACGACCTCCCGATTTGGGGTCTTGGGCTTATAGAAACCTTATTTTTTATCCAATTTGTCTGAAATTGGAAATCTAGAGGTATTTTATGACCATAAAGAAGTGTGCCGAAAATGGTGAGGATCGGTCCATATTTTGGTATAGCCCCCATATAGACCGATTCCCCGATTTTACTTCTTGGGCTTCTAGAATCCGAAGTTTTTATCCTCTTTGCCTGAAATTGGAAATCTAGAGGTATTTTCGGGTCATAAAGAGGTGTGCCGAAAACGGTGAGTATCGGTCCATATTTTAGTATAGCCCCCATAAGAACGATCTCCCGATTTAAGTCCTTGGGTTTCTAGAAACCGTAGTTTTTATCTGATTTGCCTGAAATTGTAAATATTCTGGTATTTTAGGCTCACAAAAATTTGTATCGGATTAGGTTTTTATATGTCCATTTGGTAATGCCTCCATATAGACCGACTTCACTTCTTGAGGGTATAGAAGGCGCACTGATCATGAAAATTGCTTGAAACTTAATGTAAAATTTCCAGATTTTACTTCTACAGATTTAAGATTTCAAATCAAGACGTTATTTTATAATTTTCTTGCACACTTACAAGAGATGTTAATAACTCAAACAAAAATGGTTCTTATAAATCCAGAATCTGATATAGTCCTCATAGGTGAAATCTTTAAATTTATCTTCGGGAAGTGTCCTCAAGCCCTCCTGAAATTTCAAAGGAAACCCTAATACATGGTGGTGGGTATTTAAGATTCGGCCCGGCCGAACTTACTGCTGTATATACTTGTTTTAAAATTAAAATTTCATTTACTTACTTTTATTTTAATATGGATGATTTTACACCTCCTGTTTTAATTTAAAAACAAGTAAAGGGTGATTCTTTTGAGGTTAGGATTTTCATGCATTAGTATTTGACAGATCACGTGGGATTTCAGACATGGTGTCAAAGAGAAAGATGCTCATTATGCTTTGACATTTCATCATGAATAGACGAACGATCTGCCACAACGTCGAATTTTCAGTGAATGGGCCCTAGAAAAGTTGGCAGAAAATCCGCTTTTTTATCGACAAATTTTGTTCAGCGATGAGGCTCATTTCTGGTTGAATGGCTACGTAAATAAGCAAAATTGCCGCATTTGGAGTGAAGAGCAACCAGAAGCCGTTCAAGAACTGCCCATGCATCCCGAAAAATGCACTGTTTGGTGTGGTTTGTACGCTGGTGGAATCATTGGACCGTATTTTTTCAAAGATGCTGTTGGACGCAACGTTACGGTGAATGGCGATCGCTATCGTTCGATGCTAACAAACTTTTTGTTGCCAAAAATGGAAGAACTGAACTTGGTTGACATGTGGTTTCAACAAGATGGCGCTACATGCCACACAGCTCGCGATTCTATGGCCATTTTGAGGGAAAACTTCGGAGAACAATTCATCTCAAGAAATGGACCGGTAAGTTGGCCACCAAGATCATGCGATTTGACGCCTTTAGACTATTTTTTGTGGGGCTACGTCAAGTCTAAAGTCTACAGAAATAAGCCAGCAACTATTCCAGCTTTGGAAGACAACATTTCCGAAGAAATTCGGGCTATTCCGGCCGAAATGCTCGAAAAAGTTGCCCAAAATTGGACTTTCCGAATGGACCACCTAAGACGCAGCCGCGGTCAACATTTAAATGAAATTATCTTCAAAAAGTAAATGTCATGGACCAATCTAACGTTTCAAATAAAGAACCGATGAGATTTTGCAAATTTTATGCGTTTTTTTTAAAAAAAAAGTTATCAAGCTCTTAACAAATCACCCTTTATATACGGCCGCAAGTTCGGCCAGGCCGAATCTTATGTACCCACCACCATGGATTGCGTAGAAACTTCTACGAAAGACTATCATCCACAATCGATTTACTTGGGTTGTGGTATCTTAAAACTTCTTGACATCGTTTTCTAAATTGTGATTTAGTCCATACATGGTATATATTAAACAAAAAAGTTATGTATAGTTAAGTCTACAAATAATTACGAATCGATATGGACTTTTTGTACGTAGAGAGCCAGAATTGAAATATGGGGGTCGCTTATATGGGGGCTACATACAATTATGAACTTGATATGGACCAATTTTTGTGTGATTGGGGGTCGATTTATCTGAGGGCCATATATAACTATAGACCGATATGGACCTAGTTAGGCATGGTTGTTAACGACCATATACTAGCACAATGTACCAAATTTCAACTCACTCCGATGAAATTTGCTCCTCCAAGAGGTTCCAAAACCAAATCTCGGGATCGGTTTATATGGGGCTATGTACGATTCTGGACTGATCTCGACCACTTTTGGCATGGTTGTTAAATATTATATACTACCACCACGTACCAAATTTCAAGCAGATCGGATGAATTTTGCTTCTCCAAAAGGCACCGGAGGTCAAATCTGGGGATCGGTTTATATGGGGGCTATATATAATTATGAACTGATATGAGCCAATTCCTACATGGTTGTTGGATACCATATACTAACATCACGTACCAAATTTCAACCGAATCGGATGGATTTTGCTCTTCCAAGGGGCTCCGGAGTTCTAATCTGGGGATTGTTTTATATGGGGGCTATATATAATTATGGACCGATTTCGACCAATTTTTGCATGGGTGTTTGAGGCCACATACTTACACTATGTACCACATTTCAGCCAGATCGGATGAAATTTTCTTCTCTTAGAGGCTCCGCAAGCCAAATCTGGGGATCGGTTTATATGGGAGCTATATATAATTATGGACTGATAGGAACCAATTCCTGCATGGTTGTTGGATACCATATACTAACATCACGTACCAAATTCCAACCGAATGGGAAGAATTTTGCTCTTCCAAGGGGCTCTGGAGGTCAAATCTGGGGATCGGTTTATATGGGGCCCATATATAATTATGGACCGATATCGACCAATTTTTGCATGGGAGTTTGAGGCCATATATTAACACCACGTACCAAATTTCAGCCGGATCGGATGAAATTTGCTTCTCTTAGAGGCCTCGCAAGCCAAATCGGGGGATCGGTTTATATGGGGGCTATATATAATTATGGACCGATGTGGACCAATTTTTGCATGGTTGTTAGAGACCATATACTAACACCATGTACCAAATTTCAGCCGGATCGGATGAAATTTGCTTCTCTTAGAGGCCTCACAAGCCAAATCGGGGGATCGGTTTATATGGGGGCTATATATAATTATGGACCGATGTGGACCAATTTTTGCATGGTTGTTAGAGACCATATACTGACACCATGTACCAAATTTCAGCCGGATCGGATGAAATTTGCTTCTCTTAGAGGCCTCGCAAGCCAAATCGGGGGATCGGTTTATATGGGGGCTATATATAATTATGGACCGATGTGGACCAATTTTTGCATGGTTGTCCCAGATTTGACCTCCGGAGCCCCTTGGAAGAGCAAAATTCATCCGATTCGGTTGAAATTTGGTATGTGATGTTAGTATATGGTATCCAACAACCATGCTGGAATTGGTTCATATCAGTCCATAATTATATATAGCACCCATATAAACCGATCCCCAGATTTGACCTCCGGTGCCTTTTGGAGAAGCAAAATTTATACGATCTGGTTGAAATTTTGTACGTGTATAGTATATGATATTTAACAACCATGCCAAATGTGGTCCATATCAGTCCATAATCACATATAGCCCCCATATAAACCGATCCCGAGATTTGGTTTTGGAGCCTCTTGGAGGAGCAAATTTCATCCGAGTCAGTTGAAATTTGGTACATTGTGCTAGTATATGGCCGTTAACAACCATGCCTAGCTAGGTCCATATCGGTTTATAGTTATATATAGCCCTCAGATCCATATCACTAATTGTATATAGCCCCCATTTATGAGCGACCCCCATATGTCAATTCTGGCTCCCTACGTACCGTGCAAAAGTCCATATCGATCCGTAATTATTTGAAGACTTACCTACACATTTTTTTTGTCTAATTTATACCACGTATGGACTAACTCACAATTTAGAAAACGATTTAAGATACCACAACCCAAGTAATTCGATTGTGGATGACAGTCTTTCGTAGAAGTTTCTACGCAATCCATGGTGGAGGGTACATAAGATTCGGCCTGGCCGAACTTACGGCCGTTTATACTTGTTTTTTTAATTACGTACTGAATACAAATCCTTGGACTTTGGTTTGTCAAGAAACAGTCTAGATTTCCTGTCAAATAAATAACCCAGTATAAAAGCGTTGCCAAAAATGTAGTGAAAATGTTCTTTTCGGATCCGGAAGTGATGCTAAATTGGCGCCATTTTGACAGCCGTTGCACAGAATCTGCATCACATTTTAAGGTGTGATCCGGATTCAGTGTTTTGGATGTGAATTAAAAACTTGTGTGATATTTTGCCAAATAACAAAATAAATCAAATTTATAATTTTTATAATTTTTTATGATTGTTAATGCATTCTAACACTTGCCTGAAACGATTTACCTCAAAAATGTGAAAATTTTTTTAATGGATTTAGCATTTTCTTCGATAAAATTTAGTAACTCTTACTATGTTTTTAACCTATTTGAAGCAAACAAAGTTACAATTTCCCATTAAAAATATGGAAAAACGAGTTATAAAAAATTTAATTAAAAGAACTTCCTGTGTAGTTAAAATAAGAACATCTTTGGGAGGACATTTTTGGAAGTGTATTAAGGTTCTAAAGAGAACGACTTCCAAAATTTTTTGCTGGGAAGTGAAGTTTTTTACTTAAGAAAGTCTAGCAACTAATTATCAGTTTCTCATGTAGGGATCACCCTCCATATTCGTGCAAATTTCAACACCCTCCAAAAAATCGCTTCTGTAACCGAACAATAATTTTATGTATATTTCATTGAAAACCATTCCTTTAAATTAAATATTCTGTAAAGTAGCGCAGTTTATAAAAAATGTCTGACCTACTTTTAGGCGGTACACGTGTCTATACACCCTCAAAAAAAAATCGCTCCTGTAACATATACCCCAAACACATTTTGCTTCAAGCATATATGTTTTCAGGATTGGTCCAAACAAAATATTGTTGGATTGTTCAAACATATTATGTTTCACCTTAGGGCATACACTGGTAGTAAAATTTGTTAATGAAATTTTCTTTGTATGGATATATTTTTAAAGCGCCAATTGGTTACTTCGATTATTTTAGTTGCAGCATACTCTCTAGGACTCTCTTTCTAAACACATATATTATTATAGGCTATTTCTAAATTAATATATGTTTTCATCTAAGTATATTATATTTATAAACATTTTATGTCCCAAACATGTTATGATAGTTTATGAACATTATACGCTTGGATTTAAAAATATTGTATTAAAAAATTTGAGTTCCAAACATATAATTTTTACACCCAAACATACGAAAAACTGTCTTTTTCGTCCGTGAAGACATTATGAAAACTTTCAATTGAAAAAAAAAAATCCTAGTATGTGTCCTTCTATAACAACATACCTAAGCAAATCGATAGATTCATCCTAAGCAAATCGATAGATTCGCCTCGTTGCACAAAGCTGCTTCTTGTTTTGCTCAAGCTCATGTACAGTCACGCAATTGGTCTGTATTGCTACCCAGAGTCTAGAGCTACTTAATTTTCAACGACAAGAAAAACTAATAAAATAAATCACTTAAGCAGATTTGAAAGTGAAAAATAATCTTAAAGTTAATTTAAAGAAGTAATTTAGAGATATTTTTTGCTAGCAGTGTATAGGGTTCCTCAAACATAGTCTGAGAAATTCTGTTTTTTATAATAATAATATAATTTAAAAACGTGTTTCACATTATAATTATTTAAATACGAAAATGGTCGAGTCAGCTAATTTCTTTGCAGCAAATGTTGGCATATTAACTCAAAAAAAAGGGATAGTCTTCCAAACAGCTATGGATGTCACGAAAACGATGAGTCATTTTAACATTTAAAAATTTCGAATTTTAATACCGGACATTAGAAGAAATTAATCCATTTAATTCCCCTTAAAATACCAAGGGGAAGATCTGTTCGAAGGTCCAATTCCCTAAAAGCAATTTAAAGGTAATTGCCTTTAAGTACTACCCCGCTTCATTCAATTGCAGAAGACTTTGTTGTGCAGCCATTAGAAGCTTATTTGGCTAAACAGAAAGCCTCCTGTTGGTCCCGAAACATTTTGGCCCCCTAAATATTTATTTTTTCTTAATAGCCAACCACATTTCCTTGCAATGCATTGACTGTCATCGTATTATGGTTTCTTGCTATCCTTCGTCATGGAATGAAAAAAAAAACAAGCCATAAAATTGTCATTTCCGTTTAATGCGAAAATAACACAAAAACCTCTGGAATTCAAACCAAACCAAAAAAAAAATATTTTTGTTGGCTAAAAAGAAAAAAACACAAACACACACACACACACAATGATCCTTAGGCAATGTAAACACAGACAAAACACAGCTCAACACCGCAACATCCGCCAAGGAAGCAGGGCTTTCGCAAAAGAGAATTATTTTACTTTTTGCCAGGATGGGACATGTCATTAACAAGCAACACCAAAACCGTAAACTGTGTAAAACATAAAGCAATAAAATTCCAATTGTTAACATTTTCATTTAAAATTTATTTTTGTGCTTCCCCTCAGCACCTACTCCTAAACCATTGCATTTGCTGTTTTGCCTATCCATTCTAACACCACCGACACAGCACTTTCGTTTGGTCGAGGAAATGGACAGATGTTGGAATGATTGAAGCTTGGTGTAATAATTTTTATTGTCAAGAAATGTGTAAAGAGTATTATGGGAGATTATCGATATAATTTAGAAAAATGTTGGAACGATTGACAGGACATGAGATTTGTTTGACAACTGGCTAGACGAAAATGCTATAAAGATACGAAACAATGGATTGAGGAGATAGGAGATTAGCCAACGTCATACCAAATGTTGCAGTCATACTGTGTTAGGTTCATACATGTTTGTTCAAATTTGAATAAATCATAAAAAAAGAATATTTTGCCAATTTTTCTATACGTTAAAAAAAGTGAACCCACGCTGAAAAAAATAATTTAGAATAATTCATCTTGTTTTTATTGTTGGTTTGTTCTTCAATAATTTGTGTTGTTTTGATTTCAGTTTAAAACCATGCGCTGACTAAACTACGAGAGTAGCTTAACAATTTTTTTTTTTATTAATTTTAGAAATGTTTAACTAAACGACATTACGAAAGCTAATATGGCAAAAAATATCAATATTTTGCTATCTTCCTTTTCTATTGTTTTTGACAAAACATACGACATCGCAGCATACAAAATTGGAAGCTGTTCCACAATCATTTCTTTTTAAGATCATCGCAGGATCCTCCATGAATTTTTCCACTTCCAATGAAGTTCTTGTGGACCAATCTTAGAAAATATGTTATTTGGCAGTTTAAAGTGAAAAATAGAAAATCAACAAAAAAAAAATAAAATTAAAAATTTCACCCCCATAGGGATTTGAACCTGTACCTTTAGCTGTTTTCACTTCCTTCTCCATTTCTTCCTTCTCACATTTCTTCAAAAATATATGACGAAAATAACAAAATAGAAACGATTTACAACATAAACAAGTATATACGGCCGTAAGTTCGGCCAGGCCGAAGCTTATGTACCCTCCACCATGGATTGCGTTGAAACTTCTACTGAAGACTGCCATACACAATCGAATTACTTGCAAGGTATCTTAAAACTTCCTAACACCGTAATATATACCATATAGTCCATACGTGGTATATATTAAACTAAAAAAGGCCGATTAAATACGTATATAATTAAGTTTAAAGTTTCTATAGAAATAAAAATTTGACAAAATAAAATGTTGACAATATTTTCTATAGAAGTAAAATTTGGAAAAAAAAATCTATAGAAATAAAATTTGGAAAAAATTTTCTATAGAAATAAAATGTTGACAAAATGTTCTATAGAAATAAAATTTTGACAAAATTTTCTACAGAAATAAAATTTTGACAAAATTTTCTATAGAAATAACGTTTATATGAGGGCTATACGTAAAAGTGGACCGATATGGACCAATTTTTGCATGGTTATTAGAGACCATATACTAACACCATGTACCAAATATCAGCTGGATTGGATGAAATTTGCTTCTCTTAGAGCAATCGCAAGCCTATTTTGGGGGTCCGTTTATATGGGGGCTATACGTAAAAGTGGACCGATAGGGCCCATTTGCAATACCATCCGACCTACATCAATAACAACTACTTGTGCCAAGTTTCAAGTTGATAGCTTGTTTCGTTCGGAAGTTAGCGTGATTTCAACAGACGGACGGACGGACGGACATGCTTAGATCGACTCAGAACTTCACCACGACCCAGAATATATATACTTTATGGGGTCTTAGAGCAATATTTCGATGTGTTACAAACGGAATGACAAAGGTTATATACCCCCATCCTATGGTGGAGGGTATAAAAATCACCTTTTGAAAAAATATTTGATAAAAAATTTTGTCTCTGGCGAGGCGGTGCCAACAAACCCGGAACGAAAAAGTTTTTTAACCCTAGACAGTCATCCTTCGTCAAAATGACGATGCTTAATTTTATTATACCCACCACCATAAAATGGTGACGGGGGTATAATAAGTTTGTCATTCCGTTTGTAACACATCGAAATATCGATTTCCGACTATATAAAGTATATATATTCTTGATCAGGGAGAAATTCTAAGACGATATAAGCATGTCCGTCTGTCCGTCTGTCCGTCTGTCTGTCTGTCTGTCTGTTGTAATCACGCTACAGCCTTCAATAATGGCGCTATCGTCCCCAAATTTGGCACAGATTAGTTTTTTGTTTGCAGGCAGGTCAAGTTCAAAGATGGGCTATATCGGTCCAAATTTTGATATAGTCCCCATATAAACCGACCTCCCGATTTGGGGTCTTGGGCCTATAAAAACCGTAGTTTTTATCAGATTTGCCTGAAATTGGAAATCTAGAGGTATTTTGGGACCATAAAGAGGTGTGTCGAAAATGGTCCGTATCGGTCCATGTTTTGGTATAGCCCCCATATAGACCGATCTCCCGAATTTGCTTCTTAGGCGTCTAGAAACCGTATTTTCTATCCGATTTGTCTGAAATTGAAAATCTAGAGGTATTTTAGGACCATAAGGAGGTGTGTCGAAAATGGTCAGTATCGGTCCATGGTTTGATATAGCCCCCATATAGACCGATCTCCCGATTTTGCTTCTTGGGCGCCTAGAAACTATATTTACCATCCGATTTACCTCAAATTAGAAATCTGGAGGTATTGTGGGACTATGAAGAGGTGTGTCGAAAATGGTCAGTATCGGTCCATGTTTTGGTATAGCCCCCATATAGACCGATCTCCCGATTTTGCTTCTTGCGCGTCTAGAAACAGTATTTTCTATCCGATTTGTATGAAATTGAAAATCTAGAGGTATTTTGGGACCATAAAGAGGTGAGTCGCAAATGGTCAGTATCGGTCCATGTTTTGATATAGCCCCCATATAAACCAACTTCCCGATTTGGAGTCTTGGGCCTATAAAAACCGTAGTTTTTATCCACTTTGCCTGAAATTGGAAATATAGAGGTATTTGAGGACCGTAAAAAGGTGTGCCGAAAATGGTGCCCATCGGTCCATGTTTTGGTATAGCCCCCCTATAGACCGATATCCCGATTTTGCTTCTAGGGCTTCTAGAAACCATATTTACAATACCATTTGCCTGAAATTGGAAATCTAGAGGTATTTGAGGATCATAAAAAGGTGTGCCGAAAATGGTGCTCATCGGTCCATGTTTTGATATAGGCCCCATAGAGACTGATCTCCCGATTTTGCTTCTTGGGCTTCTAGAAACTATATTTTCTATCCGATTTTCCTGAAATTGAAAATCTAGAGTTCTTTTGGGACCATAAAAAGGTGTGCCGAAAATGGGGCCCATCGGTCCATTTTCTGGTATAGCCTCCATATAGACCGATCTCCCGATTTTGCTTCTTGGGCTTCTAGAAACTATATTTACCATCCGCTTTGCCTGAAATTCTTGAGCTTCTATAAAATGTATTTATTACCCGATTTGCCTGAAATTCGAAATCTGGAGGTATTTTCAGACCACAAATAAGTGTGCCGAAATTGAGGTATATCGGTCCATTTTTTGGTATAACCCCCATATAGACTGATCTCTCGATTTTTACTTCTTGGGCGTCTAGAGACTATGTTTTCTAGGCGATTTGTTTGAAATTCTGGAGGTATTTTAAGTTCACAAATATGTGAGTAGCAAATGGTACCTATCGGTCCATGTTTTGGTATAGCCCCCATATACACCGATCTCCCGGCTTTATTTCTTGGGCTTTTAGAATCTGTAGTTTTTATCCGATTTGCTGGAAATCTGTAATCTATAATGAAATTTTAGACAAACGAAATTTCCTTTTCTTATAAAGTATTTTCGTTTATTCAACTCTAAAATTCTCTAAAATAGCAGGCGCACTGATCATGAAAATTGCTTCAAACTGAAAGTAAAATTTCCAGATTTTAATCATCGTATTTATTTAAATAATGGCGGAAAAAATCTACAAATTTAAGATTTCAAATCAAGGCGTAATTTAATCATATACACGATATGTTTATAATTTCTCTAAAACTCAAACAAAATTGGTTCTCATAAATCTAGAATCTTATCTGGTCTTCATAGGTAGAATCTTTAAAGTTTGTCTTCGGGAGCTGACTGCCTTAGGAGAAGATTTGTAACCCACTACGACGAAGAGTTTTCAAAGTAAACTATCATATTTGATTCATGGTGGTGGGTATTTAAAATTCGGCCCGGCCGAATTTACTGCTTTATATACTTGTTTTAAGTTATTCTAATTCAAAGGTTTTATTATTTTTTGTTTTATATTAATTAAAAAGGATCTGAATAAAAAAATTAACTACAGTTTGGTTTTTATTTTTGCTCATAATGCAATTTAATTCGCCTTGAAATAAGCCGTAGTCAAATGACGAAGGATGACTTTAGTGTACAAAACATAAGGATGACTTTCTAGGGTTAAATTGCTAATTTTATAATAGAAAAGTGTAAAATAAAATATAAAATAAAATAAATAATTATAATAGAAAAGTGTAAAAATAGTTATAAAAAAAAATTGTTGAAAAAAAAATAGATGTTTTTATACCCTCCGCCACACATTGGTTTCAAATCTCTTCTTTTTTGTGGAAATAATTCTGCAACTTTTGGACGGATAGAGATATCAACACAATTTTTTTTTTGTATGAAAGCTGAGATGTTTTCCTCTAAGTTTCCAAATTTGTGGGTCCCTAGTTGGACTGACCTGTAGGCGTTGAAAGTTGGATATGAAATTTTGTTTTAGCTGTTAATCGTTATGTCGATATCTTTATCCGTTCAAAAGTTGCAGAAATATTTCCAAAAAAACGATTTCGAACCACTGTGCGCCCTAACTTCGTCATTCCGTTTGTAACACATCGAAATATAAAGTATATATTGGGGGTCGTGGTGAAATTCTGAGTCGATCTAGCGATGTCCGTCCGTCCGTCCGGCTATTGGTGATAGGTTTTTTTTTCTGTGTAGGTCAGTGTATCAAAGGGATTAATAGTCAAAAGAATAAAAGCCTACCAATTTCTTACCTCGATAATTACTTAAGACACAGTGTAAATTGCCTTCCATTGTAAATAACTATGGATACGTTGAGTAAGGTCTCATCGCAAGGCACTAAGATACCAATGTTGTAAGGCACTTGCAAATAAAAGGAAAGTTAATCTGCTTTATTCTTCTCAAAGGACCTCCGATGAAGGAGTAGACCCCGGTTGAGTAGATATGAGTGGGCCAAACACTCAATTGAGTTACAGTCAACAATTTTGAAGTTTCACTCAATTTATTCCTTGTTGCCCTCTTATAGACCCGAAAAAGGATACCAAGCAGTAAACAAATCCCTGGAATTGAGCAAACATGTAAACTCCTCGTAAACAATGCGAATGGGAAAACAAAAAGAGAGAAGAAAAATCCATATCACAGGAAAATTATATGTCTGGATTGAAAGGAAAAAAACAACAACAACCAGACCGTTGAAAATGAAACTGAAAATGAGCAAAACAAAATAGCCGGCTAACAGAGCGACAGACCGGCGCCAAATACTTTAGCAACCGACTAAAAAGAGAGTGGTGAGAGACAGAGAGTTCGCCGTACGGAGACAAAGAGCAATAGTAAAGAAATTCCTTTCATAGAACATTTGGCTGCTGCTGCGGATGACTGTGTGTTAGCAGCTAGCCTCTGCGAATGATGAAGTCAATGACGATTATGACATGCCGGCTGAGGACATTCTTTCCACACTACTCCATGTTCATCCGGAAAGTTGCTGGTAGTTCAATAAACCCGCAACAAAACCAACAATGATGCCGACATTAAATTTTGTTTGTTGGTCGTCGTTGTTGTTGTTTTTGTTAGTTTTCTTTTTCAACTGACTACACAAAGGAACTGGATATAATTTTGTCACACATTAAACGAAGGGTCATAGGGGTAAGACTGGTAGAAATAGCCAGCCAGCCAGCCATCCATCCATTTATCCATGCATATGGATAACATGTGTACGAGAGTATATACAATAATAGCGTGCGTGTGGCTTTAAGGAGTGGTGCAAGGAATATGAATGATAAAGCATTTATGTTGCAAGTGGATGAGAACAGTGGGTCCTTATGTGATATCAATCGAAGCGATTTAAGACAAAAAGGGACAATGTGGTGATGTAGATTAATATTCATACTAGCCCCTCAATATTTTAATGTGATAATATTTAAATTTTGACATGTTTAGATTTTTAACTAACATTTACGAAATGCATTAATTTCGAAAAACAAAAATAAACCAAAACATTAAGAAAAACTCTTAAGGGTCAGATCATTACCATCACTGCAACAAAATTTAACAAAATTTTTTCCAATTAAAGTCTTAATTGAGTTTTGAAAAATATCCAATTAAAGATTTATTTGATTCAACACATTTTTAATTGACTTTCAATTAATTGTTTAATTGATACTACCATTTCTGTGATTGAAGACATTTCAATTAAAAATTAATCGGATCAATTAATTTCGTGGTTGAAGGCAAAAAATGTTTTTTTGTGTGATTTTAACCAAGCTGTAGTTCATTTATAATTTTTAATATTTTTGAGAAGTGTACAAAAAACTTCTTCTGCTTTATTTAGCATTGAACTTATTTGTATCTCATTAGAATTTTACTGGCATTTAGTTGATAAATGTTTTGAGAGATCCTTGGAAGAAAGAAAAATTCGTTGGCCTGGGGAAAAATTCTTATAAAATATTGTTTTGCAATAAATATTAGTTACTTTTAGCATCAGTTAGTGTCGAAATCTTAGTCAAATCGACGAGTAGTTTCGTTTTTACGAAATTAGGAAGCGGGCGTGTCCGTGAGGCATTCTTTTCCGGGAGTGTTTTCTATTTTTTATGGGACCAACAACTACGTACAGTGGATCAAGAATTACTTTACATATGCTTAGTAAGTTACAATCTTCTAGAAGAGTAAAAAATTTAATTCGAATCAAATGTTGGCATTTTGTATCCGTATTCCTCTTGACATATTGCATTATAAATATTTTTCGATTTATCGAAAACAACTCTGACAGCATTTGTTAACAGAAAGTAGTGTTAATCGTGCTTGTTAAATAGGCGCCAAATGATGTTGATTAATATCATGAGAGCTTGGGTTGAATTTTGGAAAACAGTGAATCTAAATCAATAGATACGATATACAAGAGCATATGCATCTTGGAGTCAAATTCGGTAACTCTGCAATCCAATAAAGAAAAACATTCGTATATCGAAACATCGATTTCGATATCAAAATGGTGGTTTGCAATGTATAAGTTTCCATGATGGGCATATGTTATATGTTTTCTGGAGTGTCATCCTAGAGGGGATAAACTTCTCCATTTTTATATTTTTTTAATTTCACATATAAAAATTATACAAATATATCCATAAAGACGATCTAGCGATATCCGTCTAAAGTTAGAAGAAAATTTTCGATCTCCCAATTTTATTTATTGAGGGTCCGATTATCAAACCTACGTAAGGACACAAAGGGCTAAGTCTCCGATGTGCACGGATGAAAAAGACTGTTTTTCATATGTTTGGCTATAAGCATTATATGTTTGGAAGACAAATTTTTAAACACAATATTTTTGAGTGCAAGCATATAATGTTCATAAACTAGCATAACATGTTTGGGACATATATGTTAATATGTTAGAACATATTATGTTTGGGACATAAAATGTTTGTAAATATAATATGCTTGGATGCAAACATATATTAATTTAGAAATAGCCTATAAAGATATATGTGTTTAGTAGCTTGGAGCGCTATTTAACAGGGAGCGATATTGAATTAAGTTGGTGGTTGTTGCTTGTTATTACAAAATTAACATTTTATTTTTCCTTGGGCAATTGATCAGCTACTTCTTTGATCCTTACAAACTGTGTGGTCCGCTGTTCGAATCCCCGTCCAAGGTAAAAGGTAAAATTAAAATAAAAAAAGGTAAAATTAAAATAAAAAAAATCATAAAATTGAAAAATTTCTTCTACAATGTTTGAATTACAGAAAAAGGTGCTAAGAACTAAAAAATTTCGTGGAAGTGAGAAAGATGTCGGGGAATATACAATTGGGCAGAAACAAAATTTTGAGCATTCAGGTCGAAAACCTATGTTGTTAGCACCTATATTGTTTATTTTCATAATTCATTATGATTGTAAATATATAAATAAATAAATAAAATTTTGAGCACAATATTGTTTGGGAGAATTTTTTTTTAAGCATATAATATTTTTGGGTGCAAAATGCTTCCAAACATATTATATGTTCACATAATAACATATTGTTTTTTGGAAGACAACATTATTGAATTTGGATGCAAAAATACAAAATGTTTGGAGCTTAGACTACCCAAACATATATTGTTTAGACCAATATGCTTTCAAACATATTATATATTGGTAGAGATCAAACATATAAATGTTTGGGCAATACCCAAAAATTATATGCTTGAAGCAAAATATGTTTGGGAGTATATGTTACAGAAGCGATTTTTTGTGAGGGTGTGCTTGGATACGTGGACAAGATATTTGTGGTGTCCTGAAGAAACTCACCTACACATTCTCTGGTATATATCAATTCAAATGTAAATTCTAGAGCCGTATCGTAATAGCAACCAATTTCAAACTTTGGTGTACTTTTGGGCGCATATGGCCAATAACGTAATTTACTTTCCTATCGTCCAGCAAATGGGCTGTAGTGACTTTAATTTTATAACTCGGGGTCGAGGTTTATGGGAAATGTCAATTCCCTAGAGACGTACAGTAGGAAAATCGTCGCAAAATTTAACATTTTTCGTTTGTTGTAAACAAGTTTTTAAAAATGCATTTTAGTATATTCGAGTACAAGGAAAATATTTAAAATGAAATGAATTAAACCAGTATGTATATACGGTCGAAAGTTTGGATTGCGTGCCAAAGCAAGAAGCCTTATACTGACAACACGTACCAAATTTCAGCCGCATCAAATGAGATTTGCTCCTCGTATAGGTTGAGGAAGTCAAATTAGGAGATTGGTTTATATATGGGTGATATATATAAAAAAAGAACTGACATTAACGGATGAAATTTGCTCTTCCAAGAGGCGTCGTAAGTCCGATCTGAGGGTCGGCCAGATAGGCCGACGTTTTTTTTTCATCTATGGAGTAAACCTTACAGACTAACACTAATATATTACAATATATACATACTGTTTGTTAATATCTTAAGTATTTAATAATAATTTTATCCTTTTATTTATATTATATTTCTCTTCTGACAAATCGAGATATTTATACACAGAAAAAAATTTTCGTTGTTTAACTAACGCTAAATTAAACTTATTTTTATTGTAAAATAATTATTTGTTAGTAGTTAAATTTTATTACTTTTTGCGATATTTTCCACAGCCCAATGAAATTTTCGTTTTTCTAAGTTTGTTTCAAATATTTTATGAACTAAACGTTAGTATAAAATTCGATGACCGTACACATAAGTTCAATATAAACTAAAGCAAAAGAAGATTTTCGTACGATTCCCAAAAATAGTAAAAATGAACTTCTGTATGGTTAAAATGGTCATTATTTGGCGCCAATAACTTTCTTCTTAACTTTTAGGTAATATTTTCTTCTATTAGAGGGTGTAATTTCGTGAACTGTAGTTAAAAACTACAACAGGGCATTAAATTTTCGTGGCTTTAACAACGCTTTGGGGAAATCTCAAAATGTGTAGCAAAATTTAGTTCAATTTTCGTACGAGTTAGTTTATTTTTCCTATAAAACAGTTTACTTTTTTTCGGTGTAGTATTTATTGAATTCATAACAAAATCTGCGAAGCGGATCGTTGTTTTCAAAGTTTGTGCGGAAGTATTCTATGTGAAGCAGTTAAAAGTTGCTGATAGGTCTTAACGGTACTGTTAAGAAGGAAATTACATTTAAATATTCCGTTAATTAAATCAACCGTAAAACAGATATTCAGCATGGTACGTCTACTTTTCAGTGTTGGTAATATAACAAGTGATAGTCTTTCTTTGTAAGATGGCAAGGTTTGAGGTGCCCAGTTATTCCGACGTAAACAAAACAGTAAAAATTGCTTTTGTAAAGATTCAATACGATTGCAATGAATTTTGTACTGTAGGCCCCAAATTACAGATACATATTCCAGGATAGAACGCACAAGTGAAGTATATAAATTCCTTGTAACAAATGGGTCAGAAAAATTCCTTACTCCAGCGCTTGACAAATCCAAGTGATCCATATGCCTTATTCACAGTCATAGAAATGTGAGATCTAAAGATGTTTACTACAACTTCATAAAATCATATACACTCGTCAGCCGCAGTATCTATACGAACATATCAGATTTGCAAGGTCAAATAGAGGAAGAATACTTATGCAACCCAGAATAAACTACCAGACGTCCGAGAAACAATTCTTTATATTCAGTACCCGTCTCTGGAACTCCCTCCCTCGAACCATACAATGCTTAAGTAATGCTAATCATTTTAAAAAGAAGCTATTTCAACACCTACATTAGTTCTGTTGATCATTGGCTTTTTTTGTTACTTTTGATTATATAAAATCTATCTAAAATTTATATAAAATCTATATTAAAACTAAGTATAATTCTAATAGTGATTTCAAATCTTTTGTATTACCAAATATCAGCTAGTACTGTAATTTATAAGATATCAAATCTTGATATACTAGTTTTACAATAATAAATAATTTAAAAAAATTTAGCCTGTGATCCAAAAGTATTCCAAGGTCTTTAAAGCATTCAACAGTTTCAAGCATTGTGTCATTCATAACGTAGTATAATATTACTACGTTTCCTTCATTTTATCCAGGTTTTTGATGTTTTCGACGTTTACAACTTTTTGACAGTAGAACACCGAACAAATTGCAGCTCGTACACCCTCAAAAAAAATCGCTTCTCTAACATATGTTCCAAACATATTTTGCAGGAAGCGCATATATTATTGGAAAATTCCGAAACATTAATATGTTTGTTTTATGTGAACATATTATATGTTTGGAAGCATTTTGAGCCCAAAAATATTATATGGTTGGAAGAATTTTCCCCCAAAGAAGACTGTGCTCATTCCCTAACATAATTTTCACTTCCACGAAATTTTTAGTTCTTGGTACCTTTTTCTGTAATACAAATAATGTTGAAGAAATGATTCAATTTTATAATTTTTTTAAATTTTACCTTTCGCCTGGACGGAGAATCGAACCGAGAACCATACAGTTTGTAAGCCAACACACTATCCACTGGGCTACGTAGCAGTTATAGTCACCAGTAGACAATTATCGTTATAAGTTACATTTATATAGCATAGATTGCAGCGCCCAAGAGCCCATGCAAAAATAACATTATTTAAAAGAAACATACATTTGTTGGCCACGTGGAGCAGTGGTTAGCATGTCTGCCTTGCATGCAAAGGGTCGTGGGTTCAATTCCTGCTCCAACCGAACCATTTTTTTTTATTTGTAATTTAGACATTTATACTATATAAAATTTTTATAATGCAACTTCGAAATGTGGGTTATTAAAGATTTACACAGTGCTCGATATAAACGAAATGGCTTTTGAATAAAATATTATTATTTTTTTTTGCAAAAATAACAATTTTATAACAAAAAACTGTTTTTGGTATAAAAGTTTGAAATTTTGGAAGAAAATCAAAAACAAAAGAAGAGTATAAACATACATAAATAATTTTATAATGTATTTAGGAGTTAACCGTTTTTTAC
Source organism: Haematobia irritans (assembly GCF_050003625.1). NCBI lineage: Eukaryota > Metazoa > Arthropoda > Insecta > Diptera > Muscidae > Haematobia > Haematobia irritans. Next base: position 56,147,309 of record NC_134401.1, read on the forward strand.
TAGTATTTAACACCATTTTAAATGCCTTTAAAACTTATCGTGTTTTGTACTTAATTTCATTTTTACCTTTAAGGCGGTTAAAAATGTGTGTCCATAATGCCAAAATGATAAACAAAACACTTGTCCACACATACATAAAATTCTCCTCTCAAGGCGAAAACACATGAGGTTTTTTTTCAAATCTCTATGCTCTTGGTTCCGAATGTATATTCTCTTTACTCCGAATACTCATTCTAATATTCAAATTAAATAATATTTAGACTTAAGCATATCAAATTTTTGGCCTCCTCATAAAGCAGTTTTCCGAAACAACATACAACCGTTTTACAGAAATTGTAAACATATATATGTTTACTCGAAATTTGTAAATTTATATATGTTTACATTCACACATATTATTTTTATGAAACATTCATGCCCCAAACATAATATATTTTAACATATTAACATATGTGTCCCAAACATTTAGTGTTAGTTTAGGAACATTACATGTTGGCACTTAAATATATTGTGTTTAAAAATTGTGCCCGAAGCACATTTTGTTTATATCGGAACATATGAAAAACATATTTTTCTAACAGTGTACCATCTCTGAGTAGTGCTCAAAATTTTTGTATAGGCCCTGCACACAAAGCAAAAAATAATTACCTCCGGATTTCAGAATGAAATTTTAGACAAACAAAATTCCCAGTTTTGATTTTTGGGCCTCCTTTAACAATCACACAAAACTGTGTCTGTATCGGTGGCAATTAACATAAAATTACCATATACATATAGTTCCATAAGCCTCATGTGTCGCAATTTTCATCCGATACGGTTAAAATGCTCCACGTGTTGTCATACAGCACATCCCTTACAATTTACAAATAATTACTCCATGCAGGCTCATAATTATATATTTGATCCATAATTAAGAGTCAAATACAAATTCATCCATATTATAATATATTTTTTATGTTTTAATAATCAATTTAGTTTAACTTAATTCAATTTAATATAATTGCATAGATTGTTATTACAGTAGACCTGCTTTAAATTTTAACCCTCTCATATCTGATAAGATCCCAGTGGACACTCATACACGAATCTGTCATTTTTATGATCTTAAACATTATGCTTCATCACTTCCTACTTAGTTCTGAATCCCATAAACTATCATATTTGAATTCAGGTAAAATACAGTCTTATGTAGTAGTTAAGAGTTTCTTCTTGACTTGGGTTAGTATTTTGTAGAGACTTTCCTTCGTATACAAAAAAGTTAAAGAAACTACAAGCCTACGTTTACCATGCTTTAAATACTTTAAACTGTTAATAAATTGTTTTGCATATGGACATATAGCTCCAATTGCAAGATGTTATTCAAAACATTGTTGTCTGGTATTTTTGTTTTTTGGGGTGTCAAAGTTTTCTGAAAAATTATGGAGATATACTTATTATTTTAATGTAAATATTCTAATTTAAATTATTAGTTAAAAATAGTCTACAATTAAAAAAAAAAAGTATAAAGTAATAGTAAAAAATTTCGCTATATTCAACAGTAGGAAATATTGTTCAATTTGCTGGTGAAGTAAGCACTGCGCTACTAAAATTCTTTACACAGGAAACTTAGTTAAACTTCACACAACAGAGGGTTCCACTGTCTCTATTTCTTTTGTGTATGTTTGCATGTATGTTTATGCATGTAGAACAAGAATATTTTGCTTACCAAGTTTTCATCGGAAACAGCTGATTCCAAATTGGCATTTTTATGATGTTTACGGTGTTTTGCTGAATAATCCGTTAGGGGTTTGGTTTCAACCAAAACACTCTGTAAGGCCAGCGACAGCAGCATAAAACCCAAGGTAAAAGACATTTTGAGTGGAAATTTTGAATTTCTATTCAAATGAATTGGATTCATATTATTTTTCATTTTATTTCTATTTTTTATGGATATTTTTAGAACGAATGAATGACACACGCACACTTCCACTATACACTTTTGAGAAATACACTTAGCGGAGGTCGTTGTGAAAAACGAGGATTTTGCTTTGTTTGAAAAAAAAAACGGCAGACTTTTTGTTACGATTATGGAGGAACAAAGAAATTTATTTCCTACATGCACTTTTTTTTTGCTTATTTTCTTTTTCTATAAAACAATTTTTAATATTTGCATTTATGATTAATATTTATTTAATTGATATTCAAAGCGAAATTATTATGCTTTTGAGATAAACGGAATTACTAGGCCTCAATTTGAACTTTGAATAGGAAATTCACATACGCACACACATTCACACACGCACAAACGAACACAAACCCTGAGATGATGATGTTTGGGATTTGTTTTGCAAATGCACTCTCTTTTGGCGACTTTACTTATGCAGCGGTACTTTTTATCTTCGATTTTGACAGTAGCGCACATGCGCCTTAACAAGCAACCAAGGAAACTATCACAGCATTAGAGGGCTCTGGCTATTCTAGCTATCACTCATACAAAGGCTTTTGCCACTAAGGGAGCCACGTTATTTATCTTCTTCTTCTTGTAATTATTTTCTTTTATGCTTTCGTAGTGCTGTGACTTTGTTGTGGATATTTTGAATTTTTCTTTAGTAGGTAGTTTTCTTAAATTTTAATTAATTTCCATTTCCATGAATGATTAAGTGACTTTCGTATGGCAAATTAATAAAAAAAAACAACACACCCTCTTTTGGGGAAAAACTCACATACACACGCACACACGCTATAGAATTAAATTTTTGACTCGCACGCACCGTGGGTATTTCCGTTTGTTGCTAGAGGGTTTTACTCAAGTGTAAAACTATGGACCTATAATTCTCTTTATCTTGTTAAGTTAGTCACTTTCATGTAAATAAGGGGTTTTCAATCGTATTTAAGTATAGTAATTTTGTTTTTCCAAGTCCAAGAAAAATTAGAAAAACGAAATCCATACAATATCTTATTTGTTGTTGTTAGTTTTTCTTTCGGTTTTGTTTTGATTATGGGGGCACAATGAAATACAATGAACGTCGTCGTTTTGTTGACGTCGTTGTATACTCTCGCTTCGACCGGCGGCCAACCACTTCGCTCGCGTTTGTTTGATTACTGAATTGGCTATGGTTATGGGCTTAGTTGAAGTAGCACACATTTTGTTTCTACTGGAACGCTAAACTGTGAGAGTCATTCGTAAACGCACACTTTACGAATGTGTCTTGCTTCATTCAAACATGAGAGGAGAAAAATTCAGGTCTCTGAGTGAGGTTCTCACTCTCACACAAAGAAACAGCTGATATTTGTTGAGGTCTTTGCTGTACGCTCACACCCACGATCAATGAACTGGCTAAATGCATTTGTAAACAAAACTGATCGCCCAACTAACTGGGTGACAGTGTTGCTAACAGTATGGATGGGAAAAATCACGAATTTGATAGACTGATAGTGATCATGAATTCGTTGGTAAAAGTTGCCACTTTAGTTCTCGATCTATTTATATAGATTAATCTATATACACGCAAATTATATTTTTTTCTCGAAAACGACATTTCAGATCAAGGAAGTTTTGTTTTTGTGAAAATTGGTTATTTCAGATCCAACAAAGTTGTTGGGGACAAATGTGGCAACGGGTACAATATAGAAAGATTTATTTTCCTTTAGACAGACAACTTTAACAAGACAAGAAAACTTCGTTGGTCTAAAATTTCGTTTCGGATGAAAGAATTATTGTTTTATGTGTACAATTTTGAATCGATATGACCAATTTTGCATGCTTATTACACTGACAAAAAAATTAACCTAACACGAAAGATTATGCAACTAACATTGTAGGACACACAATTTATTTTGGTTTAAAGTTTTGTTTTTAATGAAGGACAAATTGCTATACCCTCCACCATAGGATGGGAGGTATATTAAGGGTCTTCAAAATAGTTGTTTACAACTGTAATTGCATCTTCTTTTGAGGTAAAACGCTTGCCAACAAGGAATTTTTTATACCCTCCACCATAGGATAAGATGTATATTAACTTTGTCATTCCGTTTGGAACACACCGAAATATTGCTCTAAGACCCCATACAGTACGATTATATATATTCTGGGTCGTGGTGAAATTCTGAGTCGATCTAAGCATGTCCGTCCGTCCGTCCGTCCGTCTGTTGAAATCACACTAACTTCCGAACGAGACAAGCTATCGACTTGAAACTTGGTACAAGTAGTTGTTATTGATGTAGGTCGGTATTGCAAATGGGACCATCGGACCATTTTTACGTATAGCCCCCATATAAACCGACGCTCAGATTTGGCTTGCGGAGCCTCTTGAAGGAGCAAAATTCTTCCGATCCGTTTGAAATTTGGTACATGGTGTTAGTATATGGTCTTTAACAACCATGCAAAAATATCGGTCTATAATTATATATAGCCCCCATATAAACCGATCACCAGATTTGGTTTGCTGAGCTTCTAAGAGAAGCAAATTTCATCCGATCCGGCTGAAATTTGGTACATGGTGTTAGTATCCTAGCAAACAATGGAGCACTATTTCAGCAGGATTGTAAGAGAGAGAGGCAGTACCAACTGCTTACAAAACAACCGAATCAGCGCTGATTTTTGTGGGCGATGTCCCGATTTAGAGCAGCTTCTACATAGCGCTGATATAACTGCTCATTTTAATAGAAATATTGCTCAGAAGTGATATATAATCTTGAGTATAGCATTGTTGGCGTGAAGGAAAACAGCACTACCTTTCATGCATCTATACTGTATGAATTGGTTGCAATAACGTAAACGAATGATCATAAACTGGTTTGATTACTCGTTTACGTTATTGCCACCGATGCATGCAGTGTGGATGCACTGCCTTCTTTATTATATACCAAAAAACGCAACTAAACTCTTACTGCTGAAGTATTTTTTGCTGGGATATGGTCTCTAACAACCATGCAAAAATAGGTCAACATCGGTCAATAATTATATATAGCCCCCTTATAAACCGATCCCCAGATTTGACCTCCGGACCCTCATGGCTGACAAAATTCATCCGATTCGGTTTAAATGTGGTACGTGGTGTTAGTATATGGACTCTAACAACCATATGTAGCCGCCATATAAACCGATACCCAGATTTGACCTCCGGAGCCCCTTGGAAGAGCAAAATTCACCCGATCCGGTAGAAATTTGGTACCGGTCTTAATTATATATAACCATACCGGTCTTAATTATATATAACCCCCATTTAAACCGATCCCCAGATTTGACCTCCGGATCTCTTGGAGGAGCAAAATTTATCCGATCCGGTTGAAATTTGGTACGTGGTGAAATTTGGTACATTGCGCTAGTAAAGGGTGATACGATCAAAATTTGGTCAATATAAACTTGACGTATTTCTTTCAATTTGAACACCCCTCATTTTGAAGGTGTGTGTGTGTGTGTAGAATGTTGCTCCTATTTTGATTTTGGAATTCACTCTTCAGTTGTCAAAATGCCGTCCAAGCAAGAAGAGCAGCGTATCAAAATTTTGCTCGCGCATCGCGAAAATCCGAACTACTCGCACGCAAAGCTGGCAAAATCGCTAAAAGTTGCCAAATCAACCGTTACAACCGTAAATTAAAGTGTTTGGGGAACGTTTGTCGACAGCCAGGAAGTCGGGATCGGGGGGACATCGAAAACCGGAAGCCGCTGAGACGACAAAAAGAGTTGCCGGTAGTTTCAAGCGAAACCCTAACCTCTCTCTCCGAGATGCCGCAAATAAGCTGGGTGTATCGTCTACAACCGTGCATCGAGCCAAAAAACGAGCCGGACTATCGACTTACAAGAAGGTAGTGACTCCAAATCGCGATGATAAACAAAATACGACGGCCAAAGCGCGATCCCGGAGGCTGTACACGACGATGCTGACAAAGTTTGACTGTGTGGTAATGGACAACGAAACCTACGTCAAAGCCGACTACAAGCAGCTTCCGGGACAGGAGTTTTATACGGCAAAAGGAAGGGGAAAGGTAGCAGATATTTTCAAGCACATAAAGCTGTCAAAGTTCGCAAAGAAATATCTGGTTTGGCAAGCCATCTGTACCTGCAGCATTTTCATAGCTTCCGGGACTGTCAACCAAGAAATTTACGTGAAAGAGTGTTTGAATAAACGTCTGCTGCCTTTCCTGAAGAAACACGGTTGTTCCGTACTGTTTGGCCGGATTTGGCATCTTACCATTACGGTAAAAAGGCCATGGAGTGGTACGCCGCCAACAACGTGCAGGTGGTTCCCAAGGACAAGAACCCTCCCAACACGCCAGAGCTCCGCCCAATTGAGAAATACTGGGCTATTGTCAAGCGGAACCTAAAGAAGACCAAAAAAACTGCAAAGGACGAGCAGCAGTTCAAGGCAAACTGGCTTTCTGCGGCGAAGAAGGTGGACAAGGTGGCTGTACAAAATCTGATGGCAGGTGTCAAGCTTGAGGCCCAGCAATTCGGATTTGGAAAAGCGAAAGCCTAACTGAATATTTTTCCTGAATTTTATACTAATTGAACTTGAAAAAGAAATTTAATTTGATTTTTTAAATAAACGATTTCACCGATTTACACGCGTTTTCTCTTGACCAAATTTTGACCGTATCACCCTTTATATGGCCACTAACAACCATACCAAAATTTTGTCAAAATTTTATTACTATAGAAAATTTTGTCATAATTTTATAACAATACAAAATTTTGTCAAGATTTTATTTCTATAGAGAATTTTGTAAAAATTTTATTGCTATAGAAAGTTTTGTCAAAATTTTTTATTTTTATAAAAAAATGTTCAAAATTTTATTTCTATAGAAAATTTTGTCAATTTGATTATATACGTATTTAATCGGCCTTTTTTGTTTAATATAAATATGGACTAACTTACAATTGAGAAGACAGTGTTAAGAAGTTTTAAGATTCCTTGCCATCGGCAAGTGTTACCGCAACCCAAGTAATTCGATTGTGGATGACAGTCTTTAATACAAGTTTCTATGGAATCCATGGTGGATGGTGCATAAGATTCGGCCTGGCCGAACTTACGGCCGTATATACTTGTTCATTTTGAAGTATCTATTATAATTTAGAAACCGTTTATGTGTTTATACATTAATAGTTTTTTTTATGCCAAAGAGAAAGTGAACCTACCATGAAAGAAAATATAAGTTTATTTTAGAAAATTTTAACTAACTTTCTCAAATTTAGGAATTTTTTTTTAAACAATAAAATTGTTTCTGTTATTTAAGAAAATTACATATTTTGAAATTAAATATCTTTAGCGCTGTACGAAGTTCAATACAGGTACAATTTTAGTAAAATGTACTCATTGGCGAGACTTATGAATTCAATTTAACCAAACTTTTCCCATTTTAGGAAAATATGAACTATTTTATTATCAGTAGTACACTAGTTCACGTCATTAAAATTACCAAAAAAATAATCAAATAAGAAACATTACCTCACATTGGACAAAATTTAACTAAAATCAATTAATATTTATGAACTAAAATAAAGTTCAATTGTCATTAGAGCCCATTTTTTTGAGTGTAGACTTTGAGCTTTATATGTCGCTACAAATGTCTTTATTTTAAAGAAGCAGCATCTTTGACTCAAAATCAATACAAAATTCCTTAAGGGAAGGTTAAAATCTTTAGATCCAAGTAAACTTTTTATACCCTGTTCCACAGTGTGTTAGTGCATATGTTTGTAACACCTAGAAGGAGACGAGATAGATACATGGTGTCTTTGGCAATAATGCTCAGGGTGGGTCTCTGAGTCGATATAACCATGTCCGTCTGTCCGTCCGTCCGTCCGTCTGTCTGTGAACTCATTTTTGTGATCAAAGTCTAGGTAGCAATTTAAGTCCAATCGCCTTCAAATTTTGCACATGTTCCTAATTTGGGTCAGAATAGAACCCTATTAATTTTGGAAGAAATCGGTTCAGATTTAGATATAGCTCCCATATATATCTTTCGCCCGATATGCACTAATATGGACAGCAGCCAGAGTTTTATACCGATTTGAAATTTTGTACAAACATAACACTTAGTCGTATAGTAAAGTGTACAAAATTTAATTGAAATCGGTTCAGGTTTAGATATAGCTCCCATATATATCTTTCGCCCGATATGGACTTATATGGCCCCAGAAGCCAGATTTTTGGTCGAATTTGGTTGAAATTTTGCACTAGGAGTACAATTAGTAGTATAGTCAAGTGTGCAAAATTTGATTGAAATCGGTTCAGATTTAGATATAGCTCCCATATATATCTTTCGCCCGATATGGACTAATTTGGTTCTAAAAGCCAGAGTTTTGGCCCAATTTGGTTGAAATTTTGCACAAGGAGTAGATTTAGCATTGTAGCTATGCGTGCCAAATTTAGTTGAAATCGATTCAGATTTAGATAGCTCCCATATATATCTTTCACCCGATATGGACTAATATGGTCCTAGAAGCCAGAGTTTTGGCCCAATTTGTTTGAAATTTTGGACTAGAAGTAGAATTAGTAGTGCAGTTAAGTGTGCAAAATTTGATTAAAATCGGTTCAGATTTAGATATAGCTCTCATATATATCTTTCGCCCGATATGGACTAATATGGTTCTAATAGCCAGAGTTTTGTCCCAATTTGGTTGAAATTTTGCACAGGGAGTAGATTTACCATTGTGTGCCAAATTTGATTGAAATCGGTTCAGATTTATATATAGCTCCCACATATAGTTTTCGCCCGATTTAGACTTATATGACCACAGAAGCCAATTTTTTTATTCCGATTTATTTGAAATTTTGCACAAGGAGTAGAATTAGCATTGTAGCTATGTGTGCCCAATTTGGTTGAAATCGGTTCAGATTTAGATATAGCTCCCATACATATGTTTTTCTGATTTCGACAAAAATGGTCAAAATACCAACATTTTCCCTTATAAAATCGCCTCTGATTAGTCGACAACTTGTAAAAAGGACTGTAATTTTCCTTATCATCAAATACATATATATATATATATATATATATATATATATATATATATATATATATATATATATATATATATATATCCCTTTCCGACCTATAGCCGATCCACGTGATAGATTTTCCTAAATTTTTGAATTCTGTTATTTATGTGTACATAGAACATTTTAAATTATTAAGTTTGTTCAATTTGATCCTGTATCCTGTTTTTCAGGATACGCACAATTGTTGCAGTCCGCTAAATTCCGGTAAAAGTCCGGACGTAAAAATATCAAAAAACTCAAAATAATCACGAAGTTACTGTTTGCATACAATATTTAATATGTTTTTTTATTGAAAACACTTGTTTGATGAAATATTCCACAATTTAAATAATTTTAATTTATTTGCAAAGTTACTTCTTCCACTCATTTTTACAAATGCGCAAAGTACACTGCTGAAACTACAAAATTAATAGGAAAAGCAAATATTTATAACGGTTCTTCACATTCTTAGACAAAGAGAGAGCATATACAATTATTGTTTTGCCGCTCTTATCGCAGTACGTCATATATTAAAGAAATTATAGAGCCTTAAACTTACCCGCACAATTGTGCGTACACGGTCGGATATATATATATATATATATATATATATATATATATATATATATATATATATATATATATATATATATATATATATATATATATATATATATATATATATATATATATATATATATATATATATATATATATATATATATATATATATATATATATATATATATATATATATATATATATATATATATATATATATATATATATATCGAGCGATAATCATAAAAAAACTTTTGCGAAGTTTCCTTAAAATTGCTTCAGATTTAAATGTTTCCCAAATTTTTCTTACTAACATATGGATCTGTAATTTGGGACCCACAGTACCAAATACATTGCAATCGTATTGAATCTGTTCAGAAACAATTTTTACTGTTTTGTTTACGTCGGAATAACTGGACACCTCAAACCTTGCCGTCTTACAAAGAAAGACTATCGCTCATCAAATTACCTAAACTGAAAAGTAGACGTACCATGCTGAATATCTGTTTTATGGTTGATTTAATTAACGGAAGATTTAAATCTGACTTCCTTATTAACAGCATATCATTCAATGTACCCTTTAGATCTACCCGCAACTTTGAACTGCTCCACATTGAATACTTTCGAACGAACTTTGAAAACAACGATCCACTTCGCCGTCTTTGTAAAGAATTCAATAAATTTTATTATTATCTTGATTTGTCAGAAGAGAAATACAATGTAAAGAAAAAGATAACATTATTATTAAATACTTGATATATTAACAAACGATATGTATATAATGTAATATATTACTGTTAGTCTGTAAGGGTTTAATCCATAGATGAAAATAAAAAAAAAAATAAAAAAAACATTGTGTTCCACCCTAGTGCATTAGCCGACTTAAATTTTGGGTCTATAGATTTTGTAGAAGTCTATCAAACTCTGTCCAGATCGAGTGATATTTAAATGTATGTATTTGGGACAAACCTTTATATATAGCCCCCAACACATTTGACGGATGTGATATGGTATCGAAAATTTAGATCTACAAAGTGGTGCAGGGTATAATATAGTCGGCCCCGCCCGACTTTAGACTTTCCTTACTTGTTTTTTACTGTAGAAGCATATACTGACATCACATATTAGATTTCAACCCGATCGGAGGAGCTTTGATCCTCCAGAAGTCAATTCTGTGGGCGGTTTTATGGCACGACATGGATCGAAATGAACAAATATTTGCATAATTATTATGTGGGGGTCGGTTTATATTGAACCGATATGGACCAATTTTTGCTTAATTATTAGAGAGTAAATACTGAGGTTTGCTCCTGCAGGAGAACCAGTAAGAGGACCTCCTCTGACGCCAAGTTAATGATACTACATACATACATATTTGAAAATTGCATTGTGTATATAATGGATTATTTTCCAGTAAAAATAAAGTTGGGGAACGTCATATCGTGCGAAATCGAGGAGTGCGGCTCGATTCTAAACGTACGCCCTCAAAAAAAATCGCTTCTCTAACATATGTTCCAAACATATTTTGCAGGAAGCACATATATTATTGGATACTGCCGAAACATTAATATGTTTGTTTTATGTGAGCATATTATATGTTTGGAAGCATTTTGAGTCCAAAAATAGTATATGCTTGGAAGAATTCCTCAAAGAAGATTGTGCTCATTCTCTCACATAATTTTCACTTCCACGAAATTTTAGAGTTGTTCGCATCTTTTTCTGTAATACAATATGCTGTTTTTTTCAAATGTCTATTCTCTTGGTTCCGAATACTCATTCTAATATTCAAATTAAATAATATTTAGACTTAAGCATATTAAATTTTTGGCCTTATCATGAAACAGTTTTCCGAAACAACATACAAGCGGTTTCACAGAAATTGCTCTCATTTCATTCTCTCGCTGTTTTATGTTGATATCTTTTTATTCAACCCTCCCGGTTTCCATCTCTATTTCTTTCTCTATACTAACTCTCTCTCTCTCTCTGTCGCTCTCTGAATAAAGTATCACAACATATATATGTTTACTCGAAATTTGTAAATTTATATATGTTTACATTCACACATATTATTTTTATGAAACATTCATGCCCCAAACATAATATATTCTAACATATTAACATATGTGTCCCAAACATTTTGTGTTAGTTTAGGAACATTACATGTTTGCAGTTAAATATATTGTGTTTAAAAATTGTGCCCGAAACACATTTTGTTTATATCGGAACATATGTAAAACATATTTTTCTAACAGTGTAGAAAAGAATATGTTCTTCCCAAATATTTTAAGAGCATAAAATTACTTTTTTACGGGAACAATCATATTCCAGTGTCGGAAATTCTGTATCTGATTTGAGAGAAAAATATTTTTGCGACAAAATGTTGTTACATTATGCTTATAAAAAATGCTTGAGGTGATCATATTCTTTCTCTGAGGATATATTAAAATTTCTTATAGCCGGAACCGAGATTTAATCTCTGCATGTGAGGATTGTTGACGGAGAATCAAACCGCAGCCCATAGAGCTAGTAAGCAACGACAATTATCGCTATAACCAACAACGCACAAGCGACACACACAATCAAGCATATATTTATTCACGCACGATACGTGTGGTAGCCAATCCCACTCATTCACTAAATGAAAACCAGTACTCACGCACGCTCACGCACGAACTACTTTTAAAGACTCACGACATTCACAACAAATTCCCGAGACTCACGATATTTTTCAAAGGAAATCATCAAAGGTAACAAAATTCATATATAGAATACATTTCGAGAGCTAAATTAATTTCAGTTAACATATGAGTGTGAATTAAATCTTGATTATTTTCGTGAGCGTGATTTTACAGAAATTTTATTCACGCACATTCACGAACCTATTTTATTTCTCACGCACGCCCACGCACGACATATTTATTTTAGTCCCATTCACGCACATTCACGAAGTTGCTTTGGATTTGTTCACGACTCATGTGATTGACGCGTGAATCACGCGTGCCACGAGAATTTCGTGTCACGCGCACACCTCTACCTTGCAGTTTTGGAACTGCAAACTGCAAATCCTTAGGTTTGTTAGAAAGAATTATATTAGCAATGTTCTCTGACGGATATGTGGGATTATTTAGCCCATGTGGGATTATTTAGCCACCGTGGTGCAATGGTTAGCATGCCCGCCTTGCATACACAAGGTCGTGGGTTCGATTCTTGCTACGACCGAACACCAAAAAATTTTTCAGCGGTGGATTATCCCACCTCAGTAATGCTGGTGACATTTCTGAGCTTCTCTAAGTGGTTTCACTGGAATGTGGAACGCCGTTCGGACTCGGCTTTAAAAAGGAGGTCCCTTGTCATTGAGCTTAACATGGAATCGGGCAGCACTCAGTAATAAGAGAGAAGTTCACCACTGTGGTATCACAATGGACTGAATAGTCTAAGTGAGCCTGATACATCGGGCTGCCACATAACCTAACCTAACCTAGCCCAAAATACTCCTCCTGTTGATCACTGCAAAGGCAATATCGTATTGAGTATATCAGCAAGGGAAGTAAAACGGGCCGGGTTTGGCTAGCTTGGAAAATAAAATATCTTAAAAGTAGGAAGAATTTGTTGAATATTAGCCATGATTTTTGTTAATGTTCGAACATTCCTTATTGCATTGTTCTATTTACTTATTTTAAGTACTTGTGAAGTGTATCCTTCACAATTTAAATTTAACGTACCCAAAAAAAGCAATTGATCAATATATGTGTTCACATTGCAACAATGTCATTTTTATTAATTAAAATATTAATGTGCGTACAAAAAAAATCATCGTAATTAATTAACAGATTTATTCGTTGTTGTTTTTTTTACCACATATGTCCATGCACAACGAAATCCCCACTAATATGATAATTAATCTTTCTTCACATCATCGCAATCATGCCAATGTCAAAAACTCAATTGATGGATGATTTTGTTTTTTTTTTGTAATCAAAATTTGCATGACCTTAATTTTCTGTTCAACATCAATAAAAAACAGTAATCAAGTTTCCAATGTAATATGAGGATTTCCATTTCACCACCATGTTAAAGACGTCAAGTCAACGCAAAATCAGACCACGGAATCTTTTCCAAGGATTGCTTTAGCAGATATGGAAACATAATAGCCTCATTGTCGTCATGTGTCCATTTCGAATTTTAATCTACGTTTTGACTTGTTTGTGGTTACACCGAGTAACAAATATTTTCTGTGTATTCATAGTTGAAGAAAAACTAAACAAATTATAATAAAAATTGGTCCATATAGGTTCAGAATTATATATAGCACCCATATAAAATGACACCCAAGTTTTGACTCTTGGAATTTCACGGAGGAACAAATTTCATCCGATCCGGTTGAAATTTGGACCTGTAGTTACCATGCTACAGTTGTTTTAGAGCTGACACTTTTGCGCCTTATACTTTTTACGTATGTAGTGCCATTTTCAATTAATTCGTTTTTAAGTGCAATTGTTTTTATTAATTTTTATACTATATCCTCGCAAAATTGACCTAATGCGTCCAAGTGTTGTCAAGCAGTGATTTATGCCGCCTAAAAATATTCTCAAAAAAAAAAAAAAAACAAGTATATACGGCCGTAAGATCGGCCAGGCCGAATCTTATGTACCCACCATGGATTGCATAGATACTTGTACTAATGACCGTCATCCACAATCGAATTAATTGGGTTGTGGTAACACTTGCCGATCTTAAAACTTCTTAACACCGTCTTCTACATTGTAGGTTAGTCCATACGGTGTATATATTAAACAAAAAAAGGCCGATTAAATACGTATATAATTCAGTTTGACAAAATTTTCTATAGTAGTAAAATTTTGACAAAATTTTCTATAGAAATAAAATTTTGACAAAATTTTCTATAGAAATAAAATTTTGATACAATTTTCTATAGTAGTAAAATTTTGAAAATAAAATGTTGACAAAATTTTGTATAGTAATGAAATTTTGACACAATTTTCTATAGTAATACAATTTTGACAAAATTTTCTATAAAAATAAAATTTTGACAAAATTTTCTATAGTAATAAAATTTTGACAAACTTTTCTATAGTAATAAAATTTTGGAAGATTATTTTTTGGGATCGGCTATATATAACTATACGGACCAATTTTGGCATGGTTCTTAGCAGCCATATACTAGCGCAATGTACAAAATGTCACCACGTACCAAATTTCAAACGGATCGGATGAATTTTGCTCTTCCAAGGGGCTCCGGAGGTCAAATCTGGGGATCGATTTATATGGGCGCTACATATAATTATGGACCGATATGGACCAATTCCTGCATGGTTTTTAGAGACCATATACTAACACCACGTACCAAATTTCAACCGAATTGGATGAATTTTGCTCATCCATGAGGCTCCGGAGGTCAAATCTGGGGATCGGTTTATATGGGGGCTATATATAATTATGGACCGATGTGGACCAATTTTTTCATGGTTGTTAGATACTATATACTAACGCCATGTACCAAATTTCAGCCAGATCGGATGAAATTTGCTCCTCCAAGGTGCTCCGGACGTCAAATCTGGGGATCGGTTTATATGGGGACTAGAGGTGTGCGCGTGACACGAAATTTTCGTGACACGCGTGAATCGCGTGAGTCGTGAACAAAATTTGAAGGAACTCTCGTGAATGTGCGTGAATGGGACTAAAATGAATATGTCGTGCGTGGGAAATAAAATCGGTTCGTGAGTGTGCGTGAATAAAATTTCTGCAAAATCACGCTCACGAAAAAAAATCAATATTTAATTCATACTCGTATGTAAACTGAAATTAATTTAGCTCTCGAACTATATTATATTTTTGAATTTTGTTACCTTTGCTGATTTCCGTTTGGAAAATATCGTGAGTCCCATGAATTTGTCGTGAATCACGTGAATTGTCGTGAATCGTGCGTGAGTGTGAGTCTTAAAAAGTAGTTCGTGCGTGAGCGTGCGTGAGTACTGGTTTTCATTTCGTAAATGTGCGTGAGTGGGATTGAACGTGCGTGAGTGTGAGTGAACGTGAGTGTGAGTGAAATTTCAGTCACGCGCACACCTCTAATGGGGACTATATATATTTATGGACCGATGTGGACCAATTTTCGCATGGTTTTTAGAGACCATATACTAACACCACGTACCAAATTTCAGCCGGATCGGATGAATTTTGCTTATCCATGAGCTTCGGAGGTCAAATCGGAAAAAATTTGCTTCTCTTAGAGGCTCCGCAAGCCAAATATGGGGATCGGTTTATATGGGGACTATATATATTTATGGACCGATGTGGACCAATTTTAGCTTCTCTTAGAAGCCCAATTCATGAATTTTTGCCATCGTTTTCAATGACTTGTGGCACGGTGCGTTGTCTTGGTGGAACAACACTGTTTTCTTCTTCATATGGGGCCGTTTTGCCCCGATTTCGACCTTCAAACGCTCCAATAACGCCACATAATAGTCACTGTTGATGGTTTTTCCCTTTTCAAGATAATCGATAAAAATTATTCCATGCTCATCCCAAAAAGCAGAGGCCATTACTTTGCCAGCTGACTTTTGAGTCTTTCCACGCTTCGGAGACGGTTCACCGGTCGCTGTCCACTCAGCCGACTGTCGATTGGACTCAGGAGTGTAGTGATGGAGCCATGTTTCATTCATTGTCACATATCGACGGAAAAACTCGGGTGTATTACGAGTTAACAGCTGCAAACACCGCTCAGAATCATCAACACGTTGTTGTTTTTGGTCAAATGCGAATTCGCGCGGCACCCATTTGGAACTCATTATCAAGCCAAGTGTTTGCTTCCACCGTATTTTTCCCCTTCAGAAAACAGTATTTTATCAAAACACGAAATTCCTTTTTTTTTCATTTTTTTCAAAATAACAAAAGTTGCTTCACAAAAGACGCTCTAAAGGGTGATACGGTCAAAATTTGGTCAAGGGAAAACGCGTGTAAATCGGTGAAATCGTTTATTTAAAAAATCAAATTAAATTTCTTTTTCAAGTTCAATTAGTATAAAATTCAGGAAAAATATTCAGTTAGGCTTTCGCTTTTCCAAATCCGAATTGCCGGGCCTCACGCTTGACACCTGCCATCAGATTTTGTACAGCCACCTTGTGCACCTTCTTCGCCGCAGAAAGCCAGTTTGCCTTGAACTGCTGCTCGTCCTTAGCATTTTTTTTGTCTTCTTTAGGTTCCGCTTGACAATAGCCCAGTATTTCTCAATTGGGCGGAGCTCTGGCGTGTTGGGAGGGTTCTTGTCCTTGGGAACCACCTGCACGTTGTTGGCGGCGTACCACTCCATGGCCTTTTTACCGTAATGGCAAGATGCCAAATCCGGCCAAAACAGTACGGATCAACCGTGTTTCTTCAGGAAAGGCAGCAGACGTTTATTCAAACACTCTTTCACGCAAATTTCTTGGTTGACAGTCCCGGAAGCTATGAAAATGCTGCTTTTCAAGCCACAGGTACAGATGGCTTGCCAAACCAGATATTTCTTTGCGAACTTTGACAGTTTTATGTGCTTGAAAATATCTGCTACCTTTCCCCTTCCTTTTGCCGTATAAAACTCCTGTCGCGGAAGCTGCTTGAAGTCGGCTTTGACGTAGGTTTCGTTGTCCATTACCATGCAGTCAAACTTCGTCAGCATCGTCGTGTACAGCCTCCGGGATCGCGCTGTGACCTTCGTAGTTTGTTTATCATCTTTGTCGTCTCAGCGGCTTCCGGTTTTCGATTTCCACCCGATCCAGACTTCCTGGCTGTCGACAAACGTTCCCCAAACACTTTAATTACGTTTGTAACGGTTGATTTGGCAACTTTTAGCGATTTTGCCAGCTTTGCGTGCGAGTAGCTCGGATTTTCGCGATGCGCGAGCAAAATTTTGATACGCTGCTCTTCTTGCTTGGACGGCATTTTGACAACTGAAGAGTGAATTCCAAAATCAAATTAGGAGCAACATTCTTCACACACACACCTTCAAAATGAGGGGTGTTCGGGTGTTTTTTAAATGCAAAATTGAAAGAAATACGTCAAGTTTATATTGACCAAATTTTGACCGTATAACCCTTAGATATACTAGTGTTCTCAAGACGTCAGATATAACTCCCGATATCTGCTGTTGTTGTTGTTGTAGCTCTTTGGAGTTGGTATTTTCGAGTTTTTCGGGAAATGGGGTTTTGCAGTCCTTGGACAGGGTTGAAAACCCTGTGTCCTCCCCGGGCCGGAGACCCGACTGCAACGAGGGCGGCTGCTGTTGTTGTTGTTGTAACAGTTTTTAATGTAGTTTCATTCTATGCTTGTGTAGTTCAACTAGTAGCCAGATCAAGAAACTCTGAGACAAGGATGGGGTGTGTCCAGAGTGATCTGGTGGTGAGGCGGGTAGCTTACTGGGGCCAGCGAGAAGGTGACGAGTGTCATCTGGCCCTTGATTACAGTTGGGACACACGTCAGCTACGCTGCTATCAATCACTGATAAGTAGGAATTGAGGCGGCTGCACTTGCCTGATCTTAGTTGGGCCAAAACTACCATGGTCTGCCGTCGGAGGTCTCTCTCCTCCGGTGCTATAGGCGGCGGTCGGACTCCGAGAACAGGATTAACCTTGTACCTTCTCACCGCTTCAGCTACAGTATCATCATGAATCTTGTTCAGACCTGTCTGGTATGCTGCCTGATCTCTTTTATAACGCTGGATCTCGGGTGAAGATCAACCCTTACATTCCTGGGTGGAGGTTGTCTATCCACAAGATGGTGATTTGGATGACAACTACTATAGCAACCCAAGAGGTACTGCTTTGACAACATGTAATTGTATCGACGCACTGGGAGACCAAGATCTCCGCATAAAGGCGATCCAGGGCTGTACTGCGGAGACATCCTGTTGCAGTTCTAAGGGCAGCGTTCCGACAGGTCTGTATGTAATTCCACTGAGTATCGCTCGTTTGAGATGTCCACACTGGTACTGCATAGTTTACCACTGACCGGCCAATTGCCTTATATGTAGTCAACAAGGTTTCTTTGTCCGCACCCCAATTGCTGCCGGCAAGCGACTTGAGGACCTTGTTTCTACCGCGGAGCTTATCACAAATTGCAGTAGCATGGGCGGACGACCTGAAAAGGCTGTCGAATGTGGGCCCAAAAATCTTGGGGTAATTTATGGTCGGAGCCGATATGTGCTATAACTGTCCGCTATATAAAAGACGAGTTTGCAAAAACTATTGGCCCGAAGTATAGTGGCTACTGCATGAGCTGTCATGATGTGGAGAAAATGGAATCAATTAAACACCTCTTGTGTGAGTGACCTGCATTCTATGTAAGGTGTAAGCGATTTTTAGGCGCATAAGGTTAGGTTAGGTTAGGTGGCAGCCCGATGTATCAGGCTCACTTAGACTATTCAGTCCATTGTGATACCACATTGGTGAACTTCTCTCTTATCACTGAGTACTGCCCCACTCCATGTTAAGCGCAATGACAAGGGACCTCCTTTTTATAGCCGAGTCCGAACGGTGTTCCACATTGCAGTGAAACCACTTAGAGAAGCTTTGAAACCCTCAGAAATGTCACCAGCATTACTGAGGTGGGATAATCGACCGCTGACAAACTTTTTGGTGTTCGGTCGAAGCAGGAATCGAACCCACGACCTTGTGTATGCAAGGCGGGCATGCTAACCATTGCACCACGGTGGCTACCGGGGCATAAATCTTTATAGCTGCCACTTTAATCTAACCTAACCTAGATCTCATCGTGATAGGTGATCAATAGTGGATTTTGGGACAATATTTGGCCAAATCGGGCGATATTTGCACCAGTCGGGCGACATCTGAATCTTCGTTTGTTCTACTATCTCTGCAAATTTTCGAGTAAAACGTAGAGTGCTCATATCCAACTGAATCGGCCTCTGTGATCATAAGAGTGTAAATCGGGTGAGAGATATATATGGGATATAAATGGCAGTGGCACTATCAAATTTACTCCTGATTCAAAACTATATGCAAATCAACATGAAACTTTAACCTCTGTGTCCATATATGTTAAGCGCATATCGGCCGAAATATATACATTGGAGCTATATCTATATCTGAACCGATTTAGCTGATATTTTGTAAGTTTTCCGAGACTTACAAAACATTAGGATGTACAAAGTTTGAAGAAGATCGGTTGATAAATACAGTAATTATGACCATCTGAAACGATTTTTCCAAAATCAGTAGCGATTGACATTGATTCGATGTTAAACGGTGTGCTAAATTTGAGGACGATCAGACTTAAACAGCGACCTATAATTTGCACACAAAAATACATGGACAGATAGACGGACGGACAGATAGGCAGACATCACTAAATCGATTCAGAATTTTATTCTAAGACGATCGGTTTTCTAAATGATGGGTGTCTGACTGGTCCTTTTTGCCGTTACATACAAAGACACAAACTTATTATACTCTATAACACAGTAGTTGGTGAAGGGTATAAAAATTCATAAATGTAATCACAAGTTCGCTTAAGGATTCCCATATAAATGCATTAGAATATTTTTGCTATTCAGTCCTACAAACAAGTACGTATCGTAGTGTAATCCTCAGTACTAACGTCATCACTATTACCTACTTAATCCTCGATAACCACCACCTCCCATCCGCCCACATTGACACAGTTTTACCAGAGTCATTATTGAATTTAACATCGTTGTTATACCTCATGCGAAACGCGTTACTCTCATTCTGTGGCGTGAATGCATTCAAGCCGCCGATTTGCTTACACGACAAGCGCCATTTGGTTATTTATTTAAATGAGCTTTTGTTTAGATTGTAATGTTATTATGTGTGAATTTGCATAAAATTCTCGTGCCATGTTTGCTGTGTTGTCGTCTCATAAATCCCAATACTTCGCCGAATACATTTGCAGTGAATGAAACCAAAAGCCACAAGTAATGAGCACGAGTACTAAATCTCGCATTGAATATAGGCTGATTAAATTAGAAATTTATACAACGAGAAATGTATGGTGTTTGAAATAGAAAAAACAGGGTGGCTAATATATTTTGCAACCATGATTCCTAAACCGCTGAACATATCGCAAAATGCTGTACATATTGAAAAATGATATTGGACTAAAGCCAATGAAGTTCCATAAATACAAGAGCTCGCTCATGCACAAAATAGTTAGACTGGAAGAGCCAAGGATTTTCTGAATTTGGTTTTCTCCAAAAATTCCCGACATTCCAACAGGATTCATTACCATAGCGCTCAACCCAAAAATGGTTTAAAAAGGTGGTTCCGCGCTTCGTTTTTAAGCCAATGGCCAACAAAATTGTCGGATCGCTACAAGTTGGAATTTTGCGCCTAGAGTATTTTGCCCATTATTTCAAACGGCGTTTCTTCGAAAAAAGTTTGAAACTCCAACAGTGATGCGTGGCAATTTCATGCTAATCGGATAAAAACTACAGTACCCAAGACCTCTCATCGTGGATCGGTTTATATAAGAGCTATATCAAAACCTGGACCGATATAGTCCATCTTCGAACTTGACCTGCCGGCAAACAAAACACGAATATGTGGCTGTAGCATGATTACAATAGAGATACGGTCATGGCTATATACACTTAGAATTTCTCCCCCATCAAAAATTTATATACCTTATGCCGGTCGGAAATTGATATTTCGATGTGTTACAAACAGAATGTCAAACTTATTATATCCCCATCACCATACCGCCCGACTTTAGACTTTCCTTACTTGTTTTTTTTTTTTATTCCCTCCACCATAGGATGGGGGGTATATTAACTTTGTCATTCCGTTTGTAACACATCGAAATATTTCTCTAAGACCCCATAAAGTATATATATTCTGGGTCGTGGTGAAATTCTGAGTCGATCTGAGCATGTCCGTCCGCCCGTCTGTTGAAATCACGCTAACTTCCGAACAAACCAAGCTATCGACTTGAAACTTGGCACAAGTAGTTGTTATTGATGTAGGTCGGATGGTATTACAAATGGGCCATATCGGTCCACTTTTACGTATAGCCCCCATTAAACGGACCCCCAAATTTGGCTTGCGAAGCCTCCAAGAGAAGCAAATTCCATCCGATCCGGCTGAAATTTGGTACATGGTGTTAGTGTATGGTCTCTAACAACCATGCAAAAATTGGTTCACATCGGTCCATAATTATATATAGCCCCCATATAAACCGATCCCCCGATTTGGCTTGCGGAGCCTCTAAGAGAAGCAAATTTCATCCGATCCGGCTGAAATTTGGTACATGGTGTTAGTATATGGTCTCTAACAATCATGCAAAAATTGGTCCATATCGGTCCATAATTATATATAGCCCCCATATAAACCGATCCCCCGATTTGGCTTGCGGAGCCTCTAAGAGAAGCAAAATTCATCCGATCCGGCTGAAATTTGGTGCATGGTGTTAGTATACGGTCTCTAACAACCATGCAAAAATTGGTCCATATCGGTCCATAATTATATATAGGCCCCATATAAACCTATCACCAGATTTGACATCCGGAGCCTCTTGGAAGACCAAAATTCATCTGATTCAGTTGAAATTTGGTACGTGATGTTAATACATGGCCTCAAACACCCATGCACAAATTGGTCGATATCGGTCCATAATTATATATAGGCCCCATATAAACCGATCCCCAGATTTGACCTTCGGAGCACCTTGGAAGAGCAAAAGTTCTTCCCACTCGGTTGAAATTTGGTACGTGATGTTAGTATAGAGTATCCAACAACCATGCAGGAATTCGTTCCTATCAGTCCATAATAATATATAGCTCCCATATAAACCGATCCCCAGATTTGACCTCCGGTGTCTTTTGGAGAAGCAAAATTCATCCGATCTGGTTGAAATTTGGTACGTGTGGGTAGTATATGATATTTAACAACCATTTGAGTTGAAATTTGTGGATGACAGTCTTTCGTAGAAGTTTCTACGCGATCCATGGTGGAGGGTACATAAGATTCGGCCTGGCCGAACTTTCGGCCGTATATACTTGTTTTTTTTTTTTTTTTTTTTTTTTTAATTTAGTTAAATAATATATATGGAGTTCTTTTGTGCCACATTCATTTTCTGGAAAATCCTTCGCGTTTATTATTCGGTATACATACAAGAATGCAACCCTTCAGCATTTTAACCATTTTGTCCCAAATCCATACATTTAAATATCACTCGATCTGGACAGAATTTGATAGACTTCTACAAAATCTATAGACTCAAAATTTAAGTTGGCGAATGCACTTGGGTGGAACACAATTTTAGTAAAAAAATATGGGAAACATTTAAATCTGAAGCAATTTTAATGAAACTTCGCAAAATTTTATTTATGATTTATCGCTCGATATATATGTATTAGAAGTTTAGGAAAATTAGAGTCATTTTGACAACTTTTCGACTAAGCAGTGGCGATTTTACAAGGAAAATGTTGGTATTTTGACCATTTTTGTCGAAATCAGAAAAACATATATATGGGAGCTATATCTAAATCTAAACCGATTTCAATCAAATTTGGCACACAGGAATATATTACTAATTGTACTCCTAGTGCAAAATTTCAACCAAATTGGGCCAAAACTCTGGCTTCTGGGGCCATATAAGTCCATATCGGGCGAAAAATATATATGAGAGCTATATCTAAATCTGAATCGATTTCAACCAAATTTGGCACGCATAGCTACAATGCTAAATCTACTCCCTGTGCAAAATTTCAACCAAATGGGACCAAAACTCTGGCTTTTAGGCCATATTAGTCCGTATCGGGCGAAAGATATATATGGGAGCTATATCTAAATCTGAACCGATTTCAATCAAATTTTGCACACTTGACTATACTACTAATTGTACTCCTTGTGCAAAATTTCAACCAAACTCGGCCAAAACTCTGGCTTCTGGGTCCGTATTAGTGCATATCGGGCGAAACATATATATGAGAGCTATATCTAAATCTGAACCGATTTCTTCCAAAACCAACACGGTTCTATTCTGACCCAAATTAGGGACATGTACCAAATTTGAAGACGATTGGACTTAAATTGCGACCTAGACTTTGATCACAAAAATGTGTTCACAGACAGACGGACATGGTTATATCGACTCATGGACCCACCCTGAGCATTTTTGCCAAAGACACCATGTGTCTATCTCGTCTCCTTCTGGGTGTTGCAAACATATACACTAACTTATAATACCAGGGTACCACAGTGTGGCGCTTGGGTTGTGTTATCTTAAAACTTTATAACATCGTTTTCTAAATTTTTAGTTAGTCCATACGTGGTATATATTAGACAAAAAGGTATGTATTTATAGGTAAGTCTACAAATAATTACGAATCGATATGGACGTTTGCACGGTACGTAGAGAACCAGAATTGAAATATGGGGGTCACTTATATGTGGGCTATATACAATTATGAACTTGATATGGACCAATTTTTGTGTGATTGGGGATCGATTTATCTGAGGGCTATATATAACTATAGACCGATATGGACCTAGTTAGGCATGGTTGTTAACGGACCTATACTAGAACAATGTACCAAATTTCAACTGACTCGGATGAAATTTGCTCCTCCAAGTGGCTCCAAAACCAAAACGGGATATGCACCACTCTTGGCATGGTTGTTAAATATCATATACTACCACCACGTACCAAATTTCAACCAGATCGGATGAATTTTGCTTCTCCAAAAGGCACGGGTGTTCAAATCTGGGGATCGGTTTATATGGAGGCTATATGTTATATAATTATGGGCTGATATGAACCAATTCCTGCATGGTTGTTGGATACCATATACTAACATCACGTACCAAATTTCAACCGAATCGGTTGAATATTGCTCTTCCAATGGGCTAAATCTGGGGATCGGTTTATATGGGGGCTATATATAATAATGGACCGATTTCGACCAATTTCTGCATAGTTGTTAGAGACCATATACGTACACCATGTACCAAATTTCAGCCTGATCGGATAAAATTTGCTTCTCTTAGAGGCTCCGCAAACCAAATCGGGGGATCGGTTTATATGGGGGCTATATATAATTATGGACCGATGTGGACCACTTTTTGCATGGTTGCTAAAGATCATAGGCTGACACCATGTACCAAATTTCAGCCGGATCGGATGAAATTTGCTTCTCCTAGAGGCTCCGCAAACCAAATCTGGGGATCGGTTTATGGTTTATATGGGACCTTTATATAATTATGAACCGATGTGTACCAATTTTTGCATGATTATTAGAGACCATATAGTAACACCATATACCAAATTTCAGCAGGATCGGATGAAATTTGCTTCTCTTAGAGGCTCTGCAAGCCAAATCGGGGAATCGGTTTATATGGTGGCTATATATAATTATGGACCAATGTGGACCAATTTTTGCATGGTTGTTAGAGACCATATACTTACCCCATGTACCAAATTTCAGCCGGATCGGATGAAATTTGCTTCTCTTAGCGGATCCCCAAGCCAAATTTTGGGGTCCGTTTATATGGGGGCTATACGTAAAAGTGGACCGATATGCATTTGCAATATCATCCGACCTACATCAATAACAACTACTTGTGCCAAGTTTCAAGTCGATACCTTGTTTCGTTCGGAAGTTAGCATGATTTCAACAGACATGCTCAGATCGACTCAGAATTTCACCACGACCCAGAATATAGATACTTTATGGTGTCTTAGAGCAATATTTCGATGTGTTACAAACGGAATGACAAAGTTAATATAGTGGAGGGTATAAAAATCGTTCCGAAAGAAATATATTATTGATCTATATATGCCATTTATCATATCCCTCCACTTTGAGTCTCTGTACATAAGTCAAACTGTATTTCCATTTGTAATATTTCTCCAAAAAGAAGTTTTGTCACCGATCGGCATCAAATAAATACTAAAAGAAATCTCTTTATATGGTTGCAAATTAGGTCATATATTAATCACAAAGGCAAATTATATTGGTTACTTGAATACATTTTTTGGAAACAATTTCACCAACGAATTCCAAAAGTCTTATCAAGTATTGGTACAGGTCATTCAACCTTATGGAAGCATTGGAAATAAATAAACACTGTGGTATTATATACAAAATAAGAAATGTTTAGTGCACTTACACTATGGCCATTGAACTTTCATGGAGGATTCGACAAAAAAAAACATATTTTTTGTTTTGTACAAACAACAGAAAAATTGACTTCAGAAACATACTGCAAATGTTTCCTCTGTACGGAAGACCTTAAATATTTACAATTAATTGATTACGTTTGTTGGTAAATACTCTCGGGCTAAATTAAATTCATTAACATTTAAAAACAAGCGCAAAAAAGGCTAACGTAGGCCATTGACGTAGGGTTTGTGAGAAACCCTAGCGAGTCCCATTGAGTTGGTGGTACGTAATTATAAAAAAAAAGTTTATTGACATAGAGTGTGGCTGATATATATCGCAACAAACTTCAAGTTGCTATCATTTCTAAACAGCAGTGTTGCATCACGTCCAAAAAGCCGCAGTGGCGTTGATTTCTATTAAATACATTCGCCAGAATGTATTTGAATATGAACAAATACGATAAACAATGCTGTTTCTAGAAGCTCAAGAAGTAAGTTCGGGGGCTATACCAAACCATGAATTTTTCAGGTAAATATGATAAAAATGCGTGTATCTGGAAGCCCAAGAAGTCAGATAGGGAGATCGGTCTATATGGGGGCTGTACCAAAATATGGACCAATATACACACTGAAAAAAACTATGACCAATTTACCAAATATTAAAGGCAAATTTTGTTAAAATAATGAAATTTTAATTAAAATAAAATTTATAATCTTTGCTTAATTTTTTCAATTTTTCAAACGTTCAGCGTTTAAAACTAGAAGTGCCCATATGTAATACGTACTTATAGTTAATTTGATATCACAATGGACTGAATAGTCTAAGTGAGCCTGAAACTTAATTGTGCTGCCAATTTAACCTAACCTAACCTACCCTACCTCTAAATTTCAAATTTTAAACAAATCGGATAATAACTACGGTTTCTAGAAGCTCAACGACTCAAATCGTGAAATTGGTCTATATGCACTGAAAAAAATATTGTCGTGAGGTCAAAGATTTCATGTCTTTAAAATACGAATGTAAATTTTGCTTAGCATAGAAGACGCATTTCTCTAATATAAAGTTTTTTCCTTGGCCAAAAGTCAATAAACTTTTCAATGAAGTCATATTATCCTTATAATTAAGTGATTTCACTTAAATATGGGTATCATAACATGAAAGAAAAAATGTTTGGGCTAAGGTCAATTTGACTTTAACAATTCAGAAAAATTCTTTAAATTTGTTGTCTTTTTGCATCTTGACTACAAAGCAAAAAAATAGTTCAAATACAGGACATGTTTTTCAACACTTTATTTTAAAGACGTTTTTTACTTGAAACATAGCATAATTTCTACAGGAAGTCGAGTCTTAATTTGGAAAATAAAGTTGTCGTTAACTCGTTTTTAAAGGTCATTGATAGTATATGAAGAAAAAAGGCTAAAAAAGCGAATAATTAAAATTTTTTCCTAGAAGCAAGTACACAAAACCCAAATTTAAAAGAGAATTGTGTCTTAAAAGTATCCTTACATGTATTCTCCGCTTCTTTGGCTCGGAATCAATACCAACATTTTTAAAGTAAAGACATAATCTTTAGAACCGAGCATGCTTTTTTTTCAGTGTGGGGGCTACACCACAACATGGGCCGATACACGCAATATTCGGCAAAGCCCATCTTCGAATCTGCCTGCAAACAAAACACGAATCTATGACAAATTTCAGGATGATAGCACCTTTATTGAAGGCTGTAGCGTGATTCTCCCTGATCAAGAATATATATACAGTGAAACCTCTTAAACTTGGACACTTCTGAAACATGGACTCTTGTCTGGGGACGTTTGCTATATGAACACATGAAAATTAACATCTCATACGTGGAGACCTCTAAATGGTGAACAAAATTTAGGCGACCGTGGGTGTTCACCTTGCAGAGGTTTCACTGTACTTTATATAGACGGAAATTGAATGTACCCATCACCATTCTATGGTGTTGGGTATAAAAATACGTGGTGGTTCGGTTGAACGAGATAGCCCCAAGTATGAAATCTTGGAAATCCCTATTAAAAGAGGTATTTAAATTTGGCATAGTTCAATTACACATTAAAATGATGACCAATATTAACTAAAACTTAAATTAATCCAGATTTGCAGCAATGAAGTGGTAGCCTTAAGGTTGATACATGGAAATATACAGAAGATACAGAAAGATTCATACAGAAAATCGATTCCAGTAAAATATCAATTCTGGTTTCAGAAAAGTTTGTTTTCGTAAATGGGATCATAAATTTTGGAACTATAATGTATGTCAAATTAAGTATTAAGACGAAAAAATAATATTTCATCTAAAAACAAAAAAATAAAGAGAGTTTAGTTAAAAGAAATTTAACAATAGTTGTATAAAAAAATTTTCTTCTTTAAATGTAGAACACGAATTTTTGTAATTTGTGTCCATCTGTCAAAGTCGTATTTCTTTGAAGCAAAATTTTCCTTAAATTAAAGAAAACCATTCTGGATTTAAAGAAATAAGCTTTAAATTAAGTGAGATATTGAATTTTGGAATTTAAGACAAAAAGGATCCTGCATCTTTGGATGAAAGTTTTTTTTTTTGTAATTACGAAGATATTTTTGGCTTTGAAGTACGAGTATGTGTTTTAATATGGATTTAAGTAACTTCTACACTCAAAACAAGTATATACAGCAGTAAGTTCGGCCGCGCCGAATCTTAAATACCCACCACCATGAACCAAATATTAGGGTTTCCTTTGAAATTTCAGGAGGGCTTGAGGACTTGAGGACACTTCCCGAAGATAAATTTAAAGATTTTAACTATGAGGACTATATCAGGTTTTGGATTTATAAGAACCATTTTTGTTTGAGTTTTAGAGGATTCATTAACATCTCTTGTAAGTGTGCAAGAAAATTATAAAATAACGTCTTGATTTGAAATCTTAAATTTTTCCCCGAGGAGTAAAATCTGGAAATTTTACATTGATTTTCAAGCAATTTTCATGATCAGTGCGCCTTCTATACCACCGCACAGTGTGTCCTTCCCATACATTCGACGGCCAAAAATAGAAGGAGTTGTACGAGAGTAATGAAATTTGGCACGAGTTCCTAATATAATAGAATTAAGAAAATTTCAAAGTATCGACAAAATCGGTTCAGATTTAGATATAGCTCCCATATATATCTTTCGTCCGATATGCACTTATACGGCCCTAGAAGCCAGAGTTTTACCCCAATTTGGTTGAAATTTTGCACTAGGAGTACAATTAGTAGAATAGTCTAGTGTGCCAAATTTTATTGAAATCGGTTCAGATTTAGATATAGCTCCCATATATATCTTTCGTCCGATATGCACTTATACAGCCCTAGAAGCCAGAGTTTTACCCCAATTTGGTTGAAATTTTGCACTAGGAGTACAATGAGTAGCATAGTCTAGTGTGCCAAATTTTATTGAAATCGGTTCAGATTTAGATATAGCTCCCATATATATCTTTCGTCCGATATGAACTTATACGGCCCTAGAAGCCAGAGTTTTACCCCAATTTGGTTGAAATTTTGCACTAGGAGTACAATGAGTAGCATAGTCTAGTGTGCCAAATTTTATTGAAATCGGTTCAGATTTAGATATTGCTCCCGTATATATCTTTCCCATACAAATAATATTTCAAAAATGCCATATCTTCTGTAAATTTATAACTAGAATGTTTATTTTTCGCAAAAATGCATACAGCATCTATTAAATGCTGTTTTGAAAATATGAAGAAAATCAGCCCACTGTAACACCCGTCCCCCGTACAACCCCCATTCAAAAATTGTACAGTTCACTCTATTTAATTTATTAACAACATTTTCACATCTTCGTGATAATCTAATTTTTTAAGCTTCAATTTCGTTCTTAATGAATGGATGTATGGGTCGGAGGATATCAACAAATGATGCATTACGTCTTCGTTAGTACACGGATGAAAAAGACTGTTTTTCATACTTTATACACAATTAGCTTACAAATATACTATTTATAGTAATAGACATGCACACAGGCAAAACAACAACAAGCTGTAACGAAAGAAAGAGTGCGCAGTTGTTGATGCACTCGTAAAATAACGCATAACTCATATTTTTTACTGTAATGTTTTGGTTTTCCATTGTTTTTTTGGCCGCGGGCAAATATGGGCACAATTTTTTTTGAATCTGTTAGCTGAGACCCTCAGCTTTAATTTGGTATAGGACTACATGTTTCGCACTGCTTCGCACACAACTAAAACTTTAACGGAAAATCATAAATGTTTATTTTTTTGGCCCAAAATAAAAAAAAAAATTGTTGTTTTTTTTTTTTAATTTTTATTTTTTTTTTAACTTACATAATGCTTGATGCCTATTTAAAGTGAAAAAAATTTCTATAAGGTACACCCGGTGTATAGTTTATAAGTAACAATGTTTTAAATATGACATAGAAAACTAACCTATTTGAGACTTGTTCACATATGTCAACTTTGCGCTGCTCGGGACAGAAAACCAATGGAGATATTTGCATAAAATTTTACACACATGACCTTTGTAATATAGTTTAACCAACTGTGCAAAAATCATCAAAATCGGAGAGCAGGTCCAAAATGATTTATTGCCGCAGCGGACACAGTGTGCACCGTGAGCTACCGTGGTGTAATGGTTAGCATGCCCGCCTTGCATACACAAGGTCATGGGATCGATTCCTGCTACGACCGAACACCAAAAAGTTTTTCAGCGGTGGATTATCCCACATCAGTAATGCTGGTGACATTTCTGACAAAGCTTCTCTAAGTGGTTTCGCTGGAATGTGGAACGCCGTTCGGACTCGGCTATAAAAAGGAGGTACCTTGTCATTGAGCTTAACATGAAATCGGGCAGCACTCAGTGACAAGAGAGAAGTTCACCACTGTGGTATCACAATGGACTGAATAGTCTAAGTGAGCCTGATACATCGGGCTGCCACTATACCCGCAAGAATTGAAGTTGTTCTATATGGAGGCATTACCAAATGGACCGATAAAAACTTAATCCGATACACATATTTACAATTTCAGGCAAATCGGATAAAAACTACGATTTCTAGAAACCCAAGGAGTTAAATCGGGAGATCGTTCTTATGGAGGCTATACCAAAACATAGACCGATACTCACCATATGTGACACACCTCTTTATGGTCCTAAAATACCTATAAATTTCCAATTTCAGGCAAATTGTATATAAACTACTATAAATTCTATAAACCCAAGATGCAAAATGGGGAGATCAGTCTATATGGGGGCTATACCAAAACATGGAACGATACGGACCATTTTCGGCACACTTTTTGATGGTCCTCAAGTAGCTTTATATTTTCAATTTTAGGCAAATTGGATGAAAACTACGGTTTCTATAAGCCCAAGACCCCAAATCGGGAGGTCGGTTTATATGGGGACCATACCAAAACAGGGACCGATCCTCACATCTCTTTACGGTTCTAAAGTACCTTTTGATTTCCAATTTCAGGTAAATTTAATAAAAACTGCGGTTTCTATAAGCCCAAGAAGTAAAATCGGGAGGTCGGTTTATATGGGGACTATATCAAAACCTGGACCGATATAGCCCATTTTCGAACTTGACATGCCTGCAGACAAAAGACGAGTTTGCTTCATTATTGAAGACTGTAGCGTGATTACAACAGACATACAAACAGACAGACGGACATCGTTATATCGTCTTAGAATTTCTCACTGATCTAGAATATATATACTTTATATAGTCGGAAATCGATATTTCGATGTGTTACAAATGGAATGACAAACTTATTATACCCCCGTCACCATTCTATGTTGGTGGGTATAAAAAGGGGAAACCCTTTATGTAATATGTAATGTAATAATTTTTGGCGTACATTAGTTAAATTAACTAAAAAGGGGGAAATTATACACAAATGAAGCATAACCTAAATTAGTGTCTCCCAACAAAACAAAAATTTATAATGTCTAATAAATTTTCTTCTATTTGTCGAAAAATATTTATTTATTTTTGTGAAATAGGTGGTGAGGTCACTGTGTTTTGAGTGCAAGAATCGAAATATTCTCAATCGTCCAAGTTATTTAAATCACAAATGATCCAATGACACATTAAACACAAATTTAAGTAAGAATAGCCTCCTTCAAAATTGCATGATTATTTCGCAGTATCAATCATGCGGTTGATTCTTTGGAAGTTCATGCATTCATTCACCACGAATTCAGTCAGCATCATTGTTGAGTCCCTTGTGGTTTCGAACAAAACACAGATTAGTCACTGAGCTCAAGCATTACTTTAGGGAATTTGGTATTCCCAAAACCTTTAAACATACGTCATAAACACGTCATAATGTGGTCGATTGGCAGGTGCTTAGCTGTTTAATTGTGATGATTAAGGGGATTTATTTTTAAACCGGTTTTTGGTACAGAGACGTGAATATCGCATTTATCATGTTTGGAAATTGAGATTTATTATTTTTTGTTTATCGGAGATCATTTTTGAACAGGCTGTTAATTTGTTAATAAATTATGTGTTATAAAGCGTTTATCTAAAATCAACATTTTCACCTTTCGTAATTAATGGTTTTATTGACTTTACGAGCAGAAAGGTGCAAATATCATGCGTTAACAATTTTTTGTGACATTTGCTTTTATGTAAATACAGCGAAGGCATCAACCCGACCATAGACCTTGACCACGACTTTGATCCCTTAGACTCTTCTGAAGTGTAATCGCAATTTAGGCCTTTTTGCAATGTATTTTTATACCCTCCACCATAGGATGGGGGGTATATTAAATTTGTCATTCAGTTTGTAACACATCGAAATATTGCTGTGGTGAAATGTAAGTCCATACGTGGTATATATTAAATCAAAAAAGATCGATCCAATACGTATATAATTCAGTTTGACAAAGTAGACATACAATTTTGACAAAATTTTCTACAGAAATAAAATTTTAACAAAATTTTCTATAGAAATAAAATTTTCACAAAATTTTCTATAGAAATAAAAATTTTGACAAAATTTTCTATAGAAAGAAAATGTTGACAAAAATTTCTACAGAAATAAAATTTTAACAAAATTTTCTATAGAAATAAATTTTGACAAAATATTCTATAGAAATAAAATCTTGGTAGATTATTTTTGGCTCGAGTGGCAACCATGATTATGAACCGAATAAAATTTGAACAAAATTTTTTATAGAAATAAAATTTTGACAATGATGAAAATTTTACTATGAACCGAATAAAATTTTAACAAAATTTTCGCTAGAAATAAAATTTTGACAAAATTTTCTATAGAAATAAAATTTTGACAAAATGTTCTATATAAATAAAATTTTGGTAGATTATTTTTGGCTCTAGTGGCAACCATGATTATGAACCGATATGGACCAATTTTTGTGTGATTGGACCAATTTTGGTATGGTTGTTAGCGACCATATACTAACACCCCGTTCCTAATTTGAACCGGATCGGATGAATTGTGCTCCTCCAAGAGGCTCCGGAGGTCAAATCTGGAGAACGTTTTATATGGGGGCTATATATAATTATGGACCGATATGGACCAATTCTGGCACGGTTGTTAAAGATCATGTACAAACACCATGTTCAAAATCACAACCGGATCGGATGAAATTTGCTTCTCTTGGAGACTTCGCAAGCCAAGTCTGGAGATCGGTTTATATATAATTATGGACCGATGTGGACCAATTTTTGCACGGTTGTTAGAGACCATATACCAACACCATGTTCAAAATTACAACA
Source organism: Haematobia irritans (assembly GCF_050003625.1). Taxonomy (NCBI): domain Eukaryota; kingdom Metazoa; phylum Arthropoda; class Insecta; order Diptera; family Muscidae; genus Haematobia; species Haematobia irritans. The sequence goes on from NC_134401.1 coordinate 56,180,733, forward strand.
GGATTGGATGAAATTTGCTTCTCTTTGAGGCTCCGCAACCCAAATCTGGGGATCGGTTTATATGGGGGCTATATATAATTATGGACCGATGTGGACCAATTTTTGCATGATTGTTAGAGACCATATACCAACACCATGTACCAAATTTCAGCCGGATCGGATGAAATATGCTTCTCTTAGAGGCTCCACAAGCCAAATCTGGGGATCGGTTTATATGGGGGCTATATATAATTATGGACCGATGTGGACCAATTTTTGCACGGTTGTTAGAGACTATATACCAACACCATATACCAAATTTCAGCCGGATCGGATCAAATATGCTTCTGTTAGAGGCTCCACAAGCCAAATCTGAGGGTCCCTTTATATGGGGGCTATACGTAAAAGTGGACCGATATGGCCCATTTTCAATACCACTCGACCTACATCGATAACAACTACTTGTGCCAAGTTTCAAGACGATAGCTTGTTTCGTTCGGAAGTTAGCGTGATTTCAACAGACGGACGGAGGGACGGACGGACGGACGGACATGCTTAGATCGACTCAGAATTTCACCACGACCCAGAATATATATACTTTATGGGGTCTTAAAGCAATATTTCGATGTGTTACAAACGGAATGACAAAGTTAATATACTCCCATCCTATGATGGAGGGTATAACAAGCTATCGACTTGAAACTTGGCATAAGTATTTATTATTGATGTAGGTCGGATGGTATTGCCAATGGGCCGTATCGGGCCACTTTTACGTATAGCCCCCATGTAAACCGACGCCCAGATTTGGTTCGCGGAGCCACTTGGAGGAGCAAAATTCATCCGATCCGGTTGAAATGTGGTACGTAGTGTAAGTATATGGTCTCTAACAAACATGCAAAAATTGGTCCATATCGGCCCATAATTATTTATAGCCCCCATATAAATCGATCCCCAGATTTGACATCCGAGCCTGTTGGAGGACCAAAATTACTCCGATCTAGTTGAAATTTGGTAAGTGGTGTAAGTATATGATCTCTAACAACCATGCTAAAATTGGTCTGTATCGGTCCATAATTATATATAGCCCCCATATAAAGCGACGCCCAGATTTGGTTTGCGGAGCCTTTTGGAGGAGCAAAATTCATCCGAACCGGCTGAAATTTGGGACGTAGTGTAAGTATATGGTCTCTAATAAACATGCAAAAATTGGTCCTTATCGGTCCATAATTATAAACCGATCCCCAGATTTGACCTCCGAGCCTATTGGAGGAGCAAACTTCATCCGATCCAGTTGAAATTTTGTACGTGATGTTGGCATGTGGTCTCTAAGAACCAATGCAAAATTGGTCCATATCGGTCTATAAATATATATAGCCCCCATATAAACCCATCCCCAGATTTGGTTTTGGAGCCTTTTGGAGGAACAAACTTCATCCGATTCAGTTGAAATTTTATTTTTTGTGTAAGTATATGGCCACTAACAACCACGCAAAAATTATTTCATATCGGTTCATAATTAAATATAGCCTAATATAAACCGATCCCCACATTTGGCCTCTGGAGCCTCTTGGAGGAGCAAAATTCATCCGATCCGGTTGAAATTTTGTACGTGGTGTTAGTGTGTGGTCTCTAACAACCATGCTTATATTGATCCATATCGGTCCATAATTATTTGGTATATAGCCCCCATATAAACCGATCCGCAGATTTGACTTCCGGATCCTCCTGGAGGAGCAAAGTTCATCCGATACGTTTGAAATTTGGTACATTGTGTTAGTATGTGGCCGCTAACAATCATGCCAAACTTGGTCATTATCGGTCTATAATTATATATAGCCCTCAGATAAACTGATCCTCCCCAATCACACAAAAATTGGTCCATATCGGTTCATAATTGTATATAGCCCCCGTATAAAGCGGCCACCATATTTCAATTTTGACTCTCTAATTACCACGCAAAAGTTCATATCGGTTCGTAATGATTACAATGATTGTGATTTGGAACCAATATTTTGTTCTTTAATTGTCATTAATTTTTTCTTCAATGAGAGTGTGTAATTTCGCAAATTGTACCTAAAAGTACGTCAGGTCAAACAATGCAATTTGGAAATCTCAAAAGTGGGAGTACAATTTAGTTTAAATCTCGCACGAGGTTGATTATTTTTCACATTAAAAAGTTAACTTTTTCTGTGTAGGTCGGATTGTAAAGTTCAAAGCGTTATAAACTTTTCAATGAAGTCGTTTGTCCTGTTATTTAAGTGAATCGACTTAAAAATTACATGCAAGGAAATTTTGTTGGACCAAGATCAACTTGGCTTCATAGTTGTGAAAAATTTTTCAAATTAATGAAATCGTCTTTAACTTTGTATCTGACTTTTTGTATTTTAAAGACGTTTTATACTTTAAACATAAGTTGTCGTTAACATTAAGTACAAATTTCTTTACAATAATGAAATTTTAATTAAAAGAAAGTATATCAATTAAATTCATGAAATTTAGGACACGAGTCTTGCAAATGTGCATCCCTCCGTTAAAGTCGTATGTCATGCTTGCAAATGTACATCCCTCCGTTAAAGTCATATGTCCTTGAACTAAGGAAAATTTTCCTTAAAGTGAAGAAAAACAATTTTAAATTAAAGAAATCTTGCATACTTTTATATCTTGAATCTTTGGATTTAAGATAAACACGCTTCAAATAAAGAGTAAGACTTATTTTGAAGATTTTACATCTTTGGTATAATTTTGTGTTTGGAATTAAAGTATTTGAAGTATCTGTTAAAATTTGGATTTTAAAATTGCCTTTGTTTGAAAGTAAATTTATTTATTTTAATAAAAGTATGAAAATTCGATAAATGAGATTTGTATCCTAATTTTAATTTTATTGTTCTTACACTCAAAAAAAAATACACTTTAAAAAAAGTTTGGATCCAAAGATTTTTACGTTCTCTTAAGGATTTTGGTATTGATTCTGAGCCAAAAATGCGGCTTTCATAAAATAAAGACATTTTTAGCGACCTATCTGTCCTTAAATCTAGAATCAATAAAATTAAAATTAGGATTCAGATCCCATTTATCGAATTTTCATTTTATTTTCGCAGTATATTAATAAAGCTATTCACGTACAAATAAATACCAGTTCCTTAAACAAAACTTTAAACCAAAGATGCTAAATCCTCAAAATAAGTCTTAGCCTACATTTGAAGCTTTTTTACCTTAAATCTAAAAATTCAATATTTAAGTTAATTTAAGGATGATATCTTTAAATAAATAATGTGTTTCTTTATTTTAAGTAAAATACAGTAGAATTCATTTATAGCGACCTCGGTTATAACGACCACCCGTTTATAACGACGGATTTTCAAAGCAAGTTTGGTTCTTAATAGTTTGTACATGCGCAAGCATTCGCTTAGAACGACTCCGGTTTTAGCGACCATCTGCTTTTAACGACCAATTTGCACGTCTGCTTTGGATTGGACATTCGGTTATAACGACGATATAAGTTCTGTGTACTAATTTTTATTTTTTTCATTCCATTTTTTGTCGTCAGCCAATACTAAATAAAGAAACATATACAGCGGGGAATCACAGAATTTGTTTTCGTCATTTGCACCCAAACAGAGGTGCAAATGACAAAGAAGAAATATTCAAACCAGTTTGGGATGATTTCGAGTTCAAGCCAGGACTGGGATGAGTTCGTAAATGTCGATGACAACGTCATGACATCAGAAGAGCCTTCATTGAGAGAAATAGTGGAGAACACAAAAGAAAATGATGAAACTCACAGCGATAATGAACCAGATGACGAAGATGAGGCAATCAAAATTCCAACTAGGACAGAAACCTTCAGTGCGGTGCACACATTAAAACAGTATTTACGATTTGGGAGTTCTGATATATCAGAGAGTTTATATAGTTACGTTGAAATTATTAAAAGAAATTCTTGTAAATAGAAAACAAACCACAATTCTAAACTATTTGCAATCTCAATAAATATGAATATACATGATAAAAAAATTTAAAAATATTTTGTACACTTATTTGGATACAACGACGTTCGGTTATAACGACGTATAATTTCGGTCCCTTGGCGGTCGCTATAACCGAATTCTACTGTACCTTAAAGGAAGGTAAACATCTTTGGATCCAAGTAAACTTTTTAGTATGATCTCTAACTACACTAAAAAAATATTTACGTGATATTAAAGATGTTGCAACCTAAATTTTAGGATGCGAAATTTACAAAATATTAAGGACAAATTTCTTTAAAACAATGAAATTTTTATTAAAATAAAGTTTATAAGCTTTGCTTCAAAAATTTGTTTCATTAAATTTAGGACACAAGTTTTGTAAATTTGCGTCCCTCCGTTAAAGCCGCATGTCTTTGAACTAAGGCTAATTTTACTTAAGGTAAAGAAACACGTTTTTGATTTAAAGAAATTGTCCTTAAATTAACTGAAATATTGAAACTATAGGTTTAAGATAAAAACGCTTCAAATATAGGCTAAGACTTATTTTGAGGATTTAGCGTCTTTGGTTTAAAGTTTTTTGGAATTAAGAAAACGTTTTTTGCTTTGAAGTATCCCTTATAATTTAGATTTTTAAACTGACATTTGTTTGTACGTGAGTACCTTTATTAATAAACCGCGAAAAGAGAATGAAAATTTGATAAATGAGATCTGTATCCTAATTTTAATTTCCAAAATTTAAAGCCAGATAGGTCGCTAAAAAATGTCTTTATTTTAAAGAAGCCGCATCTATGGCTCGGAATCAATACCAAAATCCTTAAAGGAAGGTCAAAATTATTGGATCCAAGTAAACATTTTTTTTTGAGTGTACCTTGAATAAATTGGTCCATATCGGTTCTAGAAAACTTCTTGATATCCCCTTCTCGTGAACAAGTTCTTATAGCCCTCATGATATCATTCTAAAGATTTTACTAAATTGGTGCCCATTTGCAGGTTTATTTAAAAGGCAGTCAGATTTTGTGATTGCGCATTTTTTGTTTAAATAACCATTCTTCGAAAATGAGCTTAGTTGGCTGGACAAACTAAAGTATTATGGGAACAAAGGATTTATCCTCTATCCTTTTGACATTTCATTTCATTAATGTGCGTCTTAATCCTTTACCTTTAAAAGACAACATCCGATTAACATACTCGATGCCAGGGGAGTGGTTTACTAGGAAATTGGAAGACAATTCAGCCAATTCTATAACGAGAGTGCCAGGCATGCATCACCCCCATGAATTGAATGTTACTGCTGATGATGACGATGATGACGCCCACCTTGTCGATTTCATTTCCACATGCAACATGAAAAATTACTTTAACAAAGGTGTGTTTTAATATTATTTTTGTTTTGTTTTTTTTTTTTTTCTCTCTGTTTGTTTTAAGCAAATGAAAATAAAAATCCAGTGAAGAAATTAAATTAAAACGTAAGGTAAACTGTGGACACTGGCAAAAGTGCTAAGGATCACATAAAACTGCAAAGGTATAGCCTGCATGAGGGTAAGGCCGTAGAAGCCATGAGAGCGCCATGTGTTGCGAATGACCGATAATCCACTGAATGAGTAACTTTGGAAGTCCACTTCACATATCATCCAGAAATAGCAAGGTGATAAATCTCCACAATTCCATAAGTGAGTGAGACATTGAATTTATTTTTCTTTTTCAACTTGGATTCAGTATGGATATGGAGTCACCCAGTTGTGGTTAATGGAATTATTAGCAATGAATTTGCTTTCACTATACAAAAGGGTGATTTTTTAGCTATTATATTTTTGGCATCATTGGTTTAAACAGCTGACACACGTTATGTGTATTGTCTCACTGACAAATATATTAAGTCCGGTTTATAATTTAACAATTTTTCTGAATTTTTTTTCATTATACCCTCCACCATAGGATGGGGGTATATTAACTTTGTCATTCCGTTTGTAACACATCGAAATATTGCTCTAAGACCCCATAAAGTATATATATTCTGGGACGTGGTGAAATTCTGAGTCGATCTGAGCTTGTCCGTCCGTCCGTCTGTTGAAATCACGCTAACTTCCGAACGAAACAAGCTATCGACTTGAAACTTGGCACAAGTAGTTGTTATTGATGTAGGTTGGAAGGTATTGCAAATGGGCCATATCGGTCCACTTTTACGTATAGCCCCCATATAAACGGACCCCCAAATTTGGCTTGCGATTGCTCTAAGAGAAGCAAATTTCATCCGATCCGGCTGAAATTTGGTACATGGTGTTAGTATATGGTCTCTAACAACCATGCAAAAATTGGTCCATATCGGTCCACTTTTACGTATAGCCCCCATATAAACGGACCCCCAAATTTGGCTTGCGATTGCTCTAAGAGAAACAAATTTCATCCGATCCGGCTGAAATTTCGTACATGGTGTTAGTATATGGTCTCTAACAACCATGCAAAAATTGGTCTATATCGGTCCACTTTTACGTATAGCCCCCATATAAACGGACCCCCAAATTTGGCTTGCGATTGCTCTAACAGAGAAGCAAATTTCATCCGATCCGGCCTTTACTTTTCATATATGAAAAGAAGCTTCCAAAAAAGTAGTTTGTTTTCCCAACTTGTGATCCGTAAGTAGTGCATATTTCGATTATCTTAAGCGAATTTTACAGACAGATGTACTTCGTTTTCGGATCCTATGCATTGCTTTTGAAGTTGTGCCTTAGAATTTCATTTGGATGAAGAACTTAAAAAAAAAAACAAGTATATACGGCCGTAAGTTCGGCCAGGTCGAACTTCACCATGGATTGCGTAGAAACTTCTACTGAAGACTGTTATCCACAATCGAATTACATGGGTTGCGGTAACACTTGCCGATGGCAAGGTATCTTAAAACTTCCTAACACCGTAATATATACCACATAGTCCATACGTGGTATATATTAAACTAAACAAGTATATACGGCCGTCAGTTCGGCCAGGCCGAAGCTTATGTACCCTCCATCATGGGTTGCGTAGAAACTTCTTCTAAACACTGCCATCCACAATCGAATTACTTAAGTTGCGGTAACGCTTGCCGATGGCAAGGTATCTTAAAACCTCCTAACACCATCTTCTAAATTGTATGTAAGTCCATACGTGGTATATATTAAATCAAAAAAGATCGATCCAATACGTATATAATTCAGTTTGACAAAGTAGACATAAAATTTTGACAAAATTTTCTACAGAAATAAAATTTTAACAAAATTTTCTATAGAAATAAAATTTTCACAAAATTTTCTATAGAAATAAAAATTTTGACAAAATTTTCTATAGAAAGAAAATGTTGACAAAAATTTCTACAGAAATAAAATTTTAACAAAATTTTCTATAGAAATAAATTTTGACAAAATATTCTATAGAAATAAAATCTTGGTAGATTATTTTTGGCTCGGGTGGCAACCATGATTATGAACCGAATAAAATTTGAACAAAATTTTCTATAGAAATAAAATTTTGACAATGATGAAAATTTTATTATGAACCGAATAAAATTCTAACAAAAATTTCTCTAGAAATAAAATTTTGACAAAATTTTCTATAGAAATAAAATTTTGACAAAATGTTCTATATAAATAACATTTTGGTAGATTATTTTTAGCTCTAGTGGCAACCATGATTATGAACCGATATGGACCAATTTTTGTGTGATTGGACCAATTTTGGTATGGTTGTTAGCGACCATATACTAACACCCCGTTTCTAATTTGAACCGGATCGGGTGAATTTTGCTCCTCCAAGAGGCTCCGGAGGTCAAATCTGGAGAACGTTTTATATGGGGGCTATATATAATTATGGACCGATGTGGACCAATTTTGGCACGGTTGTTAAAGATCATATACTAACACCATGTTCCAAATTACAACCGGATTGGATGAAATTTTCTTCTCTTGGAGACTTCGCAAGCCAAATCTGGGGATCGGCTTATATGGGGGCTATATATAATTATGAACCGATGTGGACCAATTTTTGCATGGTTATTAGAGACCATATAACAATATCATGTACCAAATTTCAGGCGGATCGGATGAAATTTGCTTCTCTTTGAGGCTCCGCAACTCAAATCTGGGGATCGGTTTATATGGGCGCTATATATAATTATGGACCGATGTGGACCAATTTTTGCATGGTTGTTAGAGACCATATACCAACATCATGTACAAAATTTCAGCCGGATCGGATGAAATTTGCTTCTCTTTGAGGCTCCGCAAGCCAAATCTGGGGATCGGTTTATATGGGGGCTATATATAATTATGGAACGTTGTGGACCAATTTTTGCATGATTGTTAGAGAACATATACCAACACCATGTACCAAATTTCAGCCGGATCGGATGAAATATGCTTCTCTTAGAAGCTCCACAAGCCAAATCTGGGGATCGGTTTATATGGGGGCTATATATAATTATGGACCGATGTGGACCAATTTTTGCACGGTTGTTAGAGACCATATACCAACACCATATACCAAATTTCAGCCGGATCGGATGAAATATGCTTCTGTTAGAGGCTCCACAAGCCAAATCTGAGGGTCCCTTTATATGGGGGCTATGTTAGTATATGGTCTCTAACAACCATGCCAAAATTGGTCCATATCGGTCCATAATTATATATAGCCCCCATATAAGCCGATCCCCAGATTTGATCTCCGGAGTTTCTTAGAGGAGCAAAATTCATCCGATCAGGCTGAAATTTGGTACGTGGTGTTAGTATATAGTCTCTAACAACCGTGCCAAAATTGGTCCATATCGGTCCACTTTTACGTATAGCCTCCATATAAACCGATCCCCCAATTTGGCTTGCGGAGCCTCTAAGAGAAGAAAATGCAATCCGATCAGGCTGAAATTTGGTACATGGTGTTAGTTTATGGTCTCTGATAACCATGCAAAAATTGGTCCACATCGGTCCATAATTATGTATACACCCCATATATACCGATCACCAGATTTGTCCTCCGGAGCCTCTTGGAAGAAAAAAAACTTCATCTGATTCAGTTGAAATTTTTTATGTGGTGTTAATATATACCATCAAAGACCCATCCAAAAATTGGTCGAAACCGATCCCGAGATTTGGGTTTGGAGCCTCTTGGAGGAGCAAATTTTATCCGAGTCAGTTGAAATTTGGTACATTGTGCTAGAATATGGCCGTTAACAACCAGGTCCATATCGCTCTATAGTTATATTTAGCCCTCAGATAAATCGACAATATGGACTAACTCACAATTTAGAAAACGATGTTAAGAAGTTTTAAGATACCTTGCCATCGGTAAGTGTTACCGCAACCCAAGTTATTCGATTGTGGATGACAGTCTTTTGCAGAAGTTTCTACGCAATCCCTGGTGGGGGGTACATAAGATTCGGCCGTATATACTTGTTTTAATTAAATTGACTAAAAATCAGACTAAACAAAATTATAAAGGAGCGTTATTAAACTAAAAATAAATTTAGAAACTTAAATTATAAGTTCAACCACAGCTTTATTTCATAAATATCACACTTCAAGCATTCACATACAATAAAGAAAATAACTTACAATTTAGAAGACAATAAAATTTTTGCGGGGGTATAAGCCCCCTCCCCAGAGGCCTTCCTACGCTTATGCAGTGCACTCGCGGTAACGTGAACTAATTAAAACCAAGAGAGTTCACGTTTGCGATAATGATCACGTTAGCGAACTTCAGCGAATTTCAAAACAAAATATAGCCATATTCGGGAGTTTTACACGATCTAGCGTGATAGCCTTTTTTATACCCACCACCATAGAATGGAGACGGGGGTATAATAAGTTTGTCATTCCGTTTGTAACACATCGAAATATCGATTTCCGACTATATAAAGTATATATATATTCTTGATCAGGGAGAAATTCTAAGACGATATAACGATGTCCGTCTGTCCGTCTGTCTGTTTGTCTGTCTGTTGTTAATCACGCTACAGTCTTCAATAATGAAGCAATCGTGCTGAAATTTTGCACAACCTCGTCTTTTGTCTGCAGGCAGGTCAAGTTCGAAGATGGACTATATCGGTCCAGGTTTTGATATAGTCCCCATATAAACCGACCTCCCGATTTGGGGTCTTGGGCTTATAGAAATCGTAGTTTTCATCCGATCTCCCGATTTTATTTCTTGGGCTTATAGAAACCGCAGTTTTAATTCGATTTACCTGAAATTGGAAATCTAGAGGTATTGTAGGACCACGAATACGTGTGCCAAAAATTGTGAGTATCGGTCCATGTTTTGGTATGGTCCCCATATAAAACGACCTCCCGATTTTACTTCTTGGGCTTCTAGAATACGAAGTTTTCATCCTTTTTGCCTGAAATTGGAAATCTAGAGGTATTTTCGGGTCATAAAGAGGTGTGCCAAAAACGGTGAGTATCGGTCCATATTTTAGTATAGCCCTCATAAGAACGATCTCCCGATTTAACTCCTTGGGTTTCTAGAAACCGTAGTTTTTATCTGATTCGCCTGAAATTGTAAATATTCTGGTATTTTAGGTTCACAAAAACGTGTATCGGATTAAGTTTTTATCGGTCCATTTGGTAATGTCTCCATATAGACCGACTTCACTTCTTAAGGGTGTAGAAGGCGCACTGATCATGAAAATTGCTCAATGTAAAATTTCCAGATTTTACTTCTACAGATTTAAGATTTCAAATCAAGACGTTATTTTATAATTTTCTTGCACACTTCCAAGAGATGTTAATGATTTCTCTAAAACTCAAACAAAAATGGTTCTTATAAACCAGAATCTGATAAAGTCCTCATAGGTGAAGTCTTTACATTTATTTTCGGGAAGTGTCCTCAAGCCCTCCTGAAATTTCAAAGGAAACCCTAATATTTGGTTCATGGTGGTGGGTATTTAAGATTCGGCCCGGCCGAACTTAGTGCTGTATATACTTGTTATTAGTAATATTAAAAACTTAATTTAATTTTATGAAGAAATTAAAAAAAGAGATAGGAAAAATATCAGTATTTTTTGGTATTGTGAATCTGTCTTTAACGTCAAATTTCATGTTTTCAGCGTTACGGAGTAGTTAGTGTAAAAAAAGCGTGTTCACATTACCGCGAGTGCACTGTATTTAATTTGAGAAAATTGAAAACATTTGGTTTATTTCGGTAGTGAAAGGGTTAATCAAATCAGAACTGTTATTCTTATTGATACTGGAATTTTATTAATAAAAAATTAATAAAAATCTAAGTATTTTTTAAATCAATTGAAACCAATGAATATGAAAACAGAAATCATTCAAATCGATTTTTTATAGTCAAAATTAAGAAATAGTTGAAAATCGAAAATCTAAAATAATAATCGATTTTTCTAAATTTTTATGCCAAACTTCGAAAAATCGATTATTCGATTTTTGATCCCTAGGACGTATTTAGTCTCACCCGCTGATTCAAGAGAAATGATCAAAAGATAAGATCTTATATAGGTTAGGTTAGGTTAGGTTAGGTGGCAGCCCGATGTATCAGGCTCACTTAGACTATTCAGTCCATTGTGATACCACATTGGTGAACTTCTCTCTTATCACTGAGTGCTGCCCGATTCCATGTTAAGCTCAATGACAAGGGACCTCCTTTTTATAGCCGAGTCCGAACGGCGTTCCACATTGCAGTGAAACCACTTAGAGAATCTTTTAAACCCTCAGAAATATCACTGAAGTGGGATAATCCACCGCTGAAAAACTTTTTTGGTGTTCGGTCGAAGCAGGAATCGAACCCACGACCTTGTGTATGCAAGGCGGATATGCTAACCATTGCACCACGGTGGCTCCCATGATCTTATATAACTAACATAAATAAATAATGAATTTGTAACAACGCTTTAATAATCCGTTTATTTATATATAAATTCTTTGAGAATCCAAAACAAAAATAATTTCATAAAAAAACTTGAGTACATCAGCAACAACAGCAGGAACGAAACAGAATAAGACTCAAATGGAATGTAAACACACTCAAAAAAAAGTGAACTCTCTATTTCACTAAAGCCAATTTAACTTTATTTTAGTTCATAGAAATATTATGTTTGGAGAATGTTTTCTTTACTCTAATACTTTTTTGTGTACGTTAGTTAAATTAACTAAACCCGAGGAAAAAAATATACTCAGATGAAGCATAAAGATTAACTAAATTCGTGCCTTCCACAAAATAGTTCAGAATTTCTGTAAATTTGTAAATTTTACCAAAAATGCATCCATCATGAACTTCGTATGTCACTAAAGACATTCTTGCAATTTTTAACTCCAAGTTTTTCCTTCAAACTACAAAATTTTCTTTAACAAGTGAAAAAACTTAGTTATGTCCAATAAATTTTCTTGTATTTGTCGAACAATATTTATTTATTTTTATGACATCGGCGTGATGCCAACGTTTGTAATACCGTTTAGTTAAAAATTTCTAAAAATATTCAAAAATTAACCGAAAGTTTTCTTCCTGGTGGGTTCACTGTTTTTTCAGTGCAGGAAATATTTATGACGTCCAATCATGATCCTTTTCGTTAATCATGCTTACAATTTAATCAAGTAATATGATATGGTTAATAGAATCATATATTACAGACATTCCTTTTCAGTATTACACATATTGTTCGTATCAAACGAAGTATTCTCTGTAGTTTTGAAGGGATTGAAAAATCCTGCCGATGATTTTATAAGTGAACATGACTGAGGAGAGACTATCACCATATTCATTCTATGAGAAAATCTCTCAGCTCTAAACCAACAAAATATTTTTTATCAATTTATCGATTGCTTTCAATTCCTTTCTAGGAATTAATTCGAAATGGTTCGAGTGGTTTTCAATCGCTAATACGTGAATATGTCGTTTGTCATATCTATTGCGACACAATTTGTCAATTCAAAGAACAAAAGAAACTTAATTCGTGTAATTAAGACGTACGTATTTGGTGTTCTTGACATGATTTTTACAGCAGTAGCATTTAATCACACTTCCCTTTCCTTTCCAATTGGCGATAGTTAAATGCACCTTCAAATTTTTTGTTTTCTCAATAATGGAACAAAGTCACGTTCATTGAATTCGATAGTACTTACAAGGAAAAACAATGAAAAGCAAAAACAAAAAAAAATTAAAACATTTGGAACAATGGAGCAGTACATTCGATTGAAATCAATAATTATTTTGTGAACAAGTTAGAAAGACAGCTGGTCAACTTGCTGGACAAATGTAGTTGTTGATATCCAAGATCATGGCCAAAGATCAGATCAAAATTTGCATACGACTAAAATTAAAAAAACAAAAAAAACTAAGCAATCAATTGTGACTGGTCGTCTATCTAGGCCAATTATCAATTGAGTGACGTTTATCGAAATATGATTTGCAATTGATTTCATTCGATTTTAACACACTGAGAAGTATGACTTCAAGGGTTATGATAACAGAAATATTAACAATTTATGCTAACAAGTAGTCCATAGGCATGCCAGATGACCGGGATTCGCCTATATTGTCCCGGCATTTCATCCCCAGAAAGTGTCACAAAATTTGCGTACTTTAAAGTTTTTCCATTTTCTATAAAAGATAACATTTTGAAATCAAATCATTTCAAAGCATATTTTTATACCCTTCACCACTACTGTGGTACAGGGTATAATAAGTTTGTGCATTTGTATGTAACGCCAAGAAGGAAAAATCTGAGACCCATCGTTTAGTATACCGATCATCTTAGAATTAAATTCTGAGTCGATTTAGCGATGTCCGTCTGTCTGTCTGTCTGTCTGTCTGTCTGTCTGTCTGTCTGTCTGTCTGTCTGTCTGTCTGTCCGTCTGTCTGTCTGTCTGTTGATGTATTTTTGTGTGCAAAGTACAGCTCGCAGTTTTAGCCCGATTGTCCTAAAATTTGGTACAGGGTCCTGTTTCGGCTCAAAGACGATCCCTATTGATTTTGGAAAAAATCGGTTCAGATTTAGATATAGCTGCCATATATATTTCTCACCGATCTGGTCATAATTGGCGTGTATATCAACCGATCTTCCTCAAATTCCGTACATCCGAATATTTTATGAGTTTCGAAAAACTTGCAAAATATCAGCCAAATCGGTTCAGATTTAGATATAGCTCCCATATATAGCTTTCGCCCGATTTACACTCATTTGCCCACAGAGGCCAATTTTTAACTCCGATTTAGTTGAAATTTTGCACAGGGAGTAGAATTAGCATTATAGCTATGCGTGCCAAATTTGGTTGAAATCGGTTCAGATTTGGATATAGCTCCCATATATAGCTTTCGCCCGATTTACACTCAAATGACCACAGAGGCCAATTTTTTGCTCCGATTTAGTTGAAATTTTGCACAGGGAGTGTAATTAGCATTGTAGCTATGCGTGCCAAATTTGGTTGAAATCGGTTCAGATTTAGATATATCTCCCATATATAGCTTTCGCCCGATTTACACTCATATGACCACAGAGGTCAATTATTAACTCCGATTTAGTTGAAACTTTGCACAGGGAGTAGAATTAGCATTATAGCTATGCGTGCCAAATTTGGTTGAAATCGGTTCAGATTTAGATATATCTCCCATATATAGCTTTCGCCCGATTTACACTCATATGACCACAGAGGCCAATTTTTAACTCCGATTTAGTTGAAATTTTGCACAGGGAGTAGAATTAGCATTGTAGCTATGCGTGCCAAATTTGGTTGACATCGGTTCAGATTTAGATTTAGCTCACATATATATGTTTTTCTGATTTCGACCAACATTTTCCTTGTAAAATCGCCACTGCTTAGTCTAAAAGTTGTAAAAATGACTCTAACAGCCTGTTTCTGTATGTCGAACGAGCTCTATCGATCGACTGAAATGCACAGAAACAGCTGATTTTTGGTTATAAATTCAGCTGTTTGTCTCCATTTCAGTCGATCGATAGACCTCGTTCGACATACAGAAACAGGCTGTAATTTTCCTAAACTTCTAATACATATATATCGGGTGATAAATCATAAATAAACTTTTGCGAAGTTTCCTTAAAATTGCTTCAGATTTAAATGTTTCCCATATTTTTTTACTAAAATTGTGTTCCACCCTAGTGCATTAGCCAACTTAAATTTTGAGTCTATAGATTTTGTAAAAGTCTATCAAATTCTGTCCAAATCGAATGATATTTAAATGTATGTATTTGGGACAAACCTTTATATATAGCCCCCAACACATTTGACGGATGTGATATGGTAGCGAAAATTTAGATCTACAAGGTGGTGCAGGGTATAATATAGTCGGCCCCGCCCGACTTTAGACTTTCCTTACTTGTTTTTTACTAAAATTGTGTTCCACCCTAGTGCATTAGCCAACTTAAATTTTGAGTCTATAGATTTTGTAAAAGTCTATCAAATTCTGTCCAAATCGAATGATATTTAAATGTATGTATTTGGGACAAACCTTTATATATAGCCCCCAACACATTTGACGGATGTGATATGGTAGCGAAAATTTAGATCTACAAGGTGGTGCAGGGTATAATATAGTCGGCCCCGCCCGACTTTAGACTTTCCTTACTTGTTTTGGTTTAGGATTTTCATACGATATTTTTCTGTCAGATTTGAGTGTCATCTCATCACTGGCGAAAACACATAAATTTACCATCACTGTCTTTCAAATCATAAGCTTTCACTTGAGCAGTAAAAGTAAAAAATCTACCCAAACATTTAATTTGATATAAAATTCATGTTTTTCTGTGAAATATATTTTTACAAATAATCTGTCACCATAATATCAACGTTCAACGTTGAACTTACGTTGAAAGTTCAGTTCATCGTAAGTGTGCACTTCTACTCAAGTCTGTATTCCCTGCCATTCCAACATAACAAAGTTCGATTTTATCCCCATCGCTAGCATAGACTCTTAAGGGACACTTTAATAATCGCCAACTGTGTTGGGAAATGTACCCAAAAAATTAAAGCATTTTGATAGGGATTCCAAGAATGCCATCAAATTCGAAAAATGTTGGCAGGACGCAACCCACATTCAAGGTACATGTTCATGATGATATTCAAATTCACAATATCGAAAGGCACTACAAAAGGAGCAGCGATTTCCACCTCTGAGTTAATGTTTGTTTGCCATAACGTTATCGATAGCATAAGACACAATACCCAGGATTGCCAAATAAAATCGATCTCGAAAATATGTTCCTATAGCAATATGCCAGTAAATATGAGCTTAAGCTTTCGTCCCTTGTCATTGAGCTTAACATGGAATCGGGCAGCACTCAGTAATAAGAGAGAAGTTCACCAATGTGGTATCACAATGGACTGAATAGTCTAAGTGGGCCTGATACATCGGGCTGCCACCTAACCTAACCTAGCCTAGGCTTTCGACTTCCTGCCATTTTGGGAGAAAGTTTCAGAGGCTTCAACAAATTTAGGAGCTTCCCGGCATGTAGATAATAACGACTACTGCGCCTTAGGTGCACGGTTGCCACAGTTGGAAGAATTTTACCAAAAATGGTAGATTTTTTACTTTTTGGTAGATTGGTAGAATTTCTTATATTTTGGTAGATAGATTTTGCAAAATATTCTTCTCCAATTAGAGATACTTCGTAAATTTTCTATAGGAATAAAATATTGACAAAATTTTCTATAGAACTAAAATCAAATTAAAATTTTAACAAAACTTTCTATAGAAATAAAATTTTTACAAAACTTTTTATAGAAATAAAATTTTGAGAAAATTTTCGGTAAAAATAAAATTTTGAGGAAATTCTTTATAGAAA
This sequence comes from Haematobia irritans, assembly GCF_050003625.1. NCBI lineage: Eukaryota > Metazoa > Arthropoda > Insecta > Diptera > Muscidae > Haematobia > Haematobia irritans. The sequence continues at coordinate 56,197,455 of NC_134401.1, forward strand.
TAAAATTTTGAGAAAATTCTCTATAGAAATAAAATTTTAACAAAATTTTCTATAGAAATAAAATTAAGACAAAATTTTATGTAGAAATAAAATTGTAAACAAAATGAGGTACCATTTTCTGTAGAAATAACATTTTGACAAATTTTAATAAAAATAGATAAAAATAAATACGATAAAAGTTTGAGAAATATTTACTATAAAAATAAAATTTTGACAACATTTTCTATAGAAATAAAATTTTGAGAAAATTTTCTATAGAAATAAAATTTTGACATAATTTTCTATAGAAATAACATTTTGGGAAAATTTTCTATAGAAATAAAATTTTGACAAAGTCTTCTATAGAAATAAAATTTTAAGAAAATTTTCTAAATAAAATTTTTAACAAAATTTTTCATAGAAATAAAAATTTTAACAAAATGTTCTATAGAAATAACAATTTGTCAAAATTTTTTATAAAAATAACATTTTGACAAAATTTTATAAAATTAAATAAAATAAGAGTTTGAGAAAATTTACTATGGCAAATTTTTTATAGAAATGAAATTTTCTTATTACCATAGAAAATTTTATTTCTATTAACAAAATTTGTCATAGTAAATTTTTTCAAACTTTTATTTTATTTATTTTTATAAAATTTTGTCAAAATGTTATTTTTATATAAAAATTTTGACAAATTGTTATTTCTCCACCTTTATTTTTAATAATTAATTATTTTCTATAGAAATAAAATTTTGACAAAATTTGCGATAGAAATAAAATGTTGACAAAATTTTCTATAGAAATATAATTTTTACAGAATTATTTATAGAAATAAAATTTTATAAAAATTTTCTATACACTGTTAGAAAAATATGTTTTTCATATGTTCCGATATAAACAAAATGTGTTTCGGGCACAATTTTTAAACACAATATATTTAAGTGCCAACATGTAATGTTCCTAAACTAACACTAAATGTTTGGGACACATATGTTAATATGTTAAAATCTATATATATAAAATTCAAATTATGTTTGTTTATTTGTTTGTTTGTTTGTTTGTTTATTTGTATGTTCCGGGTTGGCGCGAAAACGGCTGAACCGATTTACTTGAAACTTTCAGAGATCGTGGGGGGCACTCATGTGCTGAAAATAGGGTACCTCATTTTTTGACATATGGTCGCGGAGAGGAACCTCCCCTTTGTCCGACTTTTTGAAAATTAAACCAAACTTGACCGATTTGCACGAAGTTTTCAGGGATAGTAGGGGGTGATCCCTAGACAAAGATTCGCAATTTTTTTTCGAAATTTGATCGGGAGGGGGTACCTCCCCTTAAGCGACTTTTTGTTTGTTTGTGTGGTCCGAGTTGGCTACGAAACGGCTGAACCGATTTACTTGAAACTTTCAGAGATCGTAGGGGCGTTCATGTGGTGAAAAAAGGGTACCTCATTTTTTGACACCTAGTCGCGGAGGGGGACCTCCCCTTTGTCGGACTTTTTGAAATTTGGACCAAAGTTGACCGATTTGCTTGAAATTTTCATTGAAGATTGGGGTTGGCATCTAGACAAAGATCCGCTACTGTATATTTCGATATTTGGTGGCGGAGGGGGGCCTCCCCTTTGTTCGACTTTTTTTAAAGTACAGTGAAAAAACTAAAATTCTCTAAATTATCTGAGATTTACAGAGAACATGTGATGAGGTTATGGAATTAATATGGGGTACCCGATGATTTCATATGTGGATGGGGAGGGGGACCTCCCCCTTGCCCTACTTTTTGAAACTTGGAACAAAATTATGCGATTTGCTTGAAATTTTCATTGAATGTTGGGGTTGGCATCTAGACAAAAATCGGATACATTATTTTTCGATATTTGGTCGGGGAGGGGGACCACCCCTTTGTCGGACTTTTTGAAATTTGGACCAAAGTTGACCGATTTGCTTGAAATTTTCATTGAAGATTGGGGTTGGCATCTAGACAAAGATCCGCTACTGTATATTTCGATATTTGGTGGCGGAGGGGGGCCTCCCCTTTGTTCGACTTTTTTTAAAGTACAGTGAAAAAACTAAAATTCTCTAAATTATCTGAGATTTACAGAGAACATGTGATGAGGTTATGGAATTAATATGGGGTACCCGATGATTTCATATGTGGATGGGGAGGGGGACCTCCCCCTTGCCCTACTTTTTGAAACTTGGAACAAAATTATGCGATTTGCTTGAAATTTTCATTGAATGTTGGGGTTGGCATCTAGACAAAAATCGGCTACATTATTTTTCGATATTTGGTCGGGGAGGGGGACCACCCCTTTGCCCGACTTTTTTTTAAAGTACAGTGAAAACAAAACTAAACACCCCCGACTGAAATTTTACGGAAAAAATGGGTGAGGTTATGAAATTTATATCAGGTTCCTGATTTTTTAATAAAAATAAAAGGGCATAGGGAGACATCCGCTTCGCTTAAGTACATGCAGAGAAACAATTAAACTTTACCGAGTTAAGGTGAGTATTAAGTTCGAGTTTAGGCGCTAAAATCGCCATTTTTTCACGATTACTTTTCTCTAATAATACTTTTTAAGGAATACAAACTTTTTGAAACCTTGCTTTGGGCTATTCCCCATCAAGTTATAATAAAATCTGCAACAAATATGTATAATTTTATGCCTTTTTTTACTGTTTTAGTTTTCACTTTAGTGAAAAAAGTCGAACTTAATACCCACCTTTACTTGAAATTTACAGAGCACTTTGGAGAGATCGTAACCTCCGTCAACCGTAATAGTTGATACCTGATTTTGTGATATTTGGACGGAAGAGAGGCCGCCCCTTTAGGCTTATAATTTGCTTGACATTTTCTGGGACGTTTACAAAAGATACGCTTTTCGACATTTGGTCTGGGAGGAGGCCCTCCTCTAAAACTGCAAAAAAAATTTAAGTTTTCTTGAAATTTACAAAAGCAGTGGGGATAGGTTATGAACGAAGAGGCAACCTTCCTTGCCCCACACTTGAAGGAAAGTTTCAAGAAATTTCAGGGAAGGTTAGGGGTGCTATTCACTACGGTGTTTGTCGATATTGTATCGGGGAAAGTGACGTCCCTTTAAAACAATAGAGCAAAATTTAAACATCGCCGATTTACTTGAAATTTACAGGGAACGTGGGAGGAGGTGATTAAATTTATACATGATTTTTAAATTAGTATATGATTTTTCGATATCTGGTTAGGGAAGGGGAAAATTGAAATAAACTTTGTCGATTTACTTCGATAGAATTTATAGGAACCATTGAGTAGTTGCGAAATTAATATAGGGTACGTGATAGTCCGATATCAGGTCGGAGTGGAGCGATGGTGGGGGGAGGGTTCCCTTTTGTCCGTTTTTTTTCTTAAATTGAAAGTAGAGGGTTGTCCGAAAATGGGAACTCGGTACATAATTTTTGATTTTTGCACAGGCTTCTGCCAGACTTCTTTTTAGTAAAGAGTGGGTTCCCTTTTGTCCGTTTTTTTTTTTCTTAAGTTGAAAGTAGAGGGTTGTCCGTAAATGGGAACTCGGTACATAATTTTATGATTTTTGCACAGGCTTCTGCCAGACTTCTTTTTAGTAAAGAACTTAAATTTACATGAAATTGGCAGCCAACGTATAGGGTGCATCATTTTCCAACATTTTAGCAAATATTAATGTGGTAAAATTTTTTACTACTTTTGCTTTTTCCGATTTATTGGATGGGACACAGTAATTCTTTGTATGTTATAATAGAGTGCTTAATTTTCAGATATGTTGAGGAGAAGGATACCTTTCCTTGACAAACCACACTTAAAATTCACAAGAAATATACAAGATTGTCCAACTACTTGAATACAGAACATTATTAAAAAAATTTGGAGGAAAGGGCACACCCTCTCCCGCCGTATTTGTACCTATAAACGAAAAATCAAGTAGTCCGTTTTGTTTAAAAGAATTGAAATCTTTTCGAATTTGTTTTCAGCACGAAGGATATAGTTGACTAAGTTAACGCAAAATGTTCCTCCAAATACGCTTCGGAAGGCGCAGCGAAGCGGGCCGGGTTACGCTAGTATATTAATAAAAATCGCCAATAATTCGAATCATTTTTAAAACAAGCGAAGGAACTAAACTAATCAGCTCTGTAAAAATGTGAGGCATGTGGCAAAAATGAGCTAGACTGAAATACCTTTATATTTTATGTGGATTTTTTGTTCCAATTGTATATTTACATTACATATTAAAAACAAGTAAGTAAAGTCTAAAGTCGGGCATGGCCGACTATATTATACCCTTCACCCACCCCTATGTAGGCCAAAATTTGCGTTACCATCTCAACTACTCCACATTTACTGGACGCTATATAAAGGAGACAATTTTTTTACTTCTACAAAATCTCTAGAATTAAAATTTAAATCGGCTTACGCTATACAGTTAATTGGAGGAAACAAATTTGTCATGTATAGTTAGAATAATAATCCTGCTATCTATGCGAAATTTCACGTAAATGGGAGGGGGGGGAAAAGTTATGCCCCCATGGTCATATGAGTGCAAATCGGACGGAAGATATATATGGGAGACATATCTAAATCTGAACCGATTTCAACCAAATTTGGCACAATTACCTATACTACTAAACGTACTCCTTGTGCGAAATTTGAAGCAAATCACGGCAAAACCCTGGATTTTGAGGCCATATAAGTTCAAATCGGACGAAAGATATATATGGGAGCTATATCTAAATCTGAACCGATTTGGCTGATATTTTGCAAGATTTTCGAGATTCATAAAATATTTGGATGTACGGTATTTCAAGAAAATCGGTTGATAAACACGCTAACTATGACCACATCGGGGATAAATATATATGGCAGCTATATCTAAATCTGAACCGATTTTTTCCAAAACCAATAGCGATTCTCTCTGTCCCAAGAAACGGCCCTATGCCAAATTTGAGATCGATCGGACTTAAATTGCGAACTGTACTTTGTGCACAAAATTACATATACAGACAGACGGACGGACGGACAGACAGACAGACGGACATCGCTAAATCGACTCAGAATTTAATTCTAAGCCGATCGGTTCTTGGCGTTACATACAAATGCACAAACTTATTATACCCTGTACCACAGTAGTGGTGAAGGGTATAAATATGGGAAACATTTAAATCTGAAGCAATTTTAAGGAAACTTCGCAAAAGTTTATTTATGATTTATCGCTCGATATATATGTATTAGAAGTTTAGGAAAATTAGAGTCATTTTTACAACTTTTCGACTAAGCAGTGGCGATTTAACAAGGAAAATTTTGGTATTTTGACCATTTTTGTCGAAATCAGAAAAACATATATATGGGAGCTATATCTAACTCTGAACCGATGTCAACCACGCATAGCTACAATGCTAATTCTACTCCCTGTGCAAAATTTCAACTAAATCGGAGTTAAAAATTGGCCTCTATGGCCATATGAGTGTAAATCGGGCGAATATGGGAGATATATCTAAATCTGAACCGATTTCAACCAAATTTGGCACGCATAGCTACAATGCTAATTCCACTCCCTGTGCAAAATTTCAATTAGATCGTAGCAAAAAATTGGCCTCTGTGGTCATATGAGTGTAAATCGGGCGAAAGCTATATATGGGAGCTATATCTAAATCTGAACCAAATTTGGCACACATAGCTACAATGCTAATTCTACTCCCTGTGCAAAATTTCAACTAAATCGGACCAAAAAATTGGCCTCTGTGGGCAAATGAGTGTAAATCGGGCGAAAGCTATATATGGGAGCTATATCTAAATCTGAACCGATTTGGATGATATTTTGCAAGTTTTTCGAGACTCATAAAATATTCGGATGTACAGAATTTGAGGAAGATCGGTTGATATACACGCCAATTATGACCAGATCGGTGAAAAATATATATGGCAGCTATATCTAAATCTGAACCGTTTTTTTCCAAAATCAACAGGGATCGTCTTTGAGCCGAAACAGGACCCTATACCAAATTTTAGGACAATCGGACTAAAACTGCGACCTGTACTTTGCACACAAAAATCCACCAACAGACAGACAGACAGACAGACAGACAGACGGACATCGCTAAATCTACTCAGAATTTAATTCTAAGACGATCGGTATACTAAACGATCGGTCTCAGACTTTTCCTTCTTGGCGTTACATACAAATGCACAAACTTATTATACCCTGCACCACAGTAGTGGTGAAGGGTATAATGAGACTGTTCTTCTTCTCTCCGGCTAACTTTACTTGAAAAATTTTTAGCAGTTAAGTTCCTAACTGGCATTTTGAATATATTAGCAAGATGGCAGATTTGTCCATAGTATGGGTTAAAAGTTCGTTAGCTAACGTAGCACTAACGGAGCTTCATTAAAATGGGGGTTAATAAATAAAATTTGATATGAAATTGAAATTCCAATGTGACGGAGTTTACTTGTCCCGGCATGTATGACGCAAATTCCCGGTTGTTGGCAACCCTAGCTATTCCAAGTTTCAAATGGATGGCTTGTTTCGTTCGGAAGTTAGCGTGATATCAACAGACGGACGGACGGACATCGCTGTATCGGAACAGAATTTCACCATGCGCCCAGAAAACTCCAAATTGTTCTTCGAAATACAAAAATTTTCGTAAACAACTGGATGAAATTATCTTCGTTTAATAATTTGTTTTAAACTTTATTGAATAGCATTAACTCATTTGTATCAAGTCGCTATATTTTTGTTGACATTTTCTCTCATGGCGAATTTACTACTTAAATTACACACAGTTTAAATTCAAAGGTAATCAGTGTTGATTAAAAATTTTCCAATTCATCATCATTCATCACAAGCATATTTTATTCCGATTCCGATTTTCCATTACTCTATCTCTCTCTCTCTCTCCCCGCCCCTTTCTTTTCTGAAACAAAATGTGATAAAGCAATGCATGTGTGTGCGTAAATTTCCGCTTACTACTTTTGCCGCCAACATAGTGTCCAATTAACCCACCCATGATTCATTTTTCATCAAGCCACTGTCACTTGCGATGGCCATCGTCGTCCACTTTTCTACATACTCTGCGATCATTTTATTTGTATTCAATACAAAGTATAAAGATAAATTAAAAATAAATAATATAAAAAAGACAAAATGAAAATGACATTAATTTAACAACAAAACATGATGTAAAAGTAAGTGAGTTTTCATTCATTCATTGGAAGCAAAATAGCGGAGCAACAGTTGCAGCAGCAGCAGCAGCAGCAGCAGCAGCAGCAATACCAGTAGCTGTAATCAAATTGAAGTTCGTGACATTTGTTAAACAATTCAATTTATTGATATACAATGTCTACACCACTATTATGTCGCAGTAAATATGTACTCACATATGTATGAATACGGGGTTGAACAAATAGAATTGATATCATTTTGAACTTGGATATAAATGGGAAGAATACGCGTGGCTTTGTGTTGACTAACGAACATGAAAGTATCGAGCAGTTTGTCTTAAATCGAGTAGAGTTATCCAACGAAAATGATTCATCCATTTAGAAAAGATTTTAAGATTTTGATATTTATATATTTTATAGCACCAGCAAAGAGACATTTAATTTCAAATATAACTACATTGAAAAGTTTTATTTTTAAAATTCTATGTGACCATTTACCCGAAAATCGTATGATCAAATACGAATACAGTTCACAAATTAAAAATGCTGAGAAAATGAGAATTTATTAAAGAAAAATATATAACAGACGACTGATCAATTGAAGTATTGTCACCACTCAATCCCCTTACTGACTTAATTTTTGGGTTCCTCATGAGAACGAAAATGCTGGTTAGCCAGGTTATTTGTCATTGATCGGAACAAGTGGTAATTCGAAAGAGCGATGCCTAGACAATACAGCGGTTAGGCAGAGACTTTTCATTTGAGTGTTTCCAAATAAGTTTTTATGGTTTTTGCAACATGTTGTCAAGCAAACCGACTTGTCGAGCTTTTCCAAATATTGTGGCGTATATTACGCAATTATCGGCTTAAACGCATCAATTGAGTATAACACACCCAGATGGTCCCACCAAATAAACAATGATATAACGATGTTCGTCTGTCTGTCTATTGTTCTTAGGTCTACAAATAAGTGAAACGAATTTGGGTATATCGGTCGTTGGTTTGGTATAGCCCCCACACTAAAAGAAAGCATGTCCGGTTCCAAAGATTTTGTCTGTACACTAATGATTTTGGTATAGATTCCGAGCCAACGAAGTGGAGAAGTAAGGCTTCTTTTAAGACACAATTTTTAAATTTTTCGTACAACTTATAATGTATTCGTTTTTTGCTGTTCTTCATGCGCTTTTAAAGTCCTTCAAAAACTTTCAACGACAACTTAAATTTTGGAATTCAGACTGGACTTCAAGCAGAAATTATGCTAGTAAAAATCGTCTTTATTTATCTGTAAAAATCGTCTTTATAAATCTATAAAAAAAAAAAAAACAAGTATATACGGCCGTACGTTCGGCCAGGCCGAATCTTATGTACCCTCCACCATGGATTGCGTAGAAACTTCTACGAAAGACTGTCATCCACAATCGAATTAATTGGGTTGTGGTATCTTAAAACTTCGTAACATCGTTTTCTAAATTGTGAGTTAGTTCATACGTGGTATATATTAGACAAAAAAGGTATGTATAGGTAAGTCTACAAATAATTACGAATCGATATGGACTTTTGCACGGTACGTAGAGACACAGAATTGAAATATTGGGGTCGCTTATATGGGTGCTATATACAATAATGAACTTGATATGGACCAATTTTTGTGTGATTGGGGATCGATTTATCTGAGGGATATATCTAACTATAGAACGATATGGACCTAGTTAGGCATGGTTGTTAACGGCCATACACTAGCACAATGTACCAAATTTCAACTGACTCGCATGAAATTTGCTCCTCCAAAACCAAATCTCGGGATCGGCTTATATGGGGGCTATAAATGATTATGCACTGATATGAACCAATTCCTGCATGGTTGGTTGATACCATATACTAACATCACGTACCAAATTTCAACCGAGTCGGATGAATTTTGCTCTTCCAAGGGACTCCAGAGGTCAAATCTGGGGATCGGTTTATATGGGGCCTATATATAATTATTGACCGATTTCGACCAATTTGTGCATGGGTGTTTGAGGCCATATATTAACACCACGTACCAAATTTCAACTGAATCAGATGAATTTTGGTCATCCAAGAGGCTCCGGAGGTCAAATCTGGTGATCGGTTTATATGTGGACTATATATAATTATGAACCGATGTGGACCAATTTTTGCACGGTCATTAGAGACCATATACTAACACCAGATACCAAATTTCAGCCGGATCGGATGAAATTCGTTTCTCTTAGAGGCTCCGCAAGCCAAATCGGGGGATCGGTTTATATGGGGGCTATATGTAATTATGGACCGATGTGGACTAATTTTTGCATGGTTTTTAGAGATCATATGTTGACACCATGTACCAAATTTCAGCCGGATTGGATAAATTTGCTTCTCTTAGAGTCCACGGGAGCCAAATTTGGGGGTCCGTTTATATGGGGGCTATACGTAAAAGTGGACCGATATGACCCATTTGCAATACAATCCAACCTACATCAATAACAACTACTTGTGCCAAGTTTCAAGTCGATAGCTTGTTTCGTTCGGAAGTTAGCGTGATTTCAACAGACGGACGGACGGACATGCTCAGATCGACTCAGAATTTCACCACGACCCAGAATATATATATATATATATATATATATATATATATATATATATATATATATATATATATATATATATATATATATATATATATATATATATATATATATATATATATATATATATATATATATATATATATATATATATATATATATATATATATATATATATATATATATATATACTTTATGGGGTCTTAGAGCAATATTTCGATGTGTTACAAACGGAATGACAAAGTTAATATACCCCCATCCTATGGTGGAGGGTATAAAAATAAAGTGTTGAATAACTTCTCCTATTTTGTCAAAATGAAAAATGGCTACAAATTTAAGGGAAATTTCATTAGTTTTGAAGAATTAGTCACAAGTATTATTCGTAAATACAAGTTGACCTTAGTCAAACAAAATTTTCTTTCATTTTTAGATATCAATTTTTAAGTCGAATCATTTCATTATAAGAGCAAAAGGAATGTTTGTCGTCTTTTTGACAAGGACAAAAGCTTTATATCTGAGAAATGCATATTCTATGCTAAGCATATAGCTAGTTTAAGTAGTTTTTAACACGTCTAATGGACTATGAGAGCACATGACGAAAAAAAGCTGCAAAAACGAATAAATTCAAATTTATTTGCTGAAATCAAGTAAACAAAACTCAAATTTAAAAGGGAATTGTGTCTTAAATTAAAGAGAGAACTGAAGTAGGGACACACCCTACTTCTATTCTCCGCTTCTTTGGCTCGGAACCAATACCAAAATCATTAGTGTAAAAAATCGTTGGAATCGGCCATGCTTTTTTTCTGTGTAGGAAGTAATACAAATAACATAGCGGACCACAGAAATTAATTTAAAACAAGTATATACGGCCGTAAGTTCGGCCAGGCAGAATCTTATGTACCCTCCACCATGGATTGCATAAAAACTTGTACTAAAGACTGTCATCCACAATCGAATTTCTTGGGTTGCGGTAACACTTGCCGGTGGCAAGGTATCTTAAAACTTCTTAACACCGTCTTCTCAATTGTAAGTTAGTCCATATGGGGTATATATTAAACAACAAAGGCCAATTAAATACGTAAATAATTCAGTTTGAAAAAATTTACTATAGAAATAAAATTTTGAAAAAATTTTCTATAGAAATAAAATTTTGAAAAATTTTTCTATAGAAATAAAATTTTGACAAAATTTTCTATAGAAATAAAATTTTGACAACATTTTCTATAGAAATAAAATGTTGACAAAATTTTCTATAGAAATAAAATCCAATGATGGACTGGGGAATTCTTCCCACTTAAATATAAGCTAAATTATTAGTTGTTGTACCCAAAAGAATAGCAACAACCGAATTCCAATTACACCCAACAACAACAATGCAGCAATTTTAAATTAAGCCAAACGAAGTTTCAACAACCCATAAAACGGCGAAGAGAGTAACAACAGGAATTGATGGCAACAACAACAACAATGATGTGAAGTCTAAGTAAGATTTTCCACTTCCACAAAAGTTGAAGGTACCACCAGTAATCATAAGTTTCGTTGGGTATAGTAATAAAATTTTGACAAAATTTTCGATAGAAATAAAATTTTGGTAGATTATTTTTGGAGATCGGGTATATCGCTATAGACCGATATGGACCAATTCCTGCATGGTTGTTAGAGACCATATACTAACACCATGTACCAAATTTCAGCCGGATCGGGTGAAATTTGCTTCTCTTAGAGGCTCCGCAAGCCAAATCGGGGGATCGGTTTATATGGGGGCTATATATATTTATGGACCGATATGGACCAATTTTTGCGTAGTTGTTAGAGACCATATACAAACGCCATGTACCAAATTTCAGCCGGATCGGTTTATATGGGGGTTATATATAATTATGGACTGATGTGGATCAATGTTTGCATGATTGTTAGAGACCATATACCAACACCATGTACCAAATTTCAGCCGGATCGGATAAAATTTGCTTTTCTTAGAGGGCTCCGCAAGCCAAATCTGAGGATCGGTTTATAAGGGGGCTATATATAATTATGGACCGATTTGGACCAATTTTTGCATGGTTGTGAGAGACCATATACTAACAGCATGTACCAAATTTCAACCGTATCGGATGAATTTTGCTCATCCAAGAGGCTCCGCAATCCAAATCTGAGCGTCGGTTTATATGGGGGCTATGCGTAAAAGTGGTCCGATATGGCCCATTTTCAATACCATCCGACCTACATCAATAACAACTACTTGTGCCAAGTTTCCAGTAGATAGATTGTTTCGTTCGGAAGTTAGCGTGATATTAACAGACGGACGAACATGCTTTGATCGACCCAGAATTTCACCACGACCCAGTATATATGGGGTCTTAGAGCAATATTTCGATGTGTTATAAACGGAATGACAAAGTTAATATACCCCCCATCCCCATAATCCCCATAAATCAAAAATTTTGTTTATTCGTGTCCAAAATTTAATGAAAAAATTATGAACTTTTTTTAATTTTTTTGTAATTATTATTTTTTATTTAAAGTGCAGGGTGGGAATTCCAACCATTGCTCCACGGTGGCTCCGCCAAAAATTATGTTGATTTCTTTATTCATTCAAAATATGCAGAACTACTTAAAACCAAGTAAGTATAGACTTAAGTTCGGCCGGGCCGAATTCTAAATACTCACCACCATGAATCAAATAATATATGTAATTGTTTCCTTTGAAAACTCTTCGTCGAGTTACTTGAAAATATGTTAAATTTCAGGTGGACTTGATGCCATGGAAATCAGGAGACTTAACACATGGGGGATATACCAAAACATGAGCAGATCCACACCATATTCGCTACACCTATTTACGGACCTAAAATACCTCTCAATTTTGAATTCCAGGCAGATCGGATAAAATTGCGGTGTACAGAAGCTAAAGAAGTCAAATCAGAAGATCGGTCTATATGTGCGTATATCAATATATGGATCGATATGCCCCATATTCGGCTTACTTATGTGTCGACGCAAAGTTCCTCTAGGTTTTGAATTTCGGGCAAATCGCATAAAAATTGGGATGCCTGCACGCTCAAGACCCCAAATGGGGGGTCGATTTGTATGGGGGCTCTATCCAAATCTGGACGGATATAGTCCATCCTCAAACACAACTTGCCTGAAGACATAAGACGAGTTTATGCAAGTACGATAGGTTCATTACTGAAGATTGTAATGTCATTACACCAGACAGACGGACGGACAAATGGATATGGTTATATCGAATTTCACCCTGATCAATATATATATATATATATATATATATATATATATATATATAATATATATATATATATATATATATATATATATATATATATATATATATATATATATATATATATATATATATATATATATATATATATATATATATATATATATATATATATATATATATATATATATATATATAAAATATATATATATATATATATATATATATATATATATATATATATATATATATATATATATATATATATATATATATATATATAAAATCGATATTTCGATGCGTTACAAACGGAATGACAAACTTATTATACCCCCCATCATCGTTCTACCCGCAGAGCAGGAATGTGATCACCCCAAACAAGTTTCAAGAGCAAAATGTTATTTTTGGCCAGTGATCATGGAACATTTTTATCGCAAAAATTTAATTTTTCGAATTCAGATACATATTTTTCGAGAAAATAAGATCTTTGCGACATACATGTTCCATGTTCAACTCCAAAAAATAACATTTTGCTCTTGAAACTTGTTTGGGGAGATCATATTCCTTCTTTGGATGTATGGTGGTGGGTATAAAAATGCGATTAAGAACCACTGTGCATCGTCCATTTACCAGTCATCCGGATGGCTTTCCGTTTGATATCTCTAATTATTTTTGTGTTTGTGCCACTTTTGTCCTCTATTTCTTGTCCAGACTAATAAAAATTTTTAAAAGCCAATTTAACTTTATTTTAGTTCATCAAAATTTTCTCCAATGTGAGAAAGTTTTCTATAACAACAGGACCTGATAGAATGAAACACAAGATTTACACAAACGAAAAATATACAATTTTATTACATTGAGTAAATTTTACCTAAATTGTGTTCGTTTTGAACTCTGAATAGAGTGAAGGAATTTTTACCAGATTTTATCTCAAAGTTTTTTTCTTCGAAATAGGAATATTTCTTCAAAAAACAAAAAAAAAATAGTTATATTTAAAAATTTTTCTTCAACTTGACTGAATACATTCGATATGTTTCAAACAGGGGGCCATAGAGGCAGTTCCTATGGGGAAACTACATGTCCAATATTCATAGTTATTTTCCCTGTGAAAAATAACCCATGTACAATTCCACTTTTCAAAGATAAATAGCTTTCGAAATATTATCTCTTATTGCCGTCCATTTACTGTTCCTGATGAATTTCCACATAGCATTGCCAGCAGTGGCCTCAACGAGAGATTCAACGACTTTTGCACTCATATCCATAATAAATTATGTGCTAAAATATTGTTACAATTCCATTAATTACATCGTTCATAAATAATAAATAAATGCACAAAAAAGAGCCTTTTTCGAGTAGGCATTGTGACTGAGTCATTTCATGGATATTTTCTTTGGATGGTATTTGATTAACCCGTGTTTGATAGTTAAGAGCATTTAAATGAGCCTTCGTAGCTCTTTGTGTTTTTTTTAATAAATTTCCATCATTTATGGTCATTTTGCTAACGACAAAAACATGACTTGATTTTATTTAAATGACCATATTTTTTTTTTTTTTGATTATTTGTTGTTGTGTTCAGTGAACGCAGCAGCTTTTCGATGTGATCTGTAATTAATTTATCACTTGTGCCACAGTGACATACTGCATGAGTGGTCGTCGACGAGATTGCATATTTCGTTGATCCAAAGGTTGGAGGCGGAATTAAAATTTTCGTTAATCTAATTAAGGAGCTTGTACAGTAAAGGCAACGGGTCTGAATGCGGAGGATTTTCCGAAAGGTTCAATACCATTTACCTTAAAAATTAAATCGGAATTCGGCAAAGGAATAAGAATGATGGAAAGTGCGGACGGGCCGAAGGTTTGATGGAAGTCTATACTACGTTGTGGATTTTTTAAAATCTTT